>NC_045441.1:10736677-10847949 GCF_002776525.5 Piliocolobus tephrosceles | reverse complement strand
CCTTCCTTCCTTCCTTCCTTCCTTCCTTCCTTCCTTCCTTCCTTCCTCCCTCCCTCCCTCCCTCCCTCTCTCTCTCTTTCTTTCTTAGTCTCTCTGTCACCCAGGCTGGAGTACAGTGGCATGATCTCAGCTCACTGTAACCTCCACCACCAGGGTTCAAGCAATTCTCCTGCCTCTCGAGCAGCTGGGATTACAGGCGTGCACCACCATGCCCAGTTGATTTTTGCATTTTTAGTAGAGGCAGGGTCTCACCATGTTGGCCAGGCTGGTCTCGAACTCCTGGCCTCAGATGATCACCTGCCTTGGCTTCTCAAAGTGCTGGGATTACAGGTGTGAGCCACCGTGCCTTGCCTGAACCTGCATTTCAACAGCTTCCAAGTTCAAATAGTTCAAATATTTCTACGTAATGCATCCGATCCTCAGCCCGGCAAACTGGAAGGCGGTGGAGTTTGTCATGGTTAAGCAGCAGGCAGACTAGATGTGTTCATGATGCCACCTGTGAGCAGCTGTGTGACCAGAGCAGTGATTCTGGAAGTTGCTCTAAGCCACAGCTTCCTCATCGCTACCATGGGCGCTGGTGCTTGCACTGCAAACGCCAGCACATTGTAGAGACGGGGTCTCGCTATGTTGCTCCGGCTGGTCTCAAACTCCAGCACTCAAGTGATCTGCCTGCCTCGGCCTCCCAAAGTGCTGGGATTATAGGTGTGAGCCACTGTGCCCAGCCAGCTTTAACCATATTTCTACTTTTTTTCCTTGAGATTCTCCTTGGCAATATATACAGGTACAAAAGACGCTAGGCACCAAAGCCACACAAATATTAACAATGAGGACGGGAATAATAGAATAATCGCAGTGGCTAACATTTACTGAGCCCTTACTTTGGGTTACAATTTTATTTTGTTGAGACAGGGTCTCACTCTGTCACCCAGGCTGGAGTACAGTGGCACCATCATAGCTCAATGCAGCCTTGAACTCCTGGGCTCAAGTGATCCCCCGACCTCAGCCTGTCAACTGGCTGGGACTACAGATGTGCATGACTGTACCTGGCTAATTTTTAAATTCTGTCATAGAGATGGGGTCTTGTTATGTTGCCCAGGCTGGTCATGAACTCCTGCCTCAGGCGATCCTCCCATCTCAGCCTCCTGAGTAGCTGGGACTACAGGTGCACACCACCATGCCTGGCCGACTTACAAAACTTTATTTTTTTTTAAGAGATGGGGGTCTCGCTATGTTGCCCAGATCAGAAGGTTACAATTTGAAATGATACCGAAGTTACTTCGTCTTCCAGAACCAAGAGCCTAAGACATATAGACATGCTTGCTGCCCATAAAGAGAATTAAAAGGCAAATGTAAAACTCCAAGCCATAATTTCAACATCGCAATGTGAGAAGTGAACAAATACCATTTTTTTTTTTTTGTGGATTTCCCAGAAGAAAACCCTTAAAAGCAAAGGCTGTGCTTCCCCTTCAACCCTCCACATTGTGAGACAAAACAGACATCGCCAGGCCCGACTGTGTCCTGGCACAGGCCTGAGGCCCTGCTGATCCAGCGCCTTATCTATATTTGGTACGTGAGGTAAAGCGAGAACATCTTATTCCTCCGCTTTTAATAAGTCAGCTTAAGACATCATTACTCACCACCCGAGTGAACTCATTTTGAAACTCTGAAGGTGGAGAGGCCACTCTTCGCATTTCTTACTAAAAGAGAAGTGGCTCCTCTCCCCCGATTCCTACAACAGGAGCTGCCACAAATACCTTCAAAAAGGGGGAAGGTAGATTCGCTCACCAACTCACCGTGTAATTTCATCAGCGAGAAGGCCGAACACCAACACATAGGGAAGTGTTTTTCTTCTAATAAGTACCTTTCTGCAAGAAGCCACCAATTATGAGGGCCGGGAATGTATTGAAATGCTTCTTACCGCACCAAGTGGAACATCAGCCACTTTTTATTTAATACTTATTTGAAAGGGAGGGAGAATGAAGAGAATAAAATTTCCTTTTCCTTCTCTAACAAGATGAGTCACAATTTCCAAACATTAATCAATCAGTGAGTCAGAGTTGAGGGAGAAGAGGAAACGGCTGGGAGGCCTTCCACCGCGAGCTCTTCCCAGAACCACAGAAAATCAGGAACCCCCAAGGGCTGACTCGACTTCCCCAGTCCTCCTCACACGTGAGGAGCGGGCAGGGCGGCCAGAAGCCAGGCTTCCTGGCCTCTGAGATGCTCCAACGGGGTCCCTGCTCCTTCATTTATGGAACACACACACATTTCGGAGGTGTCTATTTCATGTTGCCAACAGATGGATAAAATGTCCCGACAGAGCCCACGTCCTCTGGAGAAAGGCAGACAATCAAGTCAGTGACTGCAGAAGGACATACAGATGTACCCTACACACCTATGCACACCCAGTGCAGGGCTGGAAAACGCAACGGGCAGGGGGAAGGTAAGCGAAGGTAAGCCCCAAGCTGAGACCAGCACGGCGCAGTGGGGGAGAAGGTGGTGGCAGAAAGGCGAGTGGTCCCACACAGGACCACACTTGTGCAAATGCGTGGGCGGGAGAAATGAAGGCAGGTTCGGAACCCACAGGTGGTTCGGCATCGGTACCAACTCCACCAGATGAGGGAGGGACACTGGCCAGAGACCAGATGGCAAAGGGCCACTGATCTCTGCAAATGAGGTTGACATGTTCTGAAAGGTACTCGGGGTTCCGTAGCATGGTTCTCATGCCTTAGCCAGGAGGGCTGGTTAAGGCACAGGCGGCTGGGCCTGCCCTCATATTTTTTGATTCAGCAGGTTTGGAGTAGACCTGAGAATCTGTACTTTTGTTTATTACTGAAACAGGGTCTCGCTCCGTTGCCAGGCTGCAGTGCAGTGGCACGATCATGGCTGACTGCAGCTCCGACTTTCCAGGTCTCAAGCAATCCTCAAGTCCCCTGCGTAGCTGGGACTACAGGCATATGCTACCACACCCAGCTAATTTTTGTATTTTTTTTTTTTTTTTAGAGATGGGGTCTTGCTATGTTGCCCAGGCTGGTCTTGAACTCCTCAAGCAATCCTTCCACCTTGGCCTCTCAAAGTATTGGGATTATAGGCGTGAGCCACCTTGCTCGGTCAGAATCTGCAATTCTAACAAGTCCCCAGGTCCTGTGATGCTGCTGGTCTGGGCCACACCTTGACAGCCACTGCTCTATAGGACAGGAGTTCAAATGAGCCTGATTGTCTTTTTAAATAAAGTTTTATCGGCACACAGCCACGCCCACCATTTTTGTATTATCTATGGCTACTTTACAGCAGAGTTGAGTCTTTGTAAGAGACCATATGGCCCTGCCGAAACTGATAGTATTTTACCATCTGGTTCTTTACAGTAAACAGTTTGCCAATCCCTGCTGTAGGCTATGAGAATGGGTGATAAGAAAGGAAAAACGCAGTGGCTCACGCCTGTAATCCCAGCACTTTGGGAGGCCAAGGCAGGCGGATCACAAGGTCAGGAGATCGAGACCATCCTGGCTAACACGGTGAAACCCCGTCTCTACTAAAAATACAAAAAATCAGCCCAGCATGGTGGCGGGGCGCCTGTAGTCCCAGCTACTCTGGAGGCTGAGGCAGAAGAATGGTGTGAACCTGTGAGGCGGAGGATGCAGTGAGCCGAGATCGCGCCACTGCACTCCAGCCTGGGCCACAGAGCGAGAACACTCTGTCTCCAAAAAAAGAAAAAAAAAAAGTAAAAACCAAAAAGACTTGCACAGTCGCTGAGTTTTGAAGGGTACTGGGTTGATCAATGTTCAGCAGGTTTCTTTTCTGCAAGAATTTACAGAGCCTTTAATAACTAGTGCAGTTATCCTGGGACTGGTGTTCCCAGACATTGCATTAGTCTACGGGATGCTGCTAAAGGAATTTTTTTTTTTTTTGAGACAGTGTCTCCCCCTATCACCCAGGCTGGAGTGCGGTGGCACGATCTCAGCTCACTGCAACCTCTGCCACCCAGACTCAAGCGATCCTCCCACCTCAGCCTCCCAAGTAGTTGGGACCACAGGCGTGCACCACCACACCCTGCTTATTTTTTGTATTTTTAATAGAGATAGTGTTTTGCTATGTTGCCCAAGCTGGTCTGGAACTCCAGGCCTCAAGTGATCTGCCCATGTTGGCCTCCCAAAGTTCTGAGATCACAAGTTGAGCCACCATACCAGCCTGCTAAAAGATTTTAACCCAGGGAAGTTAATCAATCAGAATTGTATCTTGGAAAAACTCCTCCGGGGGCAGATACACAGAAAGGGAATGAAACTGAAGGAAGTGAGACCAGTTAGGCAGTTGCTATGGTAACTAAGAAGTGAGGAGAGTGTGCACTGGGACAGGGGTCGGCCGAGTTTTACTGGAAAGGGTCAGATAGTAAATATTCTACGTGGTTCATGCCTGTAATCCTAGCACTTTGGGAGGCAAGGCAGGAGGACTGCCTGGGTTCGGGATTTTGAGACCAGCCTGGCCAACATAGTGAGACCTCATCTCCACAAAAAAAAAGAAAATAAAGAAGAAAAAAATATATATTTTAAGCTTTGCAGGCCATATGGTCTCTGTTGCAACTACTCAGCTCTGCCGCTGTAGCCCAGAAAAGCAGCCACAGACAATAGATAAACAAATGAGTATGGCTGAGTGCCAATAAAACTTTATTTATGGAGGTGAGGTATGGAATGATGAAAAAGTTCTGGAGATGGATGGCAGTGATGGCTTGCACAACACTGAATGTACCTAATTCCACTGAACTGTAGATTTCAAAATAACTAAAATGGTACATTTTATGTTATGTGTATTTTACTACAATTTTTTAAAAAAACAAACTATGGGCCATGAAATTTGAATTTCATATAATTTACTGGGTTTTTTTATTTAATATAATTTTCTTATATCATAAAATAGAAGTCTTCTGGGCTGAGCGCGGTGGCTCACGCCTGTAATCCCAGCAGTTCGGGAGGCCGAGGCGGGTAGATCACCTGAGATCAGGAGTTCAGGACCAGCCTGACCAACAAGGTGAATCCCCGCCTCTACTAAAAATAAAAAAATTAGGCGGGTGTGGTATCGGGTGCCTGTAATCCCAGCTACTCGGGAGTCTGAGGCACAAGAAGCGCTTGAACCCAGGAAGTGGAGGTTACACTGAGCCGAGATCGCACCATTGCATTCCAGCCTGGTCGACAGGGCGAGACTCCATCTCAAAAAAGGAGCTTATACTGGAACTGTCAGATCCTGTGGTAATAACCAGCCCATCTGAGAGTAACGCCCAGGAGGCACCAGCCCCTGAGAGTCAGGGGCAAGAACTCCTGCCTCCTTCACCTCTCAGAAGCCCCTCTCTCAGGGACTGGGCCTAGGGACCACTGTCTAGCAGAAAAAGCAAGCACTTGCTGGGCACGGTGGCTCATGCCTATAATCCCAGCACTTTGGGAGGCTGAGGTGGGTGGATCACCCGAGGTCAGGAGTTCAAGACCAGCCTGGGCAACATGGCAAAACTCCATGTCTACTAAAAATACAAAAATTAGCCAGGCATGGTGATGTGAACCTGTGATCCCAGCTACTTGGGAGGCTGAGGCAAGAGAATCGCTTGAACCCAGAAGGTGGGGGTTACAGTGAGCCAATATCGTGCCACTACATTCCAGCCTGGGTGACAAAGCGAGACTCTGTCTCAAAGAGGGGGGGAGAAAAAAGAAAGAAAGAAAGAAAGAAAAAGAAAAAAAAAAGCAAGCACTCTGCCTCAGCCACAATAAATGATCACAGTGAAATCCAATCAGAGATGAGGAGATTAAGTAATGACCAATGTTTGTCAAACAATCTGTGGGAGAAGAACACACAACAGATTTTTAAATTTCCAGCCCATTGTGGACTGAGATCTTTATAAAATAAATTAAAATGTCACTGTCACGTTAAATTGCTAGGAACGTTTCTAGACACCTACTCTGAACTTCTGTGCTTATCTTGTTGCAGACCAGTGATAGCCAGGGTCCTGGGCCACACTCAGACACACCTGCAGGGGCACAGTGGCCTGGCATGGTGCCTCCTGAGGTTTCTCTGCCGAAAAGAGAACAAAATGTACAACCCAATCAGGCCAGCCAGTCCCAAGCTTAGGGACTTAGGCAGGTGATTCCTCAGGGACAGGACTCTGGAAAACGGAGGACCTCAGTGGGGTGCTCCTGTACCAGGGCGGGCTGAAGGTCAGCAAATGTCAGAGAAGAGAGACTGTGATGCTCCAGCAGAGCCACCAACCAGTAGCCCCTGGCTAATTTGGCTCTTACAACAAAGTAGGGTTTGAGGGGATCCAGATACAGAGGCCCAGACCCAAGGGAACTCCGGAGACCCAGAGGGACAGAGACACTTCTCCATCTTTATAAAGAAATCAGACAACTTGAACACTGGAAATCTACAAAGCAGGCAACGTTCCAAGGCTAGCCCTTATTTTAAAGGCTGGACTTTATTATAAAATCCCAAAGCACCACGTTCCCCTATGAAAAGCCAATTCCTAAAGTGGATCTAGGGCACAGAGGGAATGGATTCTCACTCCATCAGAGCAGACAGTTTTCCACTTAAGAGATGTAATTGCAAATCATTTTAGAAAACCCTCAACAACTAATTGTCGTGATAATGCCAAGTTTACGGAGCCCAAATAATGGACAAATATCACCATGTAATAGAATAGGACAAAAATGGTAATTTTACTATGGAAAGTTGGAACTTGCCATTTCAAATTAGCAGAAGCTGTGAAGTGGGCATTACTGACAATGTGAATATAGTAATTGGGGCTGATTTCTTGGCGCCGGGCCGAATCTGGCTGCCTGGCGTCCTGTGAGTTAATTATAGCTCTGTTAACGGAGCGGGGGCAGGGAACTCAGCAGTGACGCAGAGATAAAACTCAGCCCAGGTCTCTGCAAAGATGAGGCAAAATGTGAGTGTTTTGGCTGGAGATCAGGTGCAACAGAAATTAGTCCCAATTAATTCCATAAGCAATAGTCCTGAGGAAATACAGACAAGGATGGCTAGGGTCAACAGTTCCCAGGAGCTGAACTTTCTGAAGGTGTCCTTGCTAACTCAAACTTGGTCTTCATCCTTTCCACATTGCCAGTGGAATGGCTAAGTAAGTCATTTTCGTCTACATCCAAAAATATTTCATTTACTGCTTTAAAAGATTCCTTTTAAAAAAAATCCCAGGAATCAAAATATGTGATTCTGTCCAAATTAGCTCTCTCCACAGACTGAGACAATTATTTCACTGTGGGCTTTTTTGGAAATAAATCTTTCTTTTCTTTAATTTTAGAGACTGTATTGTGCACTTTGAGATTTAAGATGGAATATATTTCATCCCCATGTCTAAGTTGTTGCCTGTCTAATACGTTGGCATGCCCCGTGCTGGAGCACCAGTTTCTTTAAGAAACTGATGAAGGTGTGTGCAGGATTAACTTATGGTTGGACATGGGGTAAATATTTAAGCTCGGGCTCGTGCCTAGAACAGTGAGGTGGTTTTTTGGTTTTTGTTTTTTTTGAGACAGAGTCTCGCTCTTGCTAAGGCTGGAGTGCAGTGGCATGATCACGGCTCACTGCAGCCTCCAGCTCCTGGGCGCAAGCAATCCTCCTGCCTCAGCCTCCCAAGTAGCTGAGACTACAAGCACATGCCACCACACTTAGCTATTTCTTTAATTTTTTTGTTAAGGCAGGGTCTCACTATGTTGCCAAGGCTGGTTTCCCAACTCGTGGACTCAAGGGATCCTCCCGCCTCAGCCTCCCAAAGGGCTGGGATTGCAGGTGTGAGCCACCGCGCCCGGCCGTTTTACAGTGAAGTTACTCAAGTTTTAAATCTGTGATCAAAACATTTAAAATAAAAGTTGGTCACTGCTTCCTCGTTCTTGGGACCTCCCACCCAAATTGGCTTTGCCCCCTCCCAGCTGAAACCCTGGGTGACACATCCCGGGCTTTCTGTGGCTCCCCTCGCTATGCACCGTTTTCTCACCATCGAGCTCATGGAGAGACTGGTTCAGGGATGCCACCTCCTTGGTCTCACTTAACACTGGCCTGAGCCCTCCCCAGTGGCAGCGTGGGCTGAGCATCGATGCCGGAGTCCGCTGAACTGAGTACGAATTCTCCAAGCAAGTCTACGCCACCTATGGCTTTCATCTTTTGTAAAATTAAGACAACAAGACCTACCTCTGATGACCATGGGGAACTCATCTGAAAGGCTTAGCAGAGAGTGATCTTTCCTTCCCCTGCCCCCCTCCACCAGTTCCTGGCCTAACTCCCCACCCCAAATCCAACCCAACATTTGCCAGCTGCAAGCTTGACCGTCACTGATCCTCCTGCTGGAAACCTTATCTTTTTTTTTTTTTTGAGACAGAGTCTCTCACTCCTTTCACCCAGACTGGAGTGCAGTGGCGCGATCCAAGCTCACTGCAACCTCCGCCTCCCAGGTTCAAGTGATTCTCCTGCCTCAGCCTCCCGAGTAGCTGGGATTGCAGACGCCCACCACCATGCTGGGCTAATTTTTGTATTTTTAGTAGAGACGGGGTTTCTCCGTGTTGGCCAGGCTGGTCTCAAGATGAACTCCTGACCCCAGGTGATCCACCCGCCTTGGCCTCCCGAAGTGCTGGATTACAGGCGTGAACCGTCAAGCCCAGCACACCCTTCTCTTCCTAAGTGCAATCTTCCCTCCTGCTGGAAACCCTTCTCTTCCGTGACCCGAGTCCTGAGAAAGCTGCCCTCTGACCCACCTGTCACTTCAAGACTGGTTTTGATTCTTCTACTCTGTCTGTCCACACATCGCACTAGAGAATGTCGTCACCTTCTCAGTCCCCAATCGCTCTGGGACCTTCCATCCCTCACCCTTCCAAATCCACAATTCTACCTTGACCTCTGTCCAGGTGCCGCCCTCCTGACCATAGACCCAGTCATTGGAGGTGCATAGAACTCATTCTTTAAACAAGCAAACGCCTTGCCTTGAGTCCTAAACCAAGTCCTGTGCCTCTGGTGTACCCGACCTTGGCTGACAGAGCCAGAACTCTTCTTGCCACCCAGACCCATAGGTGGTGGAGGGAAGGGAAGGTGATGCAGGCTCATCAGAACCACGTTCCCGTGCACAGGAGGTCTGGGACTGCAGACACGCCCAGCTCCTGGAACCTGGCCGACTAGAACCCCTGACTCCTCCCTCTCGGCCTGCAGCCCTGTGCGCAGAATCCTGTAGATCTTGTTCCTACTCCTCCTGCCATCCAGGTCTTCCCCTCAGTCCCCACAGCCCTGGCAGGACCTGCACTGGGCTCTCAGGATGTCCCACTGGGGACTCAACTCTCGTTCAGAACATCAGCTCTACGAGGCCAGGACTGTGACCTGCCTCCCTCAGCACCTGGGACCGTGCCCGGCACGAAGAGAACACTCCATATACAAGGCGTTTCCATGAGTCCTTGTGCAACTGTAAATAACAATAAATTAACTCCCAGGTATAAATTACAAAATGCAGCAGAGAGGAAATGTACTCACAATTTAAATAAAAGTATTAGTGACTTAATTTATTTTATTTTCCTGGCAAGAAACTCTACATTCTGTGGAGTGGTTTCGGTGGTGGTGTGCTTTGTGTCTGAATGACAGCGGAGGTGTCGAAAGCAAATGTATCCTGTAGCTGAAGGTGCAGAGCCCGAGCCTGCCTGGGTTGGAGCTGCTGCACACAGGCCCTCGTGGCTCTGCCCTGAGGTCGCTCTGCCCTGTGTCTGCAAAAGACCTCATCTTCATCCACCCCCGACTCCCAACACGCACCCAGCACCTGCCCCACAGGCTTGGTAATCTGTGGGTGACTGTGTGTGGAAGGAGTCCCAGAGTGGCCTTGGGAGGTGGGGTGGCACCCTGGGGTGACACTTTCTGGGAAAGTCCAATGCTGTCTTATTTTCTCACTCTTGTGGCATTTGGTCTTAACTCTGGCTATTGGAAGAAGCAGCTTCATCCCCAGGCTAAATTGCAACAGCTTGCGTCAGAAAAAGGGCCCTCTCATTTCATACCAAGTGGGGTGAACCCGACAGCAGTGATGTGCCACACAGCCCGCACCAGCGTGGCGACAGATGCAACCTGGGTGTGCCCACTTGCTCCCTGGGTGGCCCAAGGTGACTGCTGCAGGTCCGCAGGACCCTCCAGGAGGAAAAGCACCAACCAAGAGGCATAGGGTTTAAAAACAGAAACAGAATCACCCATGAACAGACACGCCACAGCGGATGACACGGACTGCCCAGAGGAAACGACGCAGGGTCTCTTAGTAGGAGCTCAGAAGAAAAATTCCGGCTCCTGGGTTTGATTTGAGAAATTCACTGAAGCGCGACCTTAGGCAGGTCCCCACTTCCCTCATCTGTGAAGTGAGAGGGGCAGAAGGCTGGATCGCTGGTGTCAACTGGTGGCTCACTGGCCACAAATAGTCACGGAGGAGCATGGGTCTCCCACGTGAGCCAGGACGGTAACACCCAGTGCTTCCCCCAGACCTTGGTGGGTTTATGTCTTACTGCTGAGCCTGCCAAAGCACATCGCTGATGTTGAATGCTAGCCTATAAATGTATCAGCGCCTTCCTGGGGAAAAGCAGGAGCTCTGTTTCCATGGCACTGGGGTGGATGAACAGCTGGCGGTGCAGGGCAGCCCTCCCGCCCCTTCCCACTCCATCCTGCAGGACTCTTGGACACGACTACCCCCTGCAACCCAGCCCCTCTCTGGAAGGAGCCATCGGGAGGGGCTGGGACAGTCTCCCTGGGTGGGGACAGGGCTCCCTACAGATCAATTACCTGTTCTCAAGGCCTAGGTCACTCACACCTGGGATGGCTGAGCCCAGTCAACTGAAGAAAAAAAACAAGTTTTCCTTCCTGAGTCACAGCACTAATGGAGGCTTTGGCAAGAACCTGTGTGTGGCTCAAGTTGTCATTTTTTTAATTATTATTTTAAAATAGAGATGCGGTCTAGCTATGTTGCCCAGGTTGGTCTCAAACTCCTGGGCTCAAGACGATCCTCCCACCTTGGCCTCCGTAAGTGCTGGGATTACAAGTGTGAACCATGGCACCCAGCCCAATTCACTTTTTTTTTTTTTGAGACGGAGTCTTGCTCTGTCACCCAGGCTGGAGTGCAGTGGCGCCTTCTCGGCTCACTGCAAGCTCTGCCTCCCAGGTTCATGCCATTCTCCTGCCTCAGCCTCCCGAGTAGCTGGGACTACAGGCGCCCGCAACCACGCCCCGCTAATTTTTTGTATTTTTGGTAGAGACGGGGTTTCACCGTGTTAGTCAGGATGGTCTCGATCTCCTGACCTCGTGATCCACCCGCCTCAGCCTCCATAAGTGCTGGGATTACAAGTGTGAGCCAACGCACCCGGCCTAATTCACTTACTTAACGATATTTATGGAATGCCTAAATGGCAGGTATTGTGCCGGGTATACGGCAGAGACCAATATTAGATCCCAAGCCTCAACAAGCCAAAAGGAGCCAACGAGACTCATCAATGCTCCCGCTTTTTTTTTTTTTTTTTTTTTAAAGCCCAAAACTCATCCTATTAGGGGACACTGTTCCCAACCTACTTGTGGCCGCATGAGTCCTCTGACTCTCGGTATGTAAGCCGGGCCCCTCTGCATCCTGCATACAATACATGATACTGAAAACAGCCCATGTGAGAGCAAACACCAACCAAGACTGCACCAAAGACACCTAAAGCAGCACTGACATCAGCCACCGCAGCGTGGGAGAGCATCTGCCCCTCAGAGTTTTACATGAATTGGTCATTTTTCTTGAACTCAACAGAAGCACTGACTAGAGGCTGGGTGCAGTGGCTCACACCTGTAATCCCAGAACTTTGGGAGGCCGAGGCGGGTGAATCATTTGAGCTCAGGAGCTTGAGACCACCTGGCCAACATGGTGAAAACCCGCCTCTACCAAAAATACAAAAATTAGTCACGCATGGTGGCGGGCACCTGTAATCCCAGCTACTCAGGAGGCTGAGGCAGGAGAATCACTTGCACCCGGGAGATGGAGGTTGCAGTGAGCCAAGATTGCACCACGGCACTCCAGCCGGGGTGACAGAGCAAGAATCCATCTCAAAATAAACAAAACAAACAAACAAACAAAAACAAAACAAAACAAAAAAACAAAATAAAGCACTGACCAGGATGGAGAGGAAAGTTAACATCCACTAGGTACCTGTGTGCATGGCACTAAGTCACAGCAAAGACAGGTGTGGTCTCAGTTGTTAATCACAGCTATTCTAGGAAGGACAGATTCCTTTCCAAGCTGAATGGAGGTGCAGAGAAGGGAACTGATCTCCCAGCAGCCGATGGAACCAAGATCTGGGCCCAGGTCCGTGTGCAGCAAAGGCCATGCTGCTCCCACCACCTCAGGCACCAAGAGCTGGAGCAAAGGCTTGGAGCAATCGGTGGAGGAGCTCAAGCTGCCCTCGCAACAGGAAAAGCAACCCAGAGTATGGGAGGCCTGCAGTGGCTCACGCCTGTAATCCCAGTACTTTGGGAGGTCAAGGCAGGGGGATCACTTGAGCACAGGAGTGGCTCAAGACCAGCCTGGGGCAACACGGGGAAACCCTGTCTCTACAAATAATTTAAAGATTCACCGGGTATGGTGGCGGGCATCTGTGGTCTCAGTTGCTAGGGAGGCTGAGGTGGGAGGATCGCTGAAGCTCAGGAGGTCGAGGCTGCAGTAAGCTGAGACCACACCACTGCACTCCGGCCTGGGCCTGAGAAAGACCCTGTCTCAGAAACAACAATAACAAAGTTTCTTTCTTAGCCAGGTTTTTTGGTCTGGAGTAGACACTGCTTAAAATGGAGATTGCTTGAAATAATACTGAATGCGAGGTGAGCTCGAAAAGACACACCTGCAGAAACTGGGCCTCTTGGAATGAAATTCAAAAAAGACGTTTGTTCCAATTCACTTATTCTGTGAAAGCAAACCTATGACCCAATGTGTCTGCGTTACAGACAGGCCATTTCCCTGCTGGGAATTTTCCTGTCCTGGCTGTGATACTCCACCCTGTTAGCTTTGGGAGTAGTCTTTTTTCTCTCTTAGTCATGCTTTTCTGGACGCCCGCCAACCCTCGAGCTAAACCTGCAGTACCCTAAAAAGGTAGGTGAACGGTGCTTCTAGGATTTAAGCATCTTTCTCCACCTACTGGAACAGAAGCTGGGTACATTTCTACCCCAACTCATGCAAAAACAGGCCTGGGCAACAGTGTGTACTGGCATGTTTGATAATGTTGCCATTTCACCTCCAGCTGAAAGGACTTAAAAACAAGGGACAGAGAGAGGGGGAGAGGAGACAGGAACCTTTCCCTTGTGTCTGTGGTTTTAACAACTTGTTCTGAGCGGTTTCTGCTCTTTTAAGGTTTGCAATCAAGGCTGGAATGTAGCAATGCAAAATGCCCCTCATAACCCTTGCGTCCAAAGGCTTGCGTGGGGTAATTAAAAACACAGAAATTCTTCAAAGAATGTATCTGTTGACTAGTTAATATCATAAAGCCTTCGCTCCTGAACTGTGATCCCAGCCTGAAATGAGGCAGATGGAGTTCAGGAATGCCCCGATGTGAAAACTACCAGAGAAGGGAAGAGAGAGATCCACTCTCACAATTGGGCTATTGAACCGCAACTGCCAAACGGCAATCTCAGCAAGAAAAGGAGATCCCGTAGCTTGAGGAAATTAATTACAATAAATAGATTCCATTGGCATCATTCATTTTTCCAAGACTTTGCTTGCAGCACAGAACAAAGATGTGAGCACTTTCTTCCATTTTCATCTTTAAGATACTCCAGGAACAGCGAGGAAAGCCAGGTATTCCTCAGAGACACCTCAGCTACCACGAAGCAGACCCCCAAAGGAGGTCTCCCCATGCAGCGATGAAGGCCAATCCTGTGCAAGGTTTGGAGAAGCTGAAGCTTGAGCCTGGCAATTCACTAACTTTCCCTTCAAACTATGGCAAAAAGTAGGCCAGAGAGAGACTCCAGCATGGCTCCTGGGTCTCCCCCGACCCGCCCTCCTCCCAGTGAGTTCCCCAGGCAGCCTGTCAGGTCCAGGCCTCCATCAGGGCTCAGGTTGACGGGAACAGGCTGCCCGGCTGGCTGTATCCCTGGAAACAAGCTCAGATTGGCGACAACATGCCCCAGCTTTAAAAGAGCCACCTGCCTCAAGGAAGCCCAGCTCCCTGCCCTTTTCCTTCTGACTCTGCAAATTTACAGTATGCAAATAAACTGTGAGGAGCTCTTCACTACAAGAGAAACGGAACGGGCCGGCCTCACTAATGGATTGCTGTGTGACTCCAGGCAAGTCACTGACCCTCTCTGGGCTTGAAGAACTAACAGGATGGTCTACTGATTGCCAAGGCAGCTGTGTCAGCATTCCCATCGTGAGGCATGCTTGGGCTAGACAGGGGTCTGGAATCCCTCAGTGAACATGGGCACCACAGCATTTAGTCAATCAGCCAAGCAACAGATGCGAACTGATCAATAACATGCCCAACCAAGGATCTGGGAGGATTGAAGTGCCGGTCTCACCTTCCCAGAGCTTACAATCTAATAAGAAAACACATTCACTCGCAAGTTAAAGGACAAAGGAATTAAATGACAATATAAGAAATAGAACAACAAGAAAAAACACACACACACATACATATGTGTGTGTTATATTGATATATATCTTACATTGATATATATACACATATATATATATATCAGTATAAGAAAATACTAGAAGAGCATCTGTAATTCAGAGATCGAAGGGAGGAGGACATCTGGCCTCCAGGCAGAGCTGCACCCAGGAGTAATAACCCCTTACTCCTTCTGTCTCACCTGTACGTGCCCACAGGCACCACAGCCTGCCCTCCATCACAGGCACCCCGGGTGGGAGCCAGGGACTTCATGGAGCGTGTCTCTGGGTGAGCTTCTCTTGCCAACAACACTCAAGTATTTTTTCCACTGGTGACACCAGGCTGGAAACTGACCAGCTTTGCAAACACTAAAACCCTTTTTTTTTTCTTCTTGAGACAGGGTCTCCCTCTGACACCCAGGCTGGAGTGCAGTGCTCACTGCATCCTCAACCTCCCAGGCTCAAGCAATCCTCCTGCCTCAGCCTCCTAAGTAGCTGGGATCACAGGCTTACACCACCATGCCCCGCTTTTTTTGTTTTAGAGACAGAGTCTCGCTCTGTCGCCCAGGCTGGAGTGCAGTGGCACAATCTTGGCTCATTGCAACCTCCACCTCCCGGGTTCAAGCAATTCTGTCTCAGCCTCTCACGTAGCTGGGATTACAGGCACCTGCCACCACGCCTGGCTAATTTTTGTATTTTTAGTAGAGATGGGGCTTCACCATGTTGGTCAGGCTGATCTTGAACTCCTGACTTCCTGATCCACCCACCTTGGCCTCCCAAAGTGCTGGGATTACAGGCGTGAGCCACTGCGCCTGGCCCCAATTTTTGTGTTTTTTATGGAGGCGTCTCACTATGTTGCCCCAGCTGGTCTCAAACTCCCAGGCTCAAGTGATCCTCCAGCCTCAGCTTCCCAAGTAGCTGTGACCACAGGCACCCACCACCAATAATTTTTGTATTTTTTAGAGGTGGGGTTGCACTATGTTGGCCAGGCCACTCCTGGGCTCAAGTGATCCACCCGCCTCAGCCTCCCAAAGTACTGGGATTACAGGCATGAACCACTACACCTGGCACAAAACCTCCTTCTTTAAAAAAGACTGCTCACATTCAGGATGTGAAGCTGCAGAGTGGCTACAAAATCGTTCGGACGAGGGTTAGGTGTGGGGCTGTGCTCGGCTTTAAATGGCCCAGGGGACTGGATGTTGGGCCCGTGACATAAGCACTGCCTGACCAGCCTTAAAAATCCCTCCACGCTGTGGTACATCCACACAACGGAATACTAATTGGCACTGAGAGCGGCCACACTGCTGAACTGCAAATGCACCGCGCTAAGTGAAAGAAGCCAGCCTCAAAGACTGCATGCGGTATGATCCCTTTATGTAACACTCCAGAAAATACAAAATGATGCCAACAAAAAACAGATTCGTGGTTGCCATGGGCTGAGGGTAGGGGAAGGGACTGACTACACAGAGGCTTGGGAGAATGTAGGGGGAGAGTGGAATCATCCTATATCTTTTTTTGTTTTTTTTTTTTGAGACAGAGTTTTGGTCTTGTTGCCCAGGCTGGACTGCAGTGGCATGATCTTGACTCACTGCAACCTCCATCTCCCAGGTTCAAGCGATTCTCCTGCCTCAGCCTCCCAAGTAGCTGTGATTACAGACATTGTACCACCACGCCCAGCTAAATTTTGTGTTTTTAGTGGAGGTGAAGTTTCACCACATTGGCCAGGCTGGTCTCAAACTCCTGACCTCAAGTGATCTGTCCGCCTCGGCCTCCCAAAGTGCTGGGATTACAGGCGTGAGCCATCATGTTTGGCTAATTTTTGTGTTTTTAGTAGAGATGGGGTTTTGCCATGTTGGTCAGGCTGGTCTCTAATTCCTGACCTCAGGTGATCTGCCGACCTCGCCCTCCCAAAGTGCTGGGATTACAGGTGTGAGCCACCACACCCAGCCTGTCCTCTGTCTTAATAGTGGTGGTGGTACACGACCGTATGTGGTTGTCAAAATTCATCACAGTGGACACCTGAAAAGGGTGAATCTTACTGAGTGTAAATCTGACTTTTTAAAAACATCTCTTCCCCCAGTGAAGACCTGATTGACACCAGTGTCTCCAGTAGATGAGGATGAAATGTAACCAAAAAAAGGCTCCCAACATGCTGGATATTGGCCAGGCACAGTGGCTCATGCCTGTAATCGCAGCACTTTGGGAGGCCGACACAGGAAGATTATTTGAGCCCCAGAGTTTGAGACCAACCTGGGCAACATAGTGAGACCCTGTTTCTGCAAAAAATTAGCTGGGTGTGGTGGCTCACGCCTGTGGTCCCAGCTACCCAGTAGGCTGAGGTGGAAGGATCACTTGAACCTGGGAGGTTGAGGCTGCAGTGAGCTATGATCACACCACTGCATTCCAGCCTGAGTGACAGAGCAAGACCATGTCTCAAACACACGCACACCACACACACACCCCAAAAAACATGGATATCAACCTTTTGTACTGACTGATATCATTCAGGCCTCATAAGTAGCTACATCCAAATATTTACTGCCATCTGTAATTCAATTATTCACCCTTCTCCTGGCTTTTCTGTGAGAGGGGAAGGGCAAGAGTGTGGGTAGAACAGATGAGTTAACAGAATCTTCTCAACATTAAAGACTGTCTCCTATGATTTATAAAAATCTTTGGTATCTGCTGAACTCACATTTGCTAGAAAATGCTGGTGGTGATGAAGTGAGTAAGCAGAAATCTAATATTTGTATCATTAGGCCGGGCGCAATGGCTCTCACCTGTAATCCCAGCACTTTAGGAGGCCAAGGCGGGTGGATCATTTGAGCTCAGGAGTTCGAGACCAGCCTGGCCAACATGGTGAAACCCCGTCTCTACTAAAAATACAAAAAAATTAGCCAGGCGTGGTGGCGCGTACCTGTAGTCCCAGCTACTCGGGAGGCTAAGGCAGGAGAATTGCTTGAACCTGGGAGGCAGAGGTTGCAGTGGGCCAAGATTGTGCAACTGCACTGCAGCCTGGGAGACAGGGTGAGACTCCGTCTCAATTAAAAAAAAAAAAAAAAAAAAAAAGACGTGATTTTGATTTATACCTTTTCCCTCATTCTGAAGGCCCCCCACAACCTCCTCACACCCCACTTCCACGGACTTGGACATGTGAATAACCCTGGCTTATGCCAAAGCTTGGGCGATCTTTGCTCAAAAATAATCCTATAGCGACCAGGTTCTGCCTCTATCTCTGTCTCGTGCTGTGATAACCTGGAGATGGCTTGTAGGTCTAAACATTGATGGTAAGATTCATGTCTACCACTTGAGCCCGTCCAGGAGCTAATGTCTTTCACAGGGGGAGGAGCTGGGGACTGGGGTGCTGACACCCCAGTGCAGGGTCTTCAGGGGGCCACGCGCACACACTCCCCAGGCATCTACTTTGTGACAGAGGCAGAGACATGCAAACCACAGCCCCGGAAGGGGACACATCCTCAATCAGCATCTGGAGGAAGGGACACAGAGGGAGGCCACGGGAGGGGGCCCAAACTGGCCTCGGAGTAAGCATTCCAGGTGCTGTTTCTAAATGCAAGTCCCCAGGCCCTTCCCCGGTGACTGTGTCTCACTAAGTCTAGGGTGGGGCCCAGGGACAGTATTTTTAACAAGCACACATACACCCAGGAGGTTTTTATGATTAGCCATGTTAGGAAAACGCTGACACGGGGGAGTTCCTGCGTGCCTGGAAACGAAGCTGCTTGCTTAACCCTTACGGTTCTGAGAGCTGGGAACCCTGACTGCCTGATCTCCACCTAGCCTCCATCTAGCCAGTCCCACATGGCTAGGGCAGAAAGCAAAACCCCAAAGCGAGGAGGCCGGTGGGGACGGCAGGGCTGGCGCCTAGGCAGCTTCCTCCGCTGGCCCCCTGCCACCCTCCGCACAAACACAGCCCGGCTGCCGCCTCCAATCCAGACCACCCACAGTAGCCGGGCATGATGGCCGCGGGGCTTTCCTCTCTTCTGTCCCCTGCACTTAGCCCCCGCTCACCCTCGAAGGACAACCTTTTCTCCTATTTATCCGGGAAAACTCCTAGGGGATCCTGCCCTAACTGCCTCCCCGGGGTTCCCATCTCCCTTCCCTCCTGTCCGCCTGCCAGCCCAAGTGCCTGATCTCATCTCCTTCCAAACTCTGTGACCTTCATCTCGCTCTGAAAATGACATTCACACCCCTCTTGGAATAATCCCTTTTTCCCCACCCCCATCACACCTGGAAACAAGCTTGGGGCTCCCCCTTGTCAGGATGGGGAAGTCCCCATTCTTAACCTGGTCCATCTACAGATGTACCCTCCCTCTTCCCTCCTCACATCCTTCTCAGCCAAGTGCTTTCAAAACTGTCTCTATGCCTCTATGCCCCCAGTTCCACAGTCACAATCCCCCACCTGCATCTCCTGGAACAGTGTTTTCCTGCCCTGTGGGTTAAAGTCTGTCTCCACTAGAAAGTAAGCACCGCGAGGGCAGGGACCTTGGCCTTCTGCTCACTGCTGCAGCCTCAGGGCCTGCAACTGCCTGGCACACAGCTGGTCCACAACAGATCGTTGTTGAATGGGTAAGACATAACCACTGCTTCCTTGTTTTAAGAGCATATTTCTTGCAAAGTCCTCTAAAACAGCGTCCCAGCTGTTCCGGCTCCACCTCCGTCCCCAAACATCCATCTGCTGCCAGGCCGTAGAGTGTAACGTCGGCTGGAAATGTGAGCCTGGCCATGTGACTCCCAAGTGTGTACCCTCTGACACTTGGCAAGGCCTTAGACAGGGTGAAGTCCAAGCTTCACTTGGCCTGAGCCCCACCATCGTGTGCCGTCCCCAACACCACCCCAGACTCCTCACGCCTCGTGACAGCCCCACACCGTTGCCACACCAGGTTCAGGTTCCTACACATCCCCAGAGCCCTGTCTCTAACTGCAAACATCTGCTGGGTGCTGCCCTCTCAAGAGTTTCATTTACTACTTGAGATCAAAATGGTGGATACCATGCCAACCTCCCCAGCTGGGCCAGGAGTGCCCGGAGAAGTGCAGGGCACCCACAGCAGACGTGCCAGCATGTCCGATGGCAGGACACAGAGCTGTGAAAGCAAGGACAGAGCCGGGCCTTGTTCGTTCACGCACGGCACTCTCCAAGTCAGATCTGTCCCAGCAGCCGTCTCACAGATCCCCTCCACCCACTCCTATAAGTGGACCCTTCCTCCTCCTCCTCCTCCTGCTCCTGCTCCTGCTCCTTACCCCGGGCAATGCTGTTTTCACCTCTACTCCTAGAGAACACGGCAAACCCAACTGTACTTTGGCCAGAACTGACTTGAAACAAACCCGAAAGTTTACTTTGGAAGGGAGTTAATAATAAAGGCTAGAAAGGCATCTTCAGGGCGATAAACACCTCCTTTTTCCTTTCTCCCAGCCTTGGCATGGCACCGTCCCTGGGGGGGAGTGCTTTCTGGGACACAAAACTGAAAGCCTCATGACAAGAGCCAGGGAGCCCAGAAACCGGGAAGGAGGAAGAGGACAGAACGTGGACGGAGCAGGCGACTTCACGAAGAGCCATAAAATGTGTTTCTTGTCCACCGAAAGCTGAAAAACCCTTTCTTTAACTCATGAGAGGCTCGGGGCTGAGAGCTGAGCTTTTAAAAGTCAGATTCGTGAAACCCTGCACATTGCCAGGAAGAAGGAACAATAATCCCTCCACCCCAAAGTTTCTAGAAACAAATACAGAAATACAAGAGGCACTTCTTTGAATCCAAACTAAATTATTCTGTTAAGTATTGAAGGCTGTCAGAGAGATACAACCAGAATAAACATCTCTGATAATGAAAGCGCATTATAGTGAAAAGGTGGCAACTTTTTAAAACGTTAACTATGCTATCTCTAAAATAAACAAAAATAAGACCAAATTCTCATGACTTTTAGGCTCTAATTTAGGTGGAAAGGAAGTCAGAGAGAGATTTTCAAATTTATACTGTACAACTCGACCTTTAGATCATCGTTACAGTGTGGTGAATTCTGAATTTCTGTTTAGCATACTATTATCCTTTGAGCAGTAACAGGCATTCTATTTCACAAAGAGACTAAAGATGCCACAAACCTGCTGACAACTATATTAAGGTTCCATAGGATAGAAACAACTTCTCTTCTGATTAACCACAGGGATTTCAACCGGCTGTGATACACATTTTACATGGAAAACATTATTAGCCAGCTGATGGGGGTGAAGGGAAGAGAAAATGATCAAACAAAGCAAACTTCCTCAGCACGCCATACATGGTCTTTCTGGCTTTTAAAATACCCTAACATTGCTTTTTAAACTTTGATGACAGAAAACAGAAAGACCTTTTTTTTTTCATCATTTCAAAGGAAAGCGCTACAAGATTTTCTAAATTAGGGCTAAAAGACAGAATGGCTATTTTTAAATGTCTGGTTAAAAATTAGAAAGTCTCAAAGGTAAGCCACAAGTATGCGAACAAACCGAGAACATTGCTATTTCTGTTCAAGTACCAAAGACTGCAGTAAATGAAAGAATGTATTCATCGTCACTTTATGATCAAAACGGTCAATGGGAGGTAAGAAATCTAAAACTGACTAAAACAGAAATGTTTATTTCCTGTACCACATGACACCTACTGAAAATTCCATAGAAATTTGTCCAATCTTAATATCAGAAGTATTTTCTTCGGCCAGTTCTAATTTTGAAAAAAGGAAAGAAAAGCTATAAAGTCCATTAAGAAATCTTAATCTCCATGAAGACAATGAATAATGTGAGAATATGAACTTAATAGCGTTTGCCTAGGATAAAGGTAAATAGCGCCGAATTCTTTTTTAAAAATCTAATTCTTTTTGTTGTTGTTGTTGTTGTTAAAAAAGGAAAATGTCCACTTAGTATAAATACTAACAAAGGGTCTGTATTTTTTTTTTTTTTTTAACTCCTCCAAATCCCTGGAATAATGTCTGCCAACTAAAACACCTACTATGAATTTAGTAATGGGTTATGCAAACATAAATTATAAGGCCAGACACTTTAAAAGGAAAAAAAAAAGGTGATTTATCGAGGCAATGGAGACACGGTAGGAGAGAAGCAATATTTCAATTTTCCACATATTCCTCAGCACTACAGATGTGTTCATGCAAAAAGAATTTTAAAATAAAAATGACTCTCGGCTCTTCTGGTTCTAATCTATCAGTTCATTTACTTGAAAAGGGTTATCAACGAATTCATTTCCCACACTTATAATTGAGAAAATTAATATAAAGCCAAACATTTTATCAAGTTTCAAATATGAATGAAAAGCATATCTCACAATCTAGTTTCAGTAAAAAGAAAAATACAAATGTCCCTCCCCTTACGGTGCAAAAAGAGTTAAACCACATGTTCTGTTCTTAAATTATTAGCCCTAGAACCTACCCTGATCCTGTTTTACTTTAATTTCTTTATTTCTATTCACACATCACTTTTCCTTGTCTCAATTCACTGTTAAGTGAACCAGTACTTTTTCTTGATTGCGGCAAAGCAATCATTTAAATACATATGAAATACCTTTCATGGGTTGTAGATATATAAGCAAAATAAATGAAAATATACTTGTCTACAACTTTTAATTCAAGGAAACAGAAGCTACCACCCTTCTCTGAAGAGATCATGGGAGCTGTACTGGCCCAATGAAATTCCCCGACCACACATCAACCAGGCAGAAATCTTCATTTTTCTTCACTCTGCCAGTGGCTGACGGCTTCACAAATGGTCATCTTCAAAAACACATGTAACTGAATGAGCTGATCTCAAGAAAAGGCTTGAAAACGCTGCGCTCGTAAGTGATGCACGTTTCAAAATGCAAGAGTGCAAAAGAACATCTCTGCACGTATTCCCGGCGCTGTGAATTCCTCCCCGGAGAAGGCTAATTTGAACACACATGCTTGCATGCGATATGGGTTCCTGGCACTTTGATTATGTGAACACACCTGACCCCAGGGAAATAGGCTGAGGCCGGCCCCATATTTCAGACAAACCAAACAGCCAATAGACAGTAATGGCTTTAAGCTACTGATGGCCCGGGCCAAAAATGAAGCCGCACTTAATCTTCTGAAGGAAACTGTCAATGTTAGGAGGCCCAGGGCCGACCTTTCCCTCGATCTTAATCACAGCCACCTATGATAACAGAGTGAGGTTTATTTTTATGCCTGGCTCCAGACACAATGATCAATCCTTCAATTTTGACGATTTTGTATCCCACACAATGAACCACAGTGAGTGAAGCCCATGTAGATGGTTTCTGTGGATCCCTCGAGTCAAATATATAGAATGAAATTCACCTGTGAATGAAATCTAAAACAATCAAAACTTGAAAATGTCTTCTAAAGCCTCTCCAAATCTACATATTCAATGAGATTCCAATAAAAGCCAATTTAAAATTCCCATCTAAAAAGTAAGAATTCCTGAGGGGCACGGTGGCTCACACCTATAATCCCAGCACTTTGGGAGGGACTGAGCCCAGGAGTTTGAGACCAGCGTGGGTAACACAGTGAGAACCCCTCTCTACAACAAATACAAAAATCACTCAGACACAGTGGCGTGCCTGTAGCCCCAGCTACTTGGGAGGCTGAAGTGGGAAGACTGCTTGAGCCCGGAAGGCGGAGGTTGCAGTGAGCTGAGATCGTGCCATTGCACTCCAGCCTCAGCGACAGAGTGAGACTCTGTCTCAAAAAAAAACAAAAAAAAACCTTCAAGCAGCTTTGCCACTTGTGGGCAGTGACGCCCTAGGCAAGTTACTCACTCCTCCTCTCTGGGCCTCAGTTTCCCTCTCTTTGAAACAGAAATAAACACTGTACCTGTTTCGTAGGGATCCTGTGAGTGTTAAGTTAGTTAAATGCCTTTTCAGTGTTTAGAACAGTACTGGATATGCAGTAAGTGCTCACTAAATGTCAGCTGCCATTATAAGCTACGACGGCTGTGTCCCTGAAGTTACCGAGCCCTACAACAGTCTTCCTGGTTCACCCCATTCCACACACAATGGGACTGCCAGGAATATTTGCTGCACACATCAATGAATTCTGGGTAGGAAAACCCCAAGAGGCAGAGGAGGTGATGCCTTTTAAGAAGAAAGGGATGTGCCTACGTCTTGGGCCCACAGGTAAGACCAACAGAAATAAGGACACCTTTGGAAAAGAGAGGAGCCTCTCGTTGGAAAATTTGTGGCTCTCGGCCACACAGAACCTCGGAGTCTCGCTCTGAAATCCAGGCTGGAGTGCAGGGCGTGATCTCGGCTCACTGCAATCTCTGCCTTCCAGGTTCAAGTGATTCTCCGTCTCAGCCTCCAGAGTAGCTGGGATTACAGGTGCCCACCACCACACCCGGCTAATTTTTGTATTTTTAGTAGAGACACGGTTTCGCCATGTTGGCCAGGCTGGTCTTGAACTCCCAGCCTCAAGTGACCCGCCCGCCTCAGCCTCCCAAAGTGATGGGATTACAGGCATGAGCCACCACACTCAGCACCAACACCTCCTTTCTTAGACTGAACAACAGAAAGGACATGGCTTGCTCAGATCTTGCATTCATTCAGTGGCCAAGTCAGTATCAGAATCTAAGCTTCCAGATCCAATTACATACTCCTTTAAGGACACCAACTATATAACACAATATCTTCTTAAAATACTGGGCCACAAACAAAATTACAAGACTCTGCATAACAGGCCAGTCATGCTCCTCGTCAACTCACTTTTTATGCCGCTCACATTTGCAAGTTAAAATGAAAAGCCAATGGTAGTCAATAACATGCTCAGTGACTAGTCCCACCCACCCCACACGCGCCGCAGCCCCCTAGCCAGAGAAAGGAAAAACGAAGACAGCAAGTATCAGAGTTAGCATGGCTTGGCATCCAATTGTCATTTTCTTGACTGCCATAATGTCAAAGTGGAAGGGGAGATTTTCCCACGCTTTGGCTTATAACCAATTCCGTAAGTTAAGAAGGCTTTCTTAGGGCAATGGCAAATTTTAGGCTACAACGATATGTTCCTTCCTAAGTACACTCCTACAAAAACACTCCCCCTGACATATAGAATCCTTTAAATGAGTATGCCACTTCAAAGAAATACTCAAAAGCGATTTTTAGAAACTCTAATAGAAGAGGAATTGCTAATGGTTAAGCGACTAAAAATTTAGCTTCTGGGCCAGGCGTGGTGACGCATGCCTGTAATCCCAGCACTTTGGGAGGCCAAGGCAGGTGAGTCACCTGAGGTCAAGAGATCAAGACCAGCCTGGCCAACATGGTGAAACCCCATCTGTACTAAAAATATAAAAATTAGCCGGGCGTGGTGGTTGGTACCTATAATCCCAGCTACTTGGGAGGCTAAGGCAGAAGAATCGCTTGAACCTGGGAGGTAGAGGTTGCGCTGAGCCGAGATCAGGCCACTGCACTCCAGCTGGGTGACAAGACCAAGAATCTGTCTGAAATAAAGGAAAAAATTTGGCTTCTGGAACCTGAAGGAGGCAGGGTGTTCGGGGATTATATGGCCTCATTCCCAGGAGTCTGTCTGCCCAGGAAAATCCCGGTAGGTGGGTGGGTGGCTTAAGCTCCGTTAAGTGGTACCGATGATACTTAGCTCCCAGGGTGACTTCCAGGGGCAGAGAAATGATTGTCATGCACTTAGCATAATGCCTGGCTCCTAGCAAGTACTCAATAAATATTAATAACCGCTCACCACAATTTCAACCAAATCATACGGCTTTCGCATTTAGCTGTTACACCTTTAAAATCGTGCTCAACAAAGCTGTTTGCCAAGAAGAGGCAGAGAGTGCTCTTCTGTGCCGAAGTTATTATTAAATCCTACACAGAATGACGTTCTCCGTTCAGAATGCATTTCAGTTGAGGTTATTGACCAGAAAGACAAGTTATGGGCTACTCTCAAAGAATAGCTTCCAAAAAGAAAGTCCAGCAGCAAACATTTCCACTCTATGAACAGTGAAACTAATGCGAAAGGAGAGAAAATTCTCTAGACACATATGGAAGAAGGCAAGTTTTTATTTTACTGTATCTATTCAAGTCCACAGTAGAAACGAGGGTCTACCATAGGCTTTAAGAATTTTTTTAAGCATTCATTTATAGCTTTATTTTATTTTTATTTATTTTGAGACAGAGTCTCACTCTGTAGCCCAGGCTGGAGTGCAGTGGCGCGATCTCAGCTCACTGCAACCCCTGTCTCCCGGGTTCAAGCGATTCTCCTGCCTCAAACTCCTGAGCTCAAGTGATCCATCAGCCTCAGCCTCCCAAAGTGCTGGGATTCTAGGTGTGAGCCACTGGCCCCCGTCACATTTATAGCTTTAAAGTCCATTTGTGAGGCCGGGCACGGTGGCTCACGCCTGTAATCCCAGCACTTTGGGAGGACAAGGCGGGCGGATCACAAGGTCAGGAGTTCAAGACCAACCTGGCCAACACAGTGAAACCCCATCTCTACTAAAAATACAAAAATTAGCCAGGCACGGTGGCAGGTGCCTGTAGTCCCAGCTACTTGGGAGGCTGAGGCAGGAGAAATGCTTGAACCCAGGAGGCAGAGGTTGCAGTGAGCCAAGATCATGCCACTGCACTCCAGCCTGGGTGACAGAGGGAGACTCCATCTCAAAAAAAAAAAAAAAAAAAGGGAAAAAAAAGTCATTTGTGAACCCAGTTTCTCAAAAGAGTAGATTTCGGTAACGTGAACACAATAAGCCATTCATTGACCTTCTACTTGGTGCCTGGGTTGTTCTGAATCCCTATAAGAGTTCATCCAGCCCATAATGACTCCGAGGTCGTTGTCATCATTCCTATTTTTTGGCATAAGAAAATAGAGGCTCAGATGTGATAGAAAGCAGCATGTTTTCAACTAAAATTCCAGGGCACATGAATCTAATGACAGTGCTTCCCTTTTGACAGTTATTAAATGCTCAGATAATGCATCTGTTATACTTAAAATAGCCCTGTAAAAACGGCTGGACACATGAAGGAAGCGACACACGGCTCTCAGGAAGGAAAGGGAATGCCGGCCTTGTTGACGTTTCAGCAAGGGGCGGGGGCAGACACAGCAGCCGTCCTGAGATGCTCCCGGAAGGAAAGAGGGGCCTGCGGGGTCTTCAGATGCCACCTGCCACCTCTGGACCAAGCCCCACCATGGCTCTGACCACTTCCAGTGACAAGGAACAGAGCAACTGGGAGATTAGCTCCTTGTTAATTACCTAAGAATTACCTAAGAATTTCTGGGCCTTTGGCCCAGAAAACAAACAAACAAAATAAGGTCTCTTTGAAACTCCAGAATTCATTGACTAATTTTTTTTTTTTTTTCGAAGATAGGGTCTTGCTCTGCCACCCAGGCTGGGGTACAGTGACACAATCACAGCTCACTGCCTCGACCTCCCAGGCTCAAGGGATCTTCCTACCTCAGCCTCCTGAATTATAGGTGTGCGCCACCATGCCCGGCTAATTTCTTCATTTTTTGTAGAGATGGGGTCTCGCTATGTTGCCCAGGCTGGTCTCAACCCCCTGGTCTCAAGCAATCCTCCCACCTCAGCCTCCAAAGTGCTGGGATTACAGAAATGAGCTACTGCACCTGGCCAGCTGAGTTTTCTAACGCCCAAATTAAATAGCATCCCTGGTCTTAGAAAGCAGAGAGACTGAATGTGATGCTTCAGAGTGAGTGAGTGGTTACAGCCAAGACGATCAGGGCTTTACATGGAAGAAATGCGGCGGACTCCACTGCTAACAGCTTGCCCAAATTTATCGATGGTTCAAAATTTGCACTAAAAGCTCCGTGTGTGTGTGTGTGTGTGTGTGTGTGTGTGTGTTGTGCTGACAGGTGATACAAAAAGTCATTTTGCGTTCTTAAGATCAAAAAACATTCTCTGACTCCCCGAAGTACCTTCGCCCATCCTTGATCACTCCCTACCATTTTGTCCTGTTTGAGCTCTTACCGCCACCTGAAATTATCTTGTGAATCATTTGTTTATTTGGCTGTTGCTAGATCTCTGTGAGATCTGGAATCTTCTCCCTCCATCCCTGCTGTATCTGACTGCCCCTGGCCCTAGAAAAGGGCTCAGCATCACTTGTAAAAGAAAGGAAGGAAGGAAAGAAGAGAGGAGGGTAAGTGTTTATTGAGCACCTACTATAGGCTCTGTGCATCTGAATTCATTTCAACCTCCTGGGTGAAATGGGTTAGCACCAATTCTTCCTGCTTATAGATAAGGGGACCAAGTCTTAGAAGAGTTTGTGACCTTGCTCAAGGTCACTGCCTGTCACCACTAACTAGTTACGCATTCTACTCCTCACCTGAGACTGGACATTGAGCCTCCAGGACCCCTTGAAGTAGGCAGGGTATGTTTTTGCAGACGAAGAAACTGGGGTTAAGCTTCTGTCCCAGTGCCATGGAGGTCACAACACTATTAATGCCGTTGGAGCAAATGAAGCCAGGGCTTGACTAGCACTCAATGTCCCTGGGTCCAAGCAACCTTCTCTTCCCTACAGGCCCCCGCTGGTGCCCTCCAGACCATGCGGCAAGGTCTTGCTGGGATGTCAGGGGATAATGCAGTCACCCTCCCTGACTTTGGCCCCAATTAAGTTCAAATTTCCTTCATTACTGGGTCCCACTTAAGGCACCTCTTCTCCCTTAGGGACCGAAAAGAAAGAAAGTAATGTCTTGGGTTGATAAACTGACTTCAAGAGTTTAATTGGTAACAGTTAAAAGTTCACTTTTAATTTTTAAACTTTTTCTAGTTAAAAGCTTATTATAACTTAACAGTAGGTGATTCCAGAATGATTAAGCACCCAAGTTGATTATTGGGGTTTTCTCATTTTGCCAAACCCTGGAGTGGCCTTTTTAAAACCAAACTGCTGCTGCAAAAATGAAAATTCACAAGATACTTTTCTGTGGCGAGTTTCTTCAGAGGATGAGAGAACAACTGAGTAAGAAATCTCTTCAGGGGTTTCTGACACCCCCACGAAGACAGGAATTCGTTTTAAATTCAATTTAGTTTAGTTTTTTGTTTGTTTTTGTTTTTTTGAGACAGGGGTCTCTACTCTGTCACCCACATTGGAGTGCAGTGGCGCAATCATGGCTCACTGAAGCCTCAATCTCCTGCTGGACTCAAGCGACCCTCCCACCTCAGCCTTCTGAGTGGCTGGAACCATAGGTACACACCACCACTCCCTTCTATTTTTTCTTTTTCTTTTTTTTTTTTTTTTTGAGACGGAGTCTCGCTCTGTCGTCCAGGCTGGAGTGCTGTGGCCCGATCTCAGCTCACTGCAAGCTCCGCCTCCCGGGTTCCCGCCATTCTCCTGCCTCAGCCTCCTGGGTAGCTGGGACTACAGGCGCCACCACGTCGCCCGGCTAGTTTTCTGTATTTTTTAGTAGAGACGGGGTTTCACCATGTTAGCCAGGATGGTCTCGATCTCCTGACCTCGTGATCCGCCCGTCTCGGCCTCCCAAAGTGCTGGGATTACAGGCTTGAGCCACCGCGCCCGGCCTCCCTTCTATTTTTTCTAGAGGCGAGGTCTCACTATATTGGCCAGGCTGGTCTCCAACTCCTGAGCAAAAGCAATCCGTCTGCCTCAGCCTCCCAAAGTGCTGGGATTACAAGCGTGAGCCACTGCACCTGGCTGGAATTTTTTTTTTTTAATTACAGCTTTATTGATATATAATTTACATACCATACAATTCACCCTTTTAAAGTACACAGTTCAGTGGCATTTGGCGTATTCCAAGTTGTGCAAGTGTCACCACTGTCTTATTCCAGGACATTTTTATATTCCAAAAAAGACACTCCATACCAACTCTCAGTCATTCCTCTCTCCCCTCACCCCGGGGATTTCTATCTCTATAGAAACCTACTTTTGGCCAGGCACCGTGCCTCACGCCTGTAATCCCAACACTTTGGGAGGCTGAGGCAGGTGGATCATTTGAGGCCAGGAGTTTGACACCAACCTGGCCAACATGGTGAAACCCCGTCTCTACGAAAAATACAAAAAAATTATCTGGGCACGGAGGCACATGCCTGTAGTCCCAGCTACTTGGGAGGCTGAGGCAGAAGAATTGCTTCAGCCTGGGAGGCAGAGGTTTCAGTGAGCCGAGATTGAGCCACTGCACTCCAATGGAGTGGAATTCTAGCTAAAAAAAAAAAAAAAAAGCCCCATTGTGTCACATCAGGGCTGTGGGCAGTGAAGCCAACTCAATGGGCTCAATATGATGAAAGCAAAATGAAGCTGGGCTTTTCACTCTTCTGTGTGCAGTGGTTTTAGGGTCCAATAAGGTGTAAAGCAAAATGTGTTCATAACAGAGAAGAGAGTTCAGTGGGTAACACTAACATATCAAGGAGTAGCTGATGATGCCTGGCCGCTGTTTTGTGTTTAAAAAGCATCGAAGGCCGGGTGCGGTGGCTCACGCTTGTAATCCCAACATTTTGGGAGGCTGACATGGGAGGATCGCTTGAGCCCAGGAGTTCTAGACCAGCCCGGTTCTAGACCGCAACAAAGTGAGACCCCATCTCTATCAAAAAAAAAAAAAAAATTAAACAGGTGTGGGAGTGCATGCCTGTAGTCCCAGCTACTTGGGAGGCTGAGGTGGGAGGATCATTTGAGGCTGGGAGGTTGAGGCTGCAGTGAGCTGAGATCATACCACTGCTCTCCAGCCTGGGCCACGGAGCAAGACCCTGCCTCTAAAAAGAAAAAAAACAAAAACAAAAAGAAAAATGTCATGGGGGATGATATGTGACTTTACTAAATCCTCATGACAATGCCACGATAGGGTTACAATGATTGCCCTCACTTCATCACCTGACTCGCTCAGGGCCCCGGGGGGCGTGCAGGGCCATGGAGCCCTGGTGACTATCTCAGGGCAGCCTGTGCACCACGTGTCCACTGGAGTCGCAACTTTATTTTTAAGTGACTCTCTTTTTCCAGGCTGAGTCACTCCGGTGGTGTCTATATAAAGGCTGTCGAGGCAGTGACTAAATGCGTTTGGGCCCAGGCCACAACTATATATTACTACCCGCCAGTCCCTCACCCATCCTGCTAGCTCCTTTTCTCACTGAGAGTGAAAAACGAATCCTAAAAGTTCACAGCGCCTTCCCATCCTCTGTCTTCCTCACCATGGCAGACAGCGTCAGGCACGTGGCTTCCTGGCTTACCCCGCACACGGTGCATCCTGATCAATAAAAACGAGGGACCCCTCCCCTCACCGCGCCTGCCAGGGTCAGGAAGGAATCCACAAATCTAGCCTATTTCAATGACTGTAAAAGATTCCTTTGCAAGTCCTATCTCAAGACAACTCCCAAGCCTGAATTTTTACAACTGCAACTAGGGAACACAGAAATTAGAGAAATGCGCCAGGCCGGCGTAGAAGGGGTAAAGGAAGACGTTGGCACCCGGGAAAGGAGAAGAAAGTGGATGGGCAGTTCTGTGAGCAGCAGAGGGTGCTCCCTGTTGCAAGCTGGGCGTGCTGAGCCAGGTGTCCCCGACAGGGCTGCCGCCGCAGCCAACAAGAGCCAGGATGGAGACCTGGGCGTGATCACGTGCATCTGAGCAGGACAGGTGTCAAAAGCACAGACGCAGACTGAGCACCGCGGACCAGGCATCGTTGGGATTAACGTTCCAGAGATCAAGAAATGTAGAGGCAAAAATACATCAGGGCAAAAAGGACCAGCGATGGCCCCTGAGCCACAGCTCGGCTCTCCTCCCAGAGCAACGGGGTCTGTTTTCGAGGAGACAAAAATTAACCAAGAAAAGCCCTGCAGACAGACACCCAAAAAGCGTTCTGGAGTAGGACTGGGCCGACTGACGTCACCAGGATAAGGGCTGGGGATGGTTTCATGATAAAATCACAGCATCTCAGGAATGTGGTTCTCCTCCTCTCTTTCCTCCCATCAGGGAAGGTTCCTCCCATACTGAAAAGAAGCAGAACAAAACCCCAAACTATCCCTGCGCTCTTTCTGGAAGCAAGCCTAACACAGACGACCATTTATTGGAGAGTTGAGCATCACATTCAAATAGCAGAGCCCTGAAGTCAGGCCAATGTCGCAGGAGCACTGGGGGTTTCTCCAGAGAGGACCTCACGCCAGGTTACCTGGTCTCCAACCTGCCCAGCCATTCTCCATCCACTAAGTCCCTACAGCCAGGCCAGTGAGCCGGGGCTGCAGGTCAGACGTGCTGCAGACCTCCTATGATCTCGCCTCCAGAAGAACTGTGGAATCACACACGCGGGAAATCGGTGTTCGGCCACGATCAAAGCCACGGAAAAGCAAATGGCAAACGGAAAGGCTAAGAGACACTTTCTGGGGTTTGCAAGAGCTAGGCTTTCAGCCTCCACTGCTCACATACATGATTCTAACACCACCAGGCTTCCAGAAACCTGCCGCTGCTCCCTCCTGACACGCTGTGGCCAGCCCAGTGCAGAGGTGCCACCCTTGCTGCCAGCCCGTGGAGCCTGTTGTCACATCAAGTGGCCTTGCTCCTTCACCCGTCTCCCACTCCCCAGCACACAGCCAGGGCCAGGCACACCCTGTCCCTGCCCAGTGGTCAGGCCTTGGTATTCATCTGTCACCCACCCCAAAGCTCTAGAGTCCCCCCTCCTTCCTCCTTCATCCCCTTCCACCCCAAGGCACAAGGAGGAGGAGGAGGGTGGAGGTGACCCACGTGGTTCTCCTGGAATGGTGAGCTGAAACTGGGACTATGGGCCCAGAGAACTGTGTTCTCAACTAGGGCTGCATGGATGAGTGTCTGGGAGCCCCCCAGAAACTGCAAACATGTGCATTTCTCAGGGGCGTAGGTCCTTAACTTTCATGGATATTTTAAAGGTTAAGAACCAAGGCTCAAAAAGCAGACCTGTTTATCTATAAAAAGGGTTACTGAGCCATATGTGGCTTATCCAGAGAACTTTATCACCGCTGACATAAGAGTGTTTCTGTGGGGAAAGTCTACAGTCAGAAGATTCCAGTCATTCTATCCTAGCACTTAACATGCTCTGCCATTGGGTTCTATTTGCTTGCTAAGAAAGATAAGAAACTTTTTAAAGAATGGAGATAGGGTTTTATTCCCAGGGCCAAACTGTCTGGCACATGGAAGGTGTTCAATAAATATTTGTAAGATGATTAACTGTTATTACAAACCAGCTTTTTCTTTTCTTTTTTTTTTTTTTTGAGACAGGATCTCACTTTGTTGCCCAGGCTGGAGTGTAGTGGTGCGATCATGGCTCACTGCAGCCTCAACCTCCTGGGCTCAAGCCATCCTTCCACCTCAGCCTCCCAAGTAACTGGGACTATAAGTGCACACCACTATCCTGGCTAATCTTTTGACTTTTTGTAGAGATGGAATCTCACTATGTTGCCCAGGATGGTCTCAAACTCCTGGTCTGAAGTGATCCTCCCACCTCAGCCTCTCAGAGCACTTGGATTACAGGCGTGAGCCACCGCGCCTGGCCACAAACTGACTTTTGAAACACTTTAAGCTGAAACTACCCATATTTGTTCTTATTTTTTTTTAAGTTGCCGAGCTAAGGCCAGGTGCGGTGGCTCATGCCACTTGGCACTTTGGGAGGCCGAGGCGGGTGGATTACTTGAGGTCAGGAGTTCAAGATCAGCCTGGCCAACATGGTGAAACTCCGTCTGACTAAAAACACAAAAAATTAGCTGGGTATGGTGGTGGGTGCCTGTAATTCCAGCTATTCAGAAGTCTGAGGCAAGAGAATCACTTGAACCTGGGAGGCGGAGGTTGCAGTGAGCCGAGATGGCACCACTGCACTCCAGCCTGGGTATCAAGAGCAAAACTTCGCCTCATAAATAAATAAACAAACAAACAAACAAAATAAAATAAAATATAGAAATTCCCTGAGCTAGCTCTGAGGAACAGAAATCCACGTATCTCATGAGTTACATGGTGAGTATTCTCCGGTTAATACTAGTAACGAACATAAGCTAAACTCTAGGGACAGGCCTGTGTGAAGCCCGTCACATACAGGCACATGGGTACATACATACACATATGTGCACACAGCAACCCTGTGAGCAGGGCCCTGTCGTTACACTATTTATAGATGACAGAACTGGGGCTTTGGGAGGTTATCTGCCCCAAGAAACACAGCTACTAAGTATGTCGCCTGCAGTAAGAAATACAAAAAGCAGAGCTGGGTGCAGTGGCTCACACCTGTAATCCCTACACTTTGGGAAGTCAAGGTGGGAGATTTAGCTTGAGCCCAGGAGTCTGAGACCAGCCTGGGCAACAAAGTGAGACCCGGTCTCTACAAAAAACATAAAATTAGCAGGGTGTGGTGGCACGCACCTATAGTCCCAGCTACTCTGGAGGCTATAAGGGGAGGATCACCTGAGCTCAGGACATCAAGGCCACAGTAAGCTATGATTATGCCACTATATTCCAAAAAAAAAACCCCAAAAATATAGAAAGCAATATACCCTAGAAACACTCCACCACCTACTGTGTTCCATGATGGATTCTTAATTCAATAGAGAATGGATGTTCAGTTAGAACATTTAAAAACATTTTTCTTATAAAGGGACTCTGTTTTTAGATTCAAAGAAAATGTACACAATTTTATCTGCAGAGTAATTGCAATCTTCTGCAAATTACAATTTCTGGATTAAAAAGACACAGTATCAAATGATGACAAATATATTAATCTAATGATATAAAACTGAAACTTCAAAAAACTAATTCTAAACAGAAAACCTTCAGCCAGGCGCAGTGGCTTGTGCCTGTAATCCTAGCACTTTGGCAGGCCGAAGTGGGAGGACCCTGCATAAGCGCAGGGTTTTGAGACTAGCCTGGGCAACAGCAAAAGGCTCTGTTTCTACAAAAAATTTAAAAACTATGGCCAGGTGCGGTGGCTCACACCTGTAATCCCAGCATTTTGGGAGGCTGAGGCGGGTGGATCACAAGGTCAGGAGTTCGAGACCAGCCTGGGCAACATGGTGAAACGTCATCTCTACTAAAAGTACAAAAAAGGTAGCCGGGTGTGGTGGCACATGCCTGTAATCTCAGCTACTCAGGAGGCTGAGGTAGAAGAATTGCTTGAACACAGAAGGTGAAGGCTGCAGTGAGCTGAGATCGTGCTACTGCACTCCAGCCTGGGCAACAGAGCAAGACTCTGTCTCAAAAAAAAAAAAAAGAACCAAAAAAAACATTAAAATAAAATAGCCAGGCATTGTGGTGCCACGTGCCTGTAATCCCAGCTACTCAGGACACTGAGATGGAGGGATCCCTTGAGCCTAGGAGTTGGAGGCTGTAGTGAGCTGTGATCGTGCCACTGCGCTCCAACCCAGGTGACAGAGCAGGATCCTGTCCCCAGAAAAACCCCTCAAGGCTCCAGCCATCTTGGCGCTCACCTCCTGATGTTCTTGTGGCTTCTCCCACCTGTCGGAGTCCCAGTCACCACAAAGCATCCCTCCCCGGCCACGTCCCCATCAGAGCCCACCTTCTCCCTCCTAGACTAGAGCTTTTCCCAGTGACATCTGGGAAGGGCCAGTCTAGATGGTGAAATCTCCAACGGCAGATGAACCTTACTCCCCACTGAACCCTCACGGGTGCCTAATCCTCCTCATGGAACACATTAGACATTCATCAGACACCGAAGAACCTTTCCTCCTTTCCCAGAACAAAAGGAGACCTGGGCATTTCCACCAAGATCAACACTCTTGGTGTCATACCAGCAGGAACACCACCAGCCCTGGCTCTGCCGCGCTGTGCCCTGGAAGGTATGGAGCTGTAAGGATCGTGGGCTGCATCCATAGGGAAGAGGACACCCTCCTTCTGGTAAGCCAGGCTGTCCTACCCCACGGGCGAAAGCTCTAAGCAAGCCCCGTTTCCACACATGCAACATCCCAACGTCACCTCCATGATTAGTAATCAATCCTGCGGTGTAGCCAGAGGAACAACCAGTGTCAGGGCAGTGGTGGCTCCTCAAGACTGAGACTCCAAACAAATGGTGACCCAATGTCCCCTCGGGGTGCAGGCCAGGCACTGAGCTGAGGCTCCACATATGTGCTATCTACACACACACACGTACTGTCACAGCCCCCCACTCACATACACCTGCTGTCACAGGGAACAGCAGGGAACCCCGCCTCCTGCACACTCAGCACACTCTGGCCACAGGCCCCGGCTCCCACCACTACTATGCACACTCCAGCCACAGCGCCCCGTTCCCACCACCGCTCTGGCCTTATGTGGCTTCAAAATTTCCAACAGGAGGGCCGGGTGCGGTGGCTCATGCCTGTAATCCTAGCACTTTGGGAGGCTGAGGTGGGTGGATCACCTGAGGTCAGGAGTTCGAGACCAGCCTGGCCAACATAGTGAAATCTATGAAAAATACAAAAATTAGCTGGCTGTGGTGGTGGCGCGTGCCTGTAATCCCAGCTACTTGGGAGGCTGAAGCAGAACTGCTTGAACCCAGGAGGCGGAGGTTGCAGTGAGCCGAGACCGTGACACTGCACTCCAACCTGAGCGACAGAGCAAGACTCTATCTCAAAAAATTAAAAGAAGTTTCCAGCAGGAGGCTCTGGCTGCTGGCACAAGTGAAGTGGGTCTCGCCTTGGACTTCCCACATGGGCGCTCCACAGATTTCCAGGTTGGCCCTTGGATGGGAAAGTGCATGGGGCTGGCGGGGCAGAAGCCTACAGCCAGCTCCCCCCTCCCCACCTCCCCAGGACCGCAGGCTGCAGTGAGACCCTCGTTACTACAGCGAAAGATGAGGAAGTGGGCGCCACCCTCCACCCACTGGCAGTGACGGGGTCGGGGCCAAGCAGGTGGGTTCCAGCCCCCTTCTCCATGAAGACGAGTCTAAAAATGTGTCCTGAGAAGAAATGCCCCAAGTGGCAGGTACCTACCAGGCTGCCGCCTGCCCAAGCCTCTTCCATTTATTGGGATCAGAAGGAGATAAAAACGCCAAGTTTAAGGCCAGGTGTCTTTGAGTAACTAATGTGGAATTCAACACAAGGCACGATGGAGGGACAGGGCTCAGCAGAGTACAAGCGGCATTTATCAGCAGAGCATACGGGACAGACAGGGTGACCAAAGGGGGACATGCTCCTCTCCACTGTCACTAGGAGTTGGGGACTTCTGAGGAACACCCGGGAATCTAGGCCTCTTGAAGCCTCATTCTCTGGCTGATTACACTCGTGTATTTATTGTCTGTGGCCTCAGAAGGATGGCCTTGCCCCTCTCAGATTTTCTTTTCTTTTTTTTTTAATCATGTTTTCTTTTTTCTTGATGAGTCTTGTTATGTTGCCCAGGCTGGTCTTGAACTCCTGACCTCAAGTGATTGCTCGCCTCAGCCTTCCAAAGTGTTGAAATTACAGGCGTGAGCCACTGTGCCCAGCCAAACCTCTAAGATTTTCTATGGAAACCAGCGGACATGTGGTCACCGAGGAAAGGGCAGTGAATACAGAACGGCGGACGGCCACTCGCTACAGAAACAGCACCATAAGGAGCTCACGAGATGGATGTGGTGGGGCTTGGGCTGGGGAAACTGAGTCAAGGACAAGTTCTCAGGAAATCAGAGTTCCAGGAAAGTCTGCTCTGAAGCCGCTGGAGGCAACAGAAGAAGGATGTTCTGTCCCCAGCTCTTTTTTTCCTCTTGTTTTTATTCATGGCAAGGCTGACACGGAGAATAGGGCCCCCCACTCCCCAACACGGGCAGAGAAGGCAGCAACCCCCAAGCACCCCCAGTGACTCCCATCTTCATTTTTGGTCTCATGAAACATGGAGTACCCACATTTAGGGGCAGGCAGAGGTGAGCAGCGGGTGTGAGATTTGAACCCTTAGCTGGCTCTGTGGCCAAAGGCTGCCTTCTTTCCACTCTGCTACCAAGCTTTCTCCCAAAATATTTATTCTGAAGACATAAGGTTATTAATTTGTTTTCCATAATGATTCATGCCAGCACTCCCTTGACTAGCAAGCCTCCTTTGAAACATTTTAAATGAGTCTGCTTTTAAAAATGCAATTCACATATAATTTCCCAGCAATATTATGTAAGAGAGGGGCATCTCTCTTAGAAAGGAGCTTTGCCTCCAGGCGTCTTCCTGTGTCCCATATGGAGGAGCCAAGAGCTGTAGATTCCCCAAGCCCAGAAGCTGGGCCAAAGTTGTGGGCTGCTGCGACCCCTTCCCATACAAGGGAAAGGTGTAAGAGAGGCTGGGGTCCGAGACCATGGCATGAGTGCCATGGGGACCAAACTGGAAGACGTCACCCGGAAAGCCATTCCCGCGACTGCTCATCTGCCTGCAACACACTTGGGTCTTTTTCTTTTTCTTACTAAGCCTCTGATAGGGTTGAAGGGAAGGAAGAAGGGGCCCAGGAAACGAGCAGAAAAACACCACCCCAGCAACTCAACACTGTCCCCCCGATTGCACACTCACAAGAGAAAAAACAAGAGTATGTGAAAAGCACATTTCCACTGCCCTTTATGGCGTATTTCAAGAAACAGAGAGGCATTTAAAAGGCCTAGCAGGCGAAATGTCTGTTTTACAAGAAGCATCAGGCGCGTTGCTATGCCCAGATGCGTGCAGCCTTCAGACACTGCCCCAGCACCGGGGAAGCAGGCCCCGAGGGCCTTCTATCCCACAGGATGCCTTATGGACTTCGGTGGCTTGCTAACCGGCATGGGACAGGGTCTGGGACGAACTCGAGGGTCTGAGACACCCACACACCTGCCCACGTGTTCTTACAGACCCAGCTGTCCAGTATCTGCACCTGGAATTAGCTCTGGCTTTCATATTTCCAGACAACCTATCAATTTCCATGTCCCCACGGCCTGCAGGGTGGCATGCATTCTGCTGGAAACGGGGCTGAAGACATCCGGGGAAAGAAACGGGTTGTTTGCCGACCGCGCATTCAACTGATGAAAATGAAACGCTCACGGAGCATCGCCTGAATATGCACCAGCATTCTAAGATCCCTTCAAAGCAATTGTGACGGTCACCCGCCTCACCTCTGGAGTGTTCTTCTTGAACTCCCGGCTCTGTTCGATAAGCCGCTTTCTGGACTGCTCGCTTTCATCCTGCCGGTTCGCCAATACCGTTGCGGTGGCATCGAGTTCTCTCTGTTGGGGGAAACAGGAAAGGAAAAGCGAGTTTGTAATTGCACTGTGTACTAGAGGAGGGTCCTATTTGCATTTGACCAGAACACTGGGGGAGAGACCCCAGTGGCTCTAGGGATCGTCAACTCATCAGCAAGAGGAGGGACTGGAGGGCAGCGGGAAGGCAGGGAAATGAACATTATATTATCCACCCATCCCTCGTCCGTCCCATGTGCAGTGGTTGAGAAAACCAAGCTCGTTCAACGCCATGGGTCGTGCCTCAATGTGCCCGCCATAAATGACTTTGTTCCGGTAACAGAATACACAGAAACATCTTTTTTGCTCCAGCCACAACTATCAGGCCAATGCCCAAAGGACTCGCCTCCCCAAGCTGCTCCACGCCTGTTCTTCCAGCCAAGGAAGGGTCCCTTTCAGCCACTCTCCTGGGCTCTAGTCCTTCTGCTGAGCTATTCCCTCCTCGGCTATCCCCTCCTTGGCCTCCGGTGGCCGTCCTTCAACGCTGTGGGCCTGGGATCTCTGGGAGTAATATTTGGTTTGTATTCATTCAACAAATATTTATGGTGAGCTCACTCTAGGCCAAGCATCATGTTCGAGACCATTGATCTATGATTAGTTTTCAAGAGGGATCTTTAAAACGTAAATTCCAAGAATAATTATTTCCAACCACTTTTCGGAAACGAGGCACCTGGCATTGGCGATTATTCTCAAATCACATTACTTGCGCGGGAACGCTGAGGACCACCAGGAGTGGGTCCCCCACGAGGAACCCGCCAGGGGACTGAGGGCTCTGGGCTCTGCTCCCCGCAACAAACCGATAATCAACGCGCCAGAGAACCTGTGCCCTGGCCTCGGAAATTCTGGGAAGAGCTGCCAAGAGGATCTGTTTCCAACAAGCCTGCAGCAGATGGCCCCAGAATGGTGTTCCAGGCTGACAGCAGGCGCCCAAGGACACACTGCTGTCGCCACCAAAAGGCCTGTTTTCCTGCCGAGTCGCTTCGGCGACTAAAGACACACAGCGGCCCATTCTGCTGGGATCCAAGGTGGCTGCTCCAGCTGGCTTCTCGACGGTGGGGACCGTCACCCTGAGTCCAAGCAGAGCAAGAACCTAACATTTCAAAGGCTGAACGGTGAGAAAAATCAGAACTCAAGATTTATCCCCACGCCTCCAAGAAGCACACTATAGCGTCTCCTTTGCCACCCCCTCGCCCCACCCACCTCACCAAGGCCCACTGGCTTTCCTCCTTGGCAGAAGTAAACCAGCAAACCTACATGTTACAAGTTCTTGCTGGGAAATGCTTCCTTGGTACCACTATGGGTTGGGCCATGCTGGATGGGATGAAAACATGCTGTCAACTTAGAAATCATAGAAATCATAGATAGGCCAGGCGAGGTGGCTCACACCTGTAATCCCAGCACTTTCGGAGGCCGAGGTGGGTGGATCACCTGAGGTCAGGAGTTTGAGACCAGCCTGGTCAACATGGCGAAACCCCGTCTCTACTAAAAATACAAAAATTAGCCAGGCGTGGTGGCGGGCGTGTAATCCCAGCTACTTGGGAGGCTGAGGCAGGAGAATGGCTTGAACCCGGGAGGTAGAGGTTGCAGTGAGCTGAGACCATGCCACTGCACTTCAGCCTAGGCAATAGAGCGAGATGTTCCAAGGGAAAAAGAAAGAAAGAAAGAAAAGAAAGAAAAGAAAGAAAAGAAAGAAAGAAAGAAAGAAAGAAAGAAAGAAAGAAAGAAAGAAAGAAAGAAAGAAAGAAAGAAAGAAATCGTAGACATTTTAAAAAGCAGGGGAGGAAAGAAAAAAAACAACAACAACAACAATAAAACAACAAACCAGGCAATGAGGGGAAGATACCACCACACCACACTCTTCTCCCCTTAGTATTTCTGGCATTCAGGCACATCTTGGGCAAACAAGTCCTAAGGAATAACGTGGGCTAGAATTCAAGAACAGATGTCAAAGCTATTGCAGAAAAAAGGGAAACACTGAACATTTTGATAGACCACATTTGAAACACATCCCAGTTAAGGGAAGGCAGGGAAAAAAAAAAAAGAGCAACCGAAACCAATGTGGTGGAACGGGGGATACAGATAAGAGAGGAGCAGTCACAGCGAAGCAGAAGGCTCTTCAAAAATATAAACAATCTGGAGGGAGGAGGGCTTCGACATCTATATTTAAGCAGCAGCAGCAGAAGTTATAAAAGGAGCCTTCGAAAGAAGGCGGGGAAGAAAGCCAATATTGAAATATGACAAAAAAGAAAAAAAAAAAGAGTTGATGTTTCGTTCCAATCACACACAGACACAGAAAACTTAGGAGAAAAACAAAAAAGAACATGACTGCTTTCAGCCGGGGGTCCCTACTTTCCCCACTGCATGGAAACCTCGCAGGGTGGGGGTGCTGGGGGCAGTTACCCAATCGGTGGGTGTCTACTGATGTCTTTGAGCCGGCAGGCGCTGGAGGTATGAAGGGGACTGTGGGGTCCCAGCCCCGACCCCCAGCTTCTCATCTAGTGGGTCAAGTGTGGAAAACGCTGGGGAGGGCGCCAGATGAGCAGGGAGTCTGTGGGCCCCCTCCATCCCCCTCGGCCCCCACCTGCCCCTCCCTGGGCTGATCTGTCAGGGAGCCTGCCTGGGGGAGCAGGGAACTGAAACAGGTGGCCCGGTGCAAGGTGAACCCACCTTGATCCCGGGGCTGCAGAGCCAGTGCGCCTGTGGCAACTTGCTGCTGCCAGTCGGGGACTCGACGGGGGTCTGCGGCACTCCCTTCCCTGCGCCTGCAGACATATGCAGGTCGGCATGGGAAACCCACGGGGGTCTCCAAATTTAACACCGAGCCGCCACCCGCCACCACAGAAACAGATTGGCACAGCGAGGAGGAGAGACTGAGCTGCCGCCGCCCCAGATTGGGTTGATCAGATTTAAGGGCTTGAAATCTTTGACCAGGTCCCTTGGAAAAAATTTTTTTTAAAAACAACACACACACACATAAAAAACAGCACCACCAAATCCTTTTTGAAGGACGCTAAGGCGTTCTCAGGCTGTGGGAGGAGACAGCGATTAAACATAAGCCAAATACTGTTTTATATCTACCAAGCCTGCCTATCCTCAAAGCGTCAACTACAATGACACATTAACAAGGGAATGAAATGCATTTTGGGGAGGTGGAGGTGGGGGTCCCAAATGCAGAGTCCTCGGCCCATGAGTCATGCGTCACGTGTGAGAAGGCGTATGGAGAGCCGTCACATCTGAAAGGCATGAAAAAGTCACAAAGAGCAAAAAACCTGGACCCAACCTCCTCCACGCCCAGCAATACCCTGTCGGTCTAGCCCCTCACAGATTTTCCTGCAATGTAAAAAAACACGGTGTATTGTAAGGGACATGATAATCATCAGATACGTCCAAGCCAAGAAGCAAACCGCAACACAATGTTTAAAAGAATATCCATCCATATGCTCGCATAGGCTGTGATTATCTCCAGAGAGATACAGAAGAAACTTGTGACCATGCCTGGCTCCCTCCAGAGGGGCCAGTGGGGAGAGGGACTCACTCCACAGTGTGTATCTTTGGACTGTCTTGCCATTTGCATGCATTATCTAGCTGGAAAAACTGCACTATCTATTAATTTTTACGATCCTGGTAAATGTGAACAAGCGCATACACAAGTGGTGATGGGAGTAATACCTTCTGTAATGCATAGTGTAGGACACGTGAGCCTCTGTGTTACGGTCTGTGTGTCCACCTGCAGGGACAGAGGCCTGGAATCCACGGCCTCGTGGGTCTGGTGATGCAAGAAGTGAGGCGAGTTATGTCCTTTGTCAAAACAACAGCTGTTTCTTGCACAATATGCTACCCACTGGCCAGTCTCAGGGCGTATGGAGATAGAAGAGGGGGAAGGGGAGGAGGGGCTGGTGGTGGCGGTGGCCACTGCTGGTCACAGAAAACACCACCAGCCAAGCCAGAATTCTTCCGAGGAAGACACAGGAGGGCATCTGCTCAGAACTATCTAGAACTCCTCTCCAGCTAGAAACACCTGCAGGCCCCTCGTCCCACGTCCCAGGTCATTGGAAGCTGGCAGGCTAGCAGCAAACTGACAGGCTCAGAACCTGGCACTTCCAACAAGGCTGAAAGAGACAGAAACTTTACTGAGAAAATGTCTGGCAAGGAGAGGCACCAGAACGCAGAAAATGTGTTTTTATCTTTCCAAGAGATCATAGGATGACTGATGTCAGGAGGCAATGAGGACCCACATGGGTCAGGTTTCGGTCCCACCCAGCCAGCCCCTTGCAGTCCTGTGGCCCAGCCCACCTCATACACCCAGCACTTACTGGATGGCAACTATCTCTCACCCAAGTCAATAGGCCGAGCTGACCAAGAGCTTCCCAGGTGTAGACTGAGCAAGTGGGTGTCACCAACGGGAGCCTCACCCTTGCATAGAAGAGTTTCAGAGGTTAAGGCCAAGGCTCAGGTCATCCACTGGAGGGCTAAGGTCAAGGCCAAGGCTCAGGTCATCCACTGGAGGGCTAAGGTCAAGGCCAAGGCTCAGGTCATCCACTGCGGAACCAAGGCCAAGGCCACGGCTCAGGTCATCCACTGGAGGACCAAGGCCAAGACCAAGGCTCAGGTCATCCACGGCAGGACCAAGGCCACGGCCAAGGCTTAGATCATCCACTGGAGGGCCAAGGCCAAGGCTCAGATCATCCACCACAGGGCCAAGACCAAGGCCAAGGCCCAGGCGGTCCACCACAGGGGCAGGCCGAGCCTATCACCAAGCAGGCCTGGCTGCTGCTGTTTCAGCTCAGAAACCAAGGCTACGGGCACACGTGCATCCCTCATCCCGTGATGCTGGTGTACAGCCGGGGCGCTCTGGATAGCTGGAATCCTGTTTTTCTCACGGATTACAATTTCTGGGATGTTTTTTCTCCAATTCTGACAGCTCCTCAAAGGGCAAAGCTCCTAACATTTTAAGTTTCTCTCTGCCCGCAACTCCAGACTTTCAGCCAGGCATTTCAGATGTTATTAAAAACAAAATTTTAAAAACTACCATGTAGCGGGGAGGGGGGAGGGATAGCATTAAGAGATATACCTAATGTAAATGATGAGTTAATGGGTGCAGCGCACCAACGTGGCACATGTATACATATGCAACAAACCTGCACGTTGTGCACAGGTACCCTAGAACTTAAAGTATAATAAAAACAAACAAACAAACAAACAAAACGACCATGTTAACCAGCTGTCTGCTTAACAGAAATTGTGGGAAAACTTTTTTCCCAAATAAGTATTTTAATAAGACCAGAGGTCCATTTGGATATGCCTATTTTATTTATTTATTTTTTTTTTTGAGACAGTCTTTCTCTGTGGCCCAGGTTAGGGTGCACTGGCGTGACCTCAGCTCACTGGTTAACCTTCACCTCCAGGGTTTAAGCCTCAGCCTCCCGAGAAGCTGGGATTACAGGTGTGAGCCACTACGCCCAGTTGATTTTTATATTTTTAGTTGAGAGGGGGTTTTGCCATGTTGGCCAGACTGGTCTTGAACTCCTGGCCTCCAGCAATCTGCCCGCCTCGGCCTCCCAAAGTGCGGAATTACAGGTATGGGCCACCATGCCTGGCTTGGATTTGCTCACCTTTAAAGTGTATGTGGGCCGGGCACAGTGGCTGATACCTGTAATCCTAGCACTTTGGGAGGTCGAGGCAGGCAGATCGCTTAGGCCCAGGAGTTCAAGACCAGCCTGGCCAACATGGCGAAACCCTATCTCCACAAAAAATACAAAAATTAGCTGGACATGGTGGTGGGTGCCTGTGGTTCCAGTAACTTGGGGGCTAAGGCGGGAGGATCGTTTGAACCCAGGAGGTCAAGACTGCAGTGAGTCATAATCAAGTCACTGCACTCCAGCCTGGGTGACAGAGGGAGAGCCTGTCTCAAAAATTGTAATTGTCAGGAGTTCAAAACCAGCTTGGCCATCATGGTGAAACCCCATCTCTACTAAAAATATAAACAATTAGCTGGGCGTGGGTAAGCCTGTAATCCCAGCTACTTGGGAGGCTGAGACAGGAGAATCGCTGGAACTCGGGAGGCGGAGGTTGCAGTGAGCCGAGATCGTGCCACCGCACTCCAGCCTGGGCAACAGAGTGAGACTCTGTCTTAAAACAAAACAAAACAAAAAGTGTAATTGTCAGTTGTTTGTTTTAAAGTGTGAGCTGTGGGAGGCATCCCCACCATTTCCCACTGAGACTTCCTGCAAGTGCTCACTGCAGAGGCACAGGGCCAGGCTCCCACAGGGTGGGTCCTTCTAGGCCTGCAAAGGACACCTCCTGCCCCCAGAACCCCTGGACTGGTGAGAAAAACATACTTGGGCTGGCCACACCAGCAACACAAGTATTCTCATTTTATTATCTCAAACTTTAGTCCAAAGAGTGAGTTCATCTGATGTTTCTTGGGGGATTATCTGTCAAACTAATCAAACAGCACATCCTATATAGAAATCTTAAATGGTTTTGTTAGTGAAAAAATAGATCACTTGTACAAAAAGGGAAAGGTCAGCCATGGTTCCTGCACAGGAAGGTCCTAAGAGCATTTTATTTTTTGTTTCATTTCCAACAACAGAATCATTTGGATGAATGGAGGGCTTTCTGGTTAGAAAGACATGGTGGGCCTAAGCCCACCCACCAGCCTCTTTCCATCACCTCTCCCAGCCCCCTACTGAAAACATCTCAAGACGCTTCAAACGGTGGTGTCTGAACTGGACTCCTGGCCTTAAGCAATCTTCCCAACTTGGCCTCCCCAACCTGAACTGGACTCCTGGCCTCAAGTGATCCTCCTGCCTCGGCCTCCCCAACCTGAACTGGACTCCTGGCCTCAAGCGATCCTCCTGCCTCGGCCTCCCCATCCTGAAATGGACTCCTGGCCTCAAGCGATCCTCCTACCTCGGCCTCCCAAACCTGAAATGGACTCCTGGCCTCAAGCGATCCTTCTGCCTCGGCCTCCCAAACCTGAATGGACTCCTGGCCTCAAGTGATCCTCCCACCTCAGCCTCCCTAAGTGCTGGGATTACAGGCATGAGCCACTGCACTCAGCCTGGATTTGCTCATCTTTGAAGTGTATGTGGGCTGGGTGTGGTAGCTCACACCTGGACTCCAGGCGTCATCCCTGCTGTAACCTGTGTGGCTGTGGTCAAATGACTTCCTCTCTCTGGACATAATCAAGATGATATATTTCAAGTTTGCAGCATGGTAAACACTACATCACGGTTCATTTTCTGTATTCTCAGAGACACATGCTTGGCCTCAGACCCGAATTCACTCTGCCACCAGCATCACCCACCAGGTCAGGGGCTCCAGGGGTGTGCAGGTAAATCATAAGTCAACCCCGACTGCCAGGTGAAACAAGACAGACAGGACCAGACCGTGGGACAAAAACAGAGGTGGGGGGCTTAGAAAAGCGAGAAGACAAGGCCAGTCATGGTGGCTCACACCTGTAATCCCAGCACTTTGGGAGGCTGAGGCGGGTAGATCACCTGAGGTCCAGAGTTCAAAATCAGCCTGGTCAACATAGTGAAACCCCGTTTCTATTTAAAAACAAAAACAAAAAAACAAAAAAACACCAGCTGGGCACAATGGCTCACGCCTATAATCCCAGCACTTTGGGAGGTCAAGGCGAGCAGATCACCTGAGGTCAGGCATTCCAGACCAGCCTGGCCAATATGGCGAAACCCTGTCTCTACTAAAAATACAAAAATTAGCCAGGCGTGGTGGTGCGTGCGGGAAAGTGCCATCCTGCAAGCCTGTGCTCGGTAATGAAAGTGTAGAAACACCTCCCCAAAATATGTCCATCAACAGCAATCAATCTAGTCACTGCAAATACACAGATATACATAGATGCATAGAGTCTGCTTCTACCTACACAAGATTCTGTATAAGGTTCTGCAAACGTAAGATACTGGTAGTATCCGCGCCAGGGGAGGGAAATTAAGGGGCTGGGCATTCACTTGGGGGCGGGAAAGTCTTTCATATCTACACTTGGGTACTTTTGGTATTTTAAGCACGTAAACGTAATGCCTACTCCTAAAAGGAAATGATGAGGTTTTTTTGTTTTTTGTTTTTTTGTTTGTTTTTTTAAAGAGATAGGGGTTCTTGCTATGTTGTCCTGGCTGGCCTCAAATTCCTGGGCTCAGGCGATCCTCCCACCTCAGCCTCCTCAAAGTGCTAGGGTTACAGGGGTAAGCCACTGAGTCTGGCTAAACATTGATATTTTATTTATTTTTTATTTATTCATTCATTTATTTATTTATTTATTTTTGAGAGGGAGTCTCGCTCTGACGCCCAGGCTGGAGTGCAGTGGCGCGATCTCAGCTCACTGGTCCCCAGTACCCTGAAGAAGAGAGGATGTTCCAGGTCCAGGAGAGGAAAGAGGTGTCTACAGCGTGGTGTGGAGGGAAGGGCACTCATTTCTGATCCAAGGGAGCTCTGCCTCCCGGGTTCATGCCATTCTCCTGCCTCAGCCTCCCGAGTAGCCAGGATTACAGGCGTCCGCCACCACACCCAGCTAATTTTTTCTATTTTTAGTAGAGACGGGGTTTCACCGTGTTAGCCAGGATGGTCTCAATCTCCTGACCTCGTGATCCGCCCGTCTTGGCCTCCCAAAGTGCTGGGATTACAGGCGTGAGCCACCGTGCCCGGCCACACATTTATATTTTAAAATCTTACTTTCTCCCCTCCAGTAATGAGACCTAGGCTTTGAAGGGCTGACAAGGTCTTAGGATACCTCATTTGCAGAAAGTTCATTTGTTCTCTTCGTGGGCTCTATTAAAAGGAGAATCTTGTAGATTCCTAAAGTTAAAGTTCATGTTTTGGCTTATTTCATAAGTTTGTGGCCGGTGGGTGGCTCACACGTGTAATCTCAGAACTTTGGGAGGCTGGAGCAGGTGGATCACCTGAGGTCAGGGGTTTGAAACCAGCCTGGCCAACATGGTGAAACCCCGTCTCTACTAAAAATATAAAAATTAGCCGGGTGTGGTGATGCACGCCTGTAATCCCAGCTATTCAGCAGGCTGAGACATGAGAATCACTTGAACCCAGAGGGCAGAGGTTGCAGTGAGCCGAGATCGCGCCACTGCACTCCAGCTTGGGCAAAAGAGTGAGACTCCGTCTCAAAAAATAAAAAAATAAAAATAAAAACAAATAAAATCTCATTTATTCCCCCCTAGTAAGAAGACCTAGGCTATGAAGGGCTGACAAGGTCCTAGGAAATCTCATTTCCAGAAAAGTGCTCCTGCGTAGCGCTGCAGAAAATTCATTTTGTTCTCCTCATGGACTCCATTTAAAGGAGAATCTTGCAGAATTCCCAAAGTGAACGTTCATGTTTTCGCCTATTTCATAAGTTTGAGAACCAGGTCTAACCTCATATTTCCCAAATGCTCTCAGGACACTTAATCCTTCCCCATCACTTTCCCACTGACAGGCTTTGATTCACTGCTATGTCATAAAAAAATTCTGAATGATGGCCACAGTGTTCTGGTACGTGATGTCAGACACGTGGGCCAGAGGGGGCATCTCGAACCAGGAAGCCAGAGTTTCCAGAGTGAGACTGACCTCCAAAAGGGGTCCCAGGGGGGCAGCAGATGAGTGGCAAAGATGGGACAGTGGGAGGGAGAGACCCAGAGAACGACCACTACCCACACCGCCTGCCCACGCTGAGCAGTGAGCTCCCAGCCACCCCACCACCCCACACAGGCCTGGGCTGGCAGTGAGGAAAAAGAGGCAAAAAGCATAATGGAAAGCAGGAAAGCTGGAGATATGGGAGCTGCTAGGAGTCAGTCTGGTGCAGAGAAGAAGGCACGCTTCCTAGTCCTCAAGGGCATGCAGTGGGGGCCTGGAGAGACAACAGGGGGTGCGCCCTGCCAAAGCCCGCCGTGAACTTGGCGTTCCCTGCTTAAACGCCTTCTGTGGCTTCCCGGGGGCCACGGATAAGACCACCCAGGGCCCCCCAGAACCCTGCCCTGGCACGCTGGCCTTCCCCTAGTGTCCCCAGAGAACAGGGTCCCCTCCTTTCCCCTCGGACCTCGCCACAGGCTCTTCCTTCTGCTTGGAAACCTTTCCTTTCTCCCTTCCAAAAAATGTTCTGATGCCACTTCCCCGACTCCCTCCCTGCTCTTGCCTCACCTCATAAGAGATGGGAACCTGTGTGCCCAGCTCAGAGGGTGGATGTGTGGCAGCTCCCCTAGTCTGGGCACAGGGTTGGTGCCATCTCCCCATGGGGTGTAAACTCCAGCAGGGCCTATATTTTGCTATGAATTTCCCAGAACTTTGCAGGGTCCTGGGGACATCACAGGCAGGTAGTCAGCGTTAGTAAATTAAAGAATAGCTGGCCGCAGTGGCTCACACTTGTAATCCCAACACTTTGGGAGGCCGAGGTGGGGGGATCACCTGAGCCCAGTACTTTGAGACCAGCTTGGGCCACATAACAAGACTCTGTCTGTACCAAAAAAAAAAAAAAAAAAGATAGCTGGGCATGGTGGCGCACACCTGTAGTCCCAGGTATTTGGGAGGCTGAGGTGGGAGGGTCGCTTGAGGCCAGAATTTCGAGCTCAGCCTGGGCAACAAAGCAAGACCCTGTCTCATTTTAAAAAGAAAAAAAGAAAAAAGAAAAGAAAGACAAGACAAGACAAGGAAAAGAAGAGAAAGAAATAGATACTGGGCATGTGAAGAAGCGAGTGCTTGCCCAAAGATTGATGTTCTGGTTATCTGGGGGGTTAATAAGAAACGCTGTGTGTTCAGGCATCTCTACACAGGGCAGCTGGCAATGCTTTCCCATCTTGGAGATTAGGGCCGAATGAACAGAAGGAAACCTCTTGGCCAGATCTCACGGCGTATGGTGGCTGTGTTTATTTATGGTGTGGTTTTCTCACCACAAGGGTGGATCCTGGTCCCCAATACCCTGAAGAAGAGAGGATGTCCCGGGTCCAGGAGAGGAAAGAGGTATCTACAGCATGGTGTGGAGGGAAGGGCACTGAATTTCTGATCCAAGGGACCAGTGTGAACACGGATTCCCACTGCCTGTTGGGTGAATGGCCTTCAGCAAGCCACCGAATCTGTAAGATGGGTGCAACGCCACCTCCTCTGCTGTTTCCCACAAGGCATACAGGGATGCAGAGCGGTCTGCTGTGGCTGTCACTCCAGCTCCCTCGGCCCCACAGATGAGGGCAGAGGGGCAGCAATGCGTCCCAAATTGGGAGAAGAATGAGCATGCTTGGAAAATAGCTTCGCGCACCTAAACTCCTAAAATCATCGTGCTTTTCCTGGGTAGGTCACATCTTCCACCAAAATCAGAGGGCAGGAAAAGACCTGGTTCATTTCCAGTTGCTACAATTTATACGAGACAATGTCTGGTTACTGCAAAACGAGGGAGAGAGGTTCTGAGCCCCCCACCCAGAGACACGGCCTTGGGTAGGTCGCCTGGCTCTCACCCTCCCCAGCTGAGTGATCCAGGCAAGCGATTTAATGTAAAATGGGGACAGCCTGATACATACTTCATAGAGCTGCTATGAGGATTAAGTCACATAAAACGCCCAGTGCAAAGAGCATGGACGTCAGTTTCTCTTCCTCTTGCTATTCAATCTGACTCCACCTCGTATAAAGATTATGTGCCCATGTTCCTTTAATTCTCAAAATGGGGCCAGGCACAGTGGCTCACGCCCGTAATCCCAGCACTTTGGGAGGTCAAGGCAGGCGGATCACCTGAGGTCAGTTCGAGACCAGCCTGGCCAACTTGGTGAAATCCCATCTCTACCAAAAATACAAAAAGTAGCTAGGCGTGGTGGCGGGCACTTGTAATCCCAGCTACTTGGGAGGCTGAGGCAGGAGAATCACTTGAACCTGAGAGGCGGAGGATGCAGTAAGCCAAGATCACGCCACTGCACTCCAGCCTGGGCAACAGAGTGAGACTCTGTCTGAAAAAAAAAAAAATGAAAATTCTCAAAATGTTATCATACATTTGATATGTATCAGTATTTCTTGGTTCTGAGAGATCATTTGATATTAACTCCCAGTAACAGAAATTCAAGTGAAACTTACAAGCTGCAGCCTTTCCATGAAAATGCTATTCTCTTAAATCTATGCAGCACACCCCCAGAAAATGAACAGAAGTACAATACTGACTTGGGGTAAACAGTAGGGATGAAAAGGGACAAAGGCGGAGACAAAATTTCTCAGTATATAAACATACAAATTTTATCTTTTTGGAGACAGAGTCTCACTCTGTCACCCAGGCTGGAGTGCGGTGGTGCAATCACAGCTCACTGAAGCCTCGAACTCCTGGCTCAAGCAATCCTCCCGCCTCAGCCATCTGAGTAGCTGGGATTATGGGCACGTGCCACCACGTCCAGCTAATTGTGTGTGTGTGTGTTTTGTAAAGACGTGGTTTCGCCATGTTACTCCTGAGCTCAAGTGATCCCCCCCACCCGCCACCTCAGCCTCCCAAAGTACTGCCATTACAGGTGTGAGCCACTGGACCCAGCTAAAATTTTGATTTTGGACCAAGTGAACACATTACCTATTCAGAAAATAAGATTGAATAAAAAATTATAATTTGGTCTATGAGTACAAAAGCTATGCATACAAAGTTTTCCTACAAGCCTTTTTTATAAAGGCTTTATTTTTTATAAAAATCTCTCAGGACTACGAGATTTCCATCAAGAATCAAGAATTTGTTTTTTTGTTTTTCACCCCGTCACAAACCCACTCTGCAAAGACGAAAATGCCAGATGTATCCAACAAGCATTGCACTCCATAGAACACTCGCTAGACGCTCATTTAAACGGTGAGATGTGAGAGACGCTGTCTCGGAGACGCATAATGACATGTAAGGCAGAGCAGGTGCTGGGGGCAGGCCACGTGGCCGGCTCTGTGGCAGGGAGAGGGGAGGATAATTCTCAGCCCTAACGAGAAGGGCTCTGCTTTATGGATTACTCAAACCGCATGAAATTACTGATATTTGACCATTTTTCAGCTACAAAAAAAAAAAAAAAAATGTCCGTTTTATATGCAGTGTTCTTTACTGCTCTGTTGTGGCTGTTGTCTCAAAACAACACACAATTCTGCCTGCCAGCCTCAGCCTTGTAGGCACACACAGTGCTCCCCACTACAATCTTCAGCTCTGAAAGGAGCCCAGAGGACCCTAATCCCCCCACCCATCCAGCCCCCTGGGGTATGGTTCTTGGGGTCTGCTAATCTCCATTTGCCTGGGTTCTCCACAGCCTTCTCCCGGCCATCTTGCCTCCTGTTAAAGTGGGACCTCCCCCGCCACCGCCTGCCTTGGGTAGGTCACTTGTTTTCTGCCTCCTGTGTTCCCCCAGACCAGGATGGGGAGGGGCTGCTGAGGTCTGGCCCACTGCTGACCCTGCCCCTCCTCTTGGCCTCAGAGTCAAGCAGGGAGAGAGGTGGCCACAGGAGCTTTGCTGATCTGGTCTTACACATAAGGAAACTGAGGCTTCGCATAAATGCGACTCACTTCGCATGAATGTAACAAATGCCTGGGAAACAAGCCCCTTGACTTCATGCCTTCTATTATTCTTTTTATACTTGGCATACATCATGAGACATGTGGGAACTTGTTAAAATTAAGAAACATCAGAGGGGTGTGGTGGTGCACAACTGCAGTCCCAGCTACTCGGGAGGCTGAGGCGGAAAGAGTCCACGAGTCCTGCCTGGACAACATAGCAAGACCCCTCTCTTAGAAAATTAAGAGATACCCAGGAAGGTTGATTTGGGGAGTTCGTGGCTAAGATATTCATTCCTCTGCCAACTCGATGGCACTGCCCCACTGTTCTGCCTGCAAGACAGAAGACGGATGTCAAAGAGGACAGGCTCAAACTCCGCACAGCTGCATCCGGCACAGAGGAGTTGGGAGATTTGTAGTAGGTTGACCCTCCAACCAATTAATTGGCTCCAGGCACCAGCTAATGAAATGAGACGGATGAGCAGGAACTGCACTATCCAAAACGGTAGCCAGTGGCCACATGTGGATTATAGTTCATCTAAGTTAAATTTAAAATGTGCTCCCTCTGCTCCAGCTGCCATACTTCAAGGGCCCAACAGTTACATGTAGCTAGTGGCAGTGATATTTGCTGGGGTGGGTAGAGACCATTTCATCAACACAGGGAGTTCCAGGGACAGTGCTGGCCTCCAATGAGCCCCAGGTCCTGAGGATAATGCTATTAACCATTGTAAGGTAGGCACCGCCGCATTTCACAGACTGAGGAAGCTGATGATCAGACGACTGACGGGCTTTGCTGAAATCACAGCAGGAGAGGTAGGGCCTGGATTTGAATCCAGTTTGGCCGACTGTCCAACTGAGGCTCTCTGCAGGACACCATGCCACCACCTCTTCGCCATGCCTCTAGCTGAATGCAATTCCCTGTCTCCATGAAACAGGGGGCGAGGTCATCAGTGAAAAACGAGATGGGGCAGGGGAACCGTTGTGGCTGAGTCTCAAAATAATCCTGCCACTGCCAAAAGGAATAGCGCTGATCTCATCTGCGCTGGTAAAAATGTTTTCCTCCTAAAGTATTTGTTTCAGAAATAAGCCTTTAATTTGAATGCTTTCGGAGCCAACATTTCTGTCTGCTGAAAATATTTATTTCTATTGTTTGGCAGGAATCAATTTGTTAGGGCACCAGTCATTCTGGCAAAGGCTCCCTTCCCCTTCGCGAGAAGAACGCTGGCGGGGAAGCCATCCACGGGTCTGTGGCTCACACCCTGTTGGGGCTTCTCAGCCACTGACATCTGCTCGGGCAGACACGGTCTGCTGGGGAGCAACACAAACCACCTAGTGTGTGTCTGCCTGGGACATATACGCTTTGGGGGGTCCCTGAGAACATACAGCTGGGCCTGGTGGGCCATTGGCTGCTTACGACTTACGGAATTAAAAGATATTTTGCAGCCAGACACAGCGGCTCACACCTGTAATCTCAGCACTTTGGGAGGCCGAGGCAGGTGGATCACCTGAGGTCAGGAGTTCGAGACAAGCCTGGCCAACATGGCAAAACCCTGTCTCCATTAAAAATACAAAAAAAAAATAGACGGGTGTGGTGGTGCAAGTCTGTAATCCCAGCTACTCGGGAGGCTGAGGCAGGAGAATCGCTAGAGCCCTAGGGGCGGAGGTTGCAGTGAGCCAAGTTCACACCACTGCACCCTAACCTAGACGACAGAGCGAGACTCCGTCTCAAAAACAAATAAAAACAGATTTTGCTTAATTATTTTGCAAGTGGAAGAAGGCTGGTGACCCAATATTGGGTGATGTTTTTCATAGCCGTGTTTCTTCCAGAGCTGGGCCCGCCCTACCCAGAGGCATTACTGGGGCCTAGGAAGCAGTAGAGGCACTTGGGGTAGACCAGGTTCCATCCTGGATTCAGCGGCTTCTTATTATGGGAATTTGAGCAAGTCACCAAGACTTCCTGAGCCTCGATTTTCCCATTGGTAAAATATACCACCTACCTCACCTCCCAGGGTTGCTGGAAAACTACGTGATACATAAACAGAACAAGACATACTCTTCTAAGTTAAAAAAGTTCCAGAGAGATGGTAGTTATCCGTTAGATTCTTCAGCTATTAAGTATCCTGCAACGTCCACACATAAGCTCCTTTTCCCATATGCTCTGGGGTTCGGGTGGGAGGTGGTGCCGAAGAGAAGGATCATGCAAGTTAAAAGCTATCACAGTTACAGGTGAAGTGCTAATAACTTCATTTTGAAACTGTCAGGTTTGGCTTTTTTATTTTTTCTTCTGAATCACAGCTGTGGCTTGCACTAGACCTCTACCTGTGGCTGTGTTCCCTTCTCACATTTTAATTAGCAAATAAAAACTCCAGAAAGCTCTCAAAATGTTTCTGCCTGGATTTTACAAGGAAAAGTTAAAAGATGCCAAGTGGCTCCTGGGAAAAAACCAAACTAGTAAGAGGCATCTATCAACAAGGCAGAGCAAGTTCATCCGGAGAGCTTATGCCAGGCCAAGAAATACCATCTCGGAGCCAGCTTTGATTTTATTTTTGCAGTTAATTTTCAAGATTTTTGGTGCCGCGTTCAGCGAGTGAGGTTTACAACATCCTGCCATTGGCTCAGAGCTGCTGCCAGCCAGATGGCCCCGCAGAACGACGCTCGTATAGCAGAGAGAGCGGGCGTCGCAAGTGATTCCTTCGCTGCCTCCTGGCACCGGTACCGCTGGCTGCCACCAGGAAACCTGGGTTCTGGGCACCAACAGGTTACACTACATGACGGCTCCTGGTGCCAAGAGTGGAGATGCGATTTTAAAGGGGCCGTGTCAATCCTCAGTGAGTTTCACTTCTAGCTCTGCTGGACCTGAGGGATACCGGCGGAGGGAAGGGGCTGCTTTGTGGGCTGCCCGGAAGTACTGCCAGTCTCCCCATTCTGGGCACTAGAACAGAGACTCCAGCTGTCAGCATCACCCCATCCTGTCCAGGGGGCTTTCTACAAGATAGCTGGGGGGGTCTTTAACTTTGACTCTGTAAAGCTAGCTAACGAGCTATTGCTAACCATCTAAACTCACACTAAATGAGGATACACAATTAAGAAGCACAATTACAGCTCCTGCCACTATGTGATGGGGTTCTGGCATGAATTCCCATCCAGTGCCCTCGGCTGGGGCAGCTCCCCACACTCTCCAAGTTCACACCCCGCTCAATGGCCCCCTCTTCATCCTAGGTCTCTGTGCCAGGCCCCTGGAGGCAGGAAATTCATGCCAATTACAAAGCATTCCCAATCTCCCTGTGACTCCTCCAAGTTCAAGTTCTCATCACCGGTTTTTCTCGAACTCTAGACGTCACTTCTTATGTACACAGACATCAGGATTTTTTCTCTATCAAACTCAGCAAAACGACACCACCTGTTTTGGCCCAGGAAGGACATCTCTCTGTACCTGATGTTTTCTGTATGCTGAGCCTCCTGTGACTTCTTTGTTTTTTTATTTTTTTTGAGACAGAATCACTCAGATTGGAGTGCAGCGGCACAATCTTGACTCACTGCAACCTCCGCCTCCTGGGTTCAAGCGATTCTCCTGCCTCAGCCTCCCGAGTAGCTGGGATTACAGGAGCACACCACCACACCTGGCTAATTTTTTTTTGTATTTTTAGTAGAGACAGGGTTTGTCCATGTTGACCAGGCTGGTCTCGAACCCCTGACCTCAAGTGATCCACCCACCTCAGCCTCCCAAAGTGCTGGGATTACAGGCGTGAGCCACCGTACCCAGCCTCCTGTGACTTCTTGAAGACCACCTGGCAGGGAGGGGATTGTGATCTGGTTTGAACAGCAAAAGGCCGCCCAGTAATGTGGGATCTACAAGGACCGCACTCCACCACCATCTTATCGCTACCATCCAGGGCCTGGACCCCAGGACACCGCCCACGCAGCAACAGGAAGCAACTTGGACCAGGCAGCCTTGGTGATGCTTTCCAGCCATTTCTCTGCCCACGAGGTTCCATCACAGACAAGAAGCCACAGGTAGCCATGCACAAGCAGCCGCCAGTGGACGGTGCTCTGGGATGCTGCACCGATGTGCACCAATGCCTTCCATGCCACTCAGTATGTTATTCCTCCAAGCCAGTGTAACTATAAAGGAAATTAGCTGGGTGCAGTGGCTTACACCTTGTAATCCCAGCACTGTGGGGCACCAAAGGAGGCAGATCACCTGTGGTCAGGAGTTCGAGACTGGCCTGGCCAACATGGCAAAACCCTGTCTCTACTAAAAATACAAAAATTAGCCAGGTGTAGTGGTGCGTGCCTGTAATCCCAGCTACTCAGGAGGCTGAGGCAGGAGAATCGCTTGAACCCAGGAGGCGGAGGTTGCAGTGAGCCGAGATCGTGCCACTGTACTCCAGCCTGGGCAATAGGGCGAGACTCTGTCTCAAGAAAAGAAGGACACAGAAACGGAAAGAAACAAGAATGGTCTCTAAAGGAATCCTGAAGCAGCTTTAGTGAATAAAGTAAATACAGGAAGCCGCCCCAAGAAGAGAAAATAGGATAAACTAAAATGGAATTACGAGCCTGGCACTGAACGGCATTGGAGACTTCCCCGTCCCAGCGGCTGCCAGTTCTTCTCCTCGTCCCCACTGCTTTAAATACAGGGAGCTCAGAGCCAGTGAGCTGCTGACCTGTCAGATCTGACTTCTGGAATAAAAATGAAAAGGCCGAGTGGCGGCCGTAACATGGAATTTCCTTGTTTTTATTAGTTTAAGGCTCTTAAAGAGTGACTTTTACATTGGGGAAAACTTCTCAAATATGTACTACTTGAGACTTAGATCCAGTTACCTCTCACATGTTTTCAATCATTCTGCTTGCCAATTTTACTAGATATCAAAAGACATTTGCGGTTTAAAGCAGGGGAATGGGTCTCCCCCTGCAACTCCCCACTCCAAGTGCATCTGCGCTCCCCGCGGTGACTCATTCCCCTAGATCCCTGACCCCTCGGGGCTGCCAAAAAGGCCCACCAGGGTACCGGGGGTGCTACTGGATCCACGTGGGCAAGCTGGGTGGGGGTAGGAGGGCGGTTTATTTCAAGCACTGGTACTTCGGGGAAGGATGTTTTGGTTTTGGTTTTTAGACAAAAACTATTGATAAAATCCAGCTTTTTGCATGACTTGCCACTTACATGAAGTCCAAGGAACAGAGGTTCCTCTTGAAACACACACACCAATAAGCAAAACCCCAAGACCACCACACTGGAAAAAAAAATGGTTATTCAGTCATCCATGCCAATAGCTAAAACTATAAAGATTTGGGGATGATAATATCAGACTGGTCACGCTATACTCTGGGGGACATTTAACATTGAAGCTGGCTGTGAAAGTGGTAAACTGTTGCCCATGACCTGCGTTGTGATACTTACATCAGCAGAAATAATTATCAACGTCTAACTGATTGTGTTGTTAGAAATTTTCTAATTAACTAAGCACAGAACCTCTACTTTTTTCTTTTATTTTTTTATTATTTTTTTTAAGAGACAACATCTCGCCCTGTCACTCAGGCTATAGTGCAGTGGCATGGTCATAGCTCACTGCAGACCTGGACTCCTGGGCTCAAGCAATCCTTCCGCCTCAGCCTTTCAATTAGCTGACATGACAGGTGCATGCCACCATGCCCAGCTCTTTAAAAATTTTTGTAGAAATGAGGCCTCAACATGTTGCCCAGGCTGGTCTCGAACTCCTGGACTCAAGCAATGCTCCTCCTGCCCCGCCCGCCACCCCCGGCTGCCACCCTCCAGCCCCCCACCGCCCAAAGTGCTGGGATTACAGGCGTAAGCCACCGCACCTGGCCAGAATCTCCAAATTCTTAACAGACCACCCCTTCTTCTTCACTTGCTATATTAACCAAACACACCCAGGGGTGGCTGAGCCTTCAAGGATGTCAAGCCACAAGACGTCTAATAGCAAATGACATAAAACTCTGCGCTGTCATCCAGGGACAGAGACGGGAAGAGAGAGTTTGAAACCTCATTAAAAACAAAATGAAACACACTTCCTGCTTCACAGATGTGTCCTAAATAGTTTGCTTGATATAAATTCAGAGGAAGGCCTAATAAGAGGGAGTAAATGGGTGCTGGCTGAAAGGAGGCTGCCCTTCAAGACAGTGGTGTGTGCGTGACTTTTCTGCACATCAGATAGACTCAGGGGGGCCACTGCTGAGCCAGGCTTGTATCTTCCCTTTATCATAGGGACTGACTCCTGGCCTTACACAAAAAGGATAATACTGACCGCTTGTAACAACTTACTGGGGGTGCGTCTCTAAATTTCTGGTACAAACGTGCACTTTCCCTATGAATACTCAAAGGCAAACAAATCCTCTAAGATGAAAAACTTTGTATTTAGTTTGTTAGGGACAGACAGGATCCACACTTCCAGCACAAACATTTATTTTTAATCAAGCTAATTTTTTTTTTTTTTTTTTTTCCATTTGAGACCTGTTAATTCCATGACTGAGAATTCATCAAGTTTCAGACTGGAATTAATTTTAGCAACTGCTTTATACCAAAAATATTAGTGACTGTAGCTGTGTAACTGGCTTTGCTTCACAGTCTGTCATGGGGAAGCCTGAGCGTTTGTGTTCCTTCCAGAGTCTAGTTGGAGCTGACAAAGGCGAGTTCTAAAGTCAGTTCACCGTTTTCCCCTGAGGAGCAGAGCTGTCAGAAGCAATACCAGCAATCTGTTCACTGGTCCACTTTACACAGAGCTGACTGTGGCGTTCCTGTGTATACCTTCGTACACCCCTTCGTTCACCCATTCACGTTTCCGCAAACACACACCAATTCCGCGCTTACTGTGTGTGTCCCCACAGTGCCTGCTGTTGCTCTGTCCCTACACCTGCTTCCTGGCCAACTGCTGCACTTGGGGCAAGACTGCCCACCACCTGCGAGAGCTGGAGGTCCGAAGACTGCTGGCTGTGGTCTGCTCTTTTCGTTTTAATTTTATGGGTGAGCCAGGCGCGGTGGCTCACACCTGTAATCCCAGCACTTTGGGAGGCTGAGGTGGGTGGATTGCTTCAGGAGTTTGAGACCAGCATAAATAAATAAATAAGCCAAGTGCAGCGGTACATGCCTATAGTCTCAGCTACTTGGGAGCCTGGGGAGGTTGAGGCTGCAGTTAGCCGTGATTGCGCCGCTGCACTCCAGCCTGCATGACAGAGTAAGACCCTGTCTCCAAACAACAAACAAACAAACAAAAACTTTACAGGTGATACAAGGAAACGTGGCCCCCAAATCACCAAGAATCCACCTCCTTCCAGTTTACTCCCACTCTCGCCTCTACAAGAATTAGGCGAACATGACAACTTTTCACTGCCTGGCTGATAACTCAATCTCTGCGACTTCTTTTAGAGGGCACGGCTAGACTGGCAGCTGACTACAGGCAGCCAATAATTCCATCTGAAGGGGTTCAGGACTTCAGGGGCTCTCTTAAATCTTTCTTCCCCTAACGTTCTTTTAAGAATGCAGGCTCGGCCGGGCGCGGTGGCTCAAGCCTGTAATCCCAGCACTTTGGGAGGCCGAGACGGGCAGATCACGAGGTCAGGAGATCGAGACCATCCTGGCTAACACGGGGAAACCTCGACTCTACTAAAAAAAAGTACAAAAACCTAGCCAGGCGTGGCGGCGGGCGCCTGTAGTCCCAGCTACTCGGGAGGCTGAGGCAGGAGAATGGCACAAACCCGGGAGAAGGGGCTTGCAGTGAGCTGAGATCCAGTCACTGCACTCCAGCCTGGGCGACAGAGCGAGACTCCGTCTCAAAAAAAAAAACAAAAACAAAAACAATGCAGGCTCCTTTGGGGGCTGCAATGCAGAGCTGAATCCATCTATGGGACAGACACCAGGACAGGCAAAGCTTACTGACATCCCACCCCTATGGACAGGTAAGAACACCCCCATTACAGCAATTTCGAAGTCTCAAGTTCCTTTATTCCCAATACTGTCCAGACCAAGCTGCCCATCCAAAGCCTCCATGTCCAGTCTCTTCCCCATGCCAGGGTCCCAGGCCAGACTCACCCACACTAGATGGTTTCCCAATGGCCCTTACTGTTGGGATCCAACTGTGGCTACAATGGGGAAGCATAGTTGATTACTTCTGCCTTTTTGAGGAGCTACAAAGCTCTAGGAAAAGCACTTTCCACGTGATTTCTAAACTACCCAGTGTTCAAGGTCAGGAGATTGAGGCCAGCCTGGCCAGCACAGTGAAACCCCCTCTCTCTACTAAAAATACAAAAATTAACCGGCCGTGGTGGTGCATGCCTGTAGTCCCAGCTACTCGGAAGGCTGAGACGGGAGAACAGCCTGAACCCAGGAGGTGAAGGTTGCAGTGAGCCAAGATTGCACCACTGCACGCACTCCAGCCTGGGCAGCACGGCAAGACTCCATCTCAAAAATAAATTACTGAATTAAATAAAATACGCAGTGTTTTAAGGAGTCTGGGAAGCTGGGGACAGGCTGGGGAGGCCCATCCCAGCACTCAGGGAATTCAATCATACCCAGGGAAGAACTCCCTAGGGCTACAGAAACCACGCTTTAGTTCAACAATCAAACCAGGTACTCCTCTCCAGTGCTCACTTTGAGAAACATCTTTCAGGAACCCCCAAAATGCTTAAATAGCACCCTCCTCCCCAGCAGTGCCGCCCCACCATATGATTTATTTACTCCATGAGAGTTTTATTTAAGACCAGAATTGAAGCATGCCGTTATGAATCTGAGTGGCTGCGAAGGCCTAAAAACTGCTTTGCACGGGGCATTGCATTGTCAAAGCATTTCCACTCTTTAAAACCTGCGCCATAGGCTGGGCACAGTGGCTCACGCCTGTAATCCCAGCACTTTGGGAGGCTGAGGCAGGTGGATCACCTGAGGTCAGGAGTTCAAGACCAGCCTGGTCAACATGATGAAACCCTGTCTCTACTAAAAATACGAAAAATTATCCGAGTGTGATGGTGGCAATCCCACCTTCTTGGGAGGCTAAGGCAGGAAAACTGCTTGAACCCGGGAGACAGAGGATGTAGGTAGCTGCGATTGTGCCACTGCACTCCAGGCTGGGTGACTCAGCGAGGCTCTGTCTCAAAAAAAAAAAAAAAAAAAAAAAATCCTGCGCCATAATTCAGTCTTTCCAATCAGAAATTCATTCCAATTCAGATTGGAATGAAATTCTGGTCAGACCTTGCATAACTTTCTGAGGAATTATAATATAATAGTTCCATCCTTGTTAGCTAATTTAAGTTTTTTGAAAAACCAACACAATCCCTACATAAGACGTTCTCCTGCTTGGCAACCCCACTATGGCGCTGCTCAGACACCGGTACCCTGGGCAGCTTTTCAGGCGTGCAAAGCCAAGATGCGGGCCCAGACAGCACAGTGGACTTTGGAGCAAGAGATTTGCCACTTATTTACAACATCTCCAAAGCATTTCTAACTTGAATATATATTTCACACAGTACCAAAACTTTTAAATATCCACAAGAAGATTTCATTTTTATAGGCAATAAACATTAAATCTAAAGGACTGGGACATAGAAAGTGTTTTAATGCCATATAAATCACCTTTCCCTAGACAGACTAAATCTCCGAAGGTTTTAAGGACTGCAATATAAATTTTTATGGCAAATTATCTACATAGAAATTATCTGCATGAGATGCACTTTTACTTCTCGTTCTCATTTACATAGTGCTGACAGTCTTTTCAATCACAACAGCCAATCCAATTTGGGAAGTCAAATAAATGTGGGGAAGAAGCACGAGCGCTTAAGCTAGACAAGGATCTTTCCTTCTTTCTCTCTGCCCCTAACATCAGCATGCAACTGGGTCTGTCCATTTCTCTACGTAAGAGTCTTTGGCAAACCCTCGGCCCAAAAGGGATGCTTGGCTGCTCAAATGATGAAAGAACACTCACAGGGGGCAAGGTGACCGTCCGTGCCCCAAACACGCTTCTTACCAGGTGAATCAGCCAGACGGCTTCACACCACAGCCTGGAGCTGATGTTTTCAGAACTTTCCGTTTACAAGGCAAATATTTCATGTGCTGTTTTGTTTTCTAGAATAAAATTTTAAAAGGAATCCTGTCGAAAGTAGAAATTAGAAACAAAATAAAAAGTAATAAAAATAAAAAATAAAAAAAAAACTTGCCAGGCGCAGTGGCTCATGCCTATAATCCCAGCACTTTGGGAGGCTGAGGTGGGAAGGTTGCTTCAGCCCAGGAGTTCAAGACCAGCCTGGGCAACATAGCAAGACCTCATCTCTATTTAAAAAAAAAAAAAAAAAAAAAAAAAGGTAATAAAAATAAAAAGTAAAAAAAAAAAATAGAAATTGGGACTTTTCTATCAGAAAGCAAAATATGATGTTATCAACAAACATTTTATATTAGTGAGTTATAAAATTTACAACCTGCCCCTCAAATACAAGGAGACGGTATCTCTCTCCTCTCTTAGAGTTATTTTCTAGTAATAGAAGAGAAACTAGCAAACATGCCCACTTTCAGGCCTGCAATTAATCTTAGCCAGCTGCCTGAAGAAGGAAAAAGAGAAAGGATTTCTGGAAACGTTTCCCCTATTGGTTTTATTCATATAATAAATATTAAAGCTAATTTTGGGGGCCTTTCATCTAGGATAGTTTAGGCCCTTTAACGGTCTAAAAATTTAAATACAGCTCTCCCTCATTTTCTTGCAGGGCCTAATTAAACAAAAATAGATCTAGCATCACAAAATTCTACACAAAAATGAAAAAAAGTATTTTGGCAAAGGGCACCAATTTTCACTGACTCGAGCGTGGCTGTATAAGCATTAACAACATACTGATAGGAACAGAAAGCACATTTTAACAACATTTTTCAATTAAACAGTCACATTCTTGTGAAATAAAAATCCACGCAGACTTTCAGACTGCGTATAACGTAGTAATGATAAGACCATTTCCTCCGGCTCATTACAAAATTTTCTTGTTGAAGTGGCAATTTCTGTCCTGGATGTCTAAATGAGGGTAATTAGAAGCCCACAGTAACTTCTGAAAAACGGAACAACCAGAAGACACTTTGGGATACGGTGCCAGAAACACTCTGTTTTGCAAATGAAGGAGGTAACATTTTCTTTCCAGATTAAAAGATTCTTGATGCCAACTAACAGCCGCTTGTGTAATCTTATTTAAAATGTGCTAAAGCATTATACCACTTCACCAAATGGGAGAAAAAGGAGCGATACTAAACCTAGCATTGAAAGAATCTGACCAGCATATTGCTTCTAGATGAAGTTTTCTTAAGTCCAACTGTCTTCAGCCTGCCGCTGGTCAGTGCAAGGAGAGGCTCAAAGCCCGGACTGACTCTCTGCTCCAACACAAAAGAGATGCTCCCAGATCTGATTCACTCAATAAGCCTTTTAGGGAGTGGATTTCTGGGGTCAAGAAGCTGAAATAGGCACTGCCCATTACCCACACAGGGCTTCTAGTTTACAAGTCTATATTAAAGAAAAGAAAATTATCAACAAAGCCTTACAGACCATTCCATTTAACATTTATTGACACTATGCAATGGAGAAAATGATGAAAAACTGGTAGATATTCTCCACACAGAAATTCAATACCCATTCCAGTTGGTTTTTTAAAATAACAATTTCTTTAAATTTAGAGAGGAAAATAAAAATAAAGGATGACTGTCCCCAAATTAATATTTGAAACCTACAACCCCAAATTCAGAATTCAATCAAATGCCACCATCTCCATGAACCCTCTCCTATTCTCCCTGGCCATAAGTCACATTCTGGATGGTTTCTGATTATGAGTGTGTCTTCTATGACCCTGTTAAATACAGCTCCAAGAAGGTAGGGGCTGTCTTATTGATCTCTGGGTTCCCCACAGCACCTCACACAGGTCAGAAGTAAACCCTGATCATTAAGTGAGTCAAGGGATCCAGTCCTGGCTGGGTGTGATGACTTATGCCCGTGATCCCAGCACTTTGGGGAGGCTGAGGCAGGAGGATTGCTTGAGCCTAGGAGTTCGAGACCAGCCTGGGCAACAACTACTTATGAGGCCTTGTCTCTAGAAAAAGTACAAAAATTAGCTGGGCCTGGTGGTAAGCACCTGTGGTCCCAGCTACTCAGGAGTCTGAGGCAGGAGAATTGCTTGACACGTAAGTGAGACGCTGCAGTGATCAACTCGTGTTCAAACCACTGCACACCAGCCTGGCAGAAGAGCAAGACCCTCTCTCAAAAAAAAAAAAAAAAAAAAAAAAAAAAAAAAACAGATCCAGTCTCAGACTCCAAACAGCCAACTTCACTGAATTAGAGTCCCAAATGAGACAATTAAATAAAGCATTTTTGGTGTCTGCCTCCAATGGTTAGATATATATTCTGAGATACAGTCTTTGAGAACAGAATCACAGGGTCCATAATAACTCTAAAAGATACTGCCAGAGAGAAGTATTCAAAATGTGACACAAAATCATATTCCCCCCCCCAAAAAAACAAAAAATCCTGCTAAGTGATCTGACACTAAATAAGAATTAAGACATCCTACTTAAGTGACAAAAGAAGAGTTAAAAATAAGCACCAAACAACAGTCCAAACAATGTCAGGCCACACTTCAGAAATAAAAAAGGTCTCATGTGAGTGTGTAAAGTGAGAAGCAGGAGATGGTGACGGTTAACAGCCACATCCTGGAAGAGTTGGAGGTTAACCTGCCCAGCTCGTTAACTAAATAGCGGTTAAATCAGAGTTTGAAGGAATACAATTCAGAAAACGGGAGGGTAGATTTGTGTCCTAGCAGTGAGTAGAAACACACAAGCACAAGCTGCTATTTTTCGCACCAACCTTTATATGTGTTTTATCAAAGGGACTCACTGTTGTTCCCCATACTGACCCACAAAACCAGCAGCTTAAAAATGTAAGGCGCATGTGTCACTCTGATCCCAAGAACAAACCTGGTGCCAGGCCTTGCCGAGTGCTTTGCACCCCTCATGCTGATTCCCACGAAGGACAGGCTGCAGGGTGGGCCTTCCCAGCCAGCTCTGACACAAGGTGGGGGCGGAGGGGGAGACAGTCATCCTTCAGGTGATCTCTGAACCCCCAGTCTCTCATGTCCGCATTTTGACCACCTCTGGACCTAACGCCCTGTCCTTCCCTGGCGAGCCCACTCTTATCCCACTGTGCTGGTTTGGGGGACACTGCTATGAACCAACACACTCCCCACAGCCCCCCTATTCTTTGGATCTCTAAACACTGCCGGCTTCGGGGCTCCCGGCCAAGCCCATCTGCCAAGACACCGATTATCCCACGCTGGGCTTCCCTGATACTGAAGCACGTTCCTTCAAATGTCAGCCAGTGTTTTTCCTCGCACCCTCTTCCTTCAGCCAGTCCCTGCCACTGGCCTTCTCTCTCCCCAAATCCCCGGGGGCACCCCGCCACACACTGGCGGGAGTGGTTGCACCATCAGGGCAGCTGCATCTCTGCTACAAAGACCCTGGCTCCCTGTCGAAGCTAAAGTGAAGGTGGAAAAGCTCAGATTTCCAGAAAACGGGACATCTCCAGTCACTGCGATTGCGAGAGAGTTTCAACGCCTTACAAGCAACTTGTAAGAAGGCTGCATTTGCAACTGCAGAGTTCCCTCTTCCAGAAAATTATTTCCTGAACACTTTACCTCCACTGGATGTTTTTGATTATTTATTTATTTTCTGAGATATAGTCTTGCTCTGTCACCCAGGCTGGAGTGCAGCAGTGCGATCTCAACTCACTGCAACCTTCGCCTCCTAGGTTCAAGCAATTCTCCTGCCTCAGCCTCCCGAGTAGCTGGAATTACAGGCGCTCACCACCAGGCCCAGCTAGTTTTCTGTATTTTTAATAGAAATGGGGTTTCACCATGCTGGCCAGGCTGGTCTCAAACCCCTGACCTCAAGTGATCCACCGGCCTCGGCCTCCCAAAGTGTTGGGACGACAGGAGTGAACCACCACACCCGGCCCACTTGATGTTTTTAGAAGGAGAAAAATTGGTTTACTTTTCTCAAGGCCATTTTATGAATCCCATAAAGCTGGAAGTAAGTAAAAGTGTTTTCCAGCCTCAAAGGCCAATGTGCACCTGAAATAGGGAAAAAGCCACAAGACATTAGAAGGAAGAGTATTGTTTTTCTACAAACTATCCAAAGACCCTCAGGGGAAACGATCTCTCTCTCTCTCAGTACTTTTTTTTTTTTTTTTTGAGACAGGGTCTTGCTCCATTGCCCAGGCTGGAATTTAGTGGTGCAATCATAGCTCACTGCAGCCTTGAACTCCAGGACTCAAATGATCTTCCCACCTCAGCCTCCCAAGTATCTGGGACTGCAGGTACACATCCAACTCATTTTTTAATTTTCTTGTAGAGACAGAGTCTGGTTATATGGCCCAAGTTGGTCTCGAACCCTTGACCTCAAGCAATCCTCCTGCCTCAGCCTCCCAAAGTGCTGAGATTACAGGAATGAGTCACTGCACCTGGCCAGCATCAGTTTTCTGATATGCAAAATAGAGGTGATACCAACTTTGTAGGGTTTCTGTAAGGAGTGCCTAAATTGAACTTTAATGACCATCTCTTGGCTAGGTGTGGTGGCTCATGCCTATAATTCCAGCACTTTGGGAGGCCGAGGCAGGTGGATCACTTGAGGTCAAGAGTTCAGGACCAGCCTGGCCATCATGGTGAAACGCTGACTCTACCCAAAATACAAAAATTACCTGGGTATGGTGGCAGGCGCCTGTAATCCCAGCTACTCAGGAGGCTGAGGCATGAGAATCACTTGAACCCAAGAGGCAGGGGTTGCAGTGAGCTGAGATTGCACCACCACACTCCAGCCTAGGTGACAGAGTGAGACTGTCTCAAATTAAAAAATAACCATCTCTTGTATACCAGATCCCGGGGAGAAATAAAATAAGCTGGATTCACTCATTCATTCATTCGTGCAATTGAGGCATCAGGCTGGTGGTATGAACATGGAGAAACAAAATAAACCAATGTGTTAAGATGGATATGTAGATGTATATAAATCTAGGAACAAGTCTGAATTCAACATATTATCCAGTGGTATTGAATAGGATAAAGCACAGTGTCAGGTACAAGGAAGACGTTCAGTAATTTTTTTTTTGGAGACGGAGTCTCGCTGTCACCCTAGCTGTAAGTGCAGTGGCGTGATCTCAGCTCACTGCAACCTCTCCTGGGTTCAAGCGATTCTCCTGCCTCAGTCTCCAGAGTAGCTGGGATTACAGGAATGTGCCACCACACCCAGCAGATTTTTGTCTTTTTACAAAAATACAAAAGGGTTTTTGCCATGTTGGCCGGGCTGGTCTGGAACTTCCGACCTCAGGCGATCCGCCTGCCTCAGCCTCCCAAAGTGCTGGGATTACAGGCGTGAGCCACCACGCCCGGCCTCAATAATGTTTATGGAACTCATTGACCATCAGTGAGCTTTATCTGGGAAATCCCTAAATTCAACTTTGCACATTGCAGGGTTCCTTGACATTGAATGCGTTCTCCTGGAGTGGGCACGCAGAGGGACCCGTGACATCTGGGCTTTCCATAAACCAAAAGAGACCTGATGAATCATAAGCTTCTAAACAAACAAACAAAAAAAGGTCACTGTCGTCACCACATACAGTGACGGGATTTGGTTTTTCAATCCAACAGTCCTAAAAGCAAGAAATATGGTATGACAGTCCCAGAGGATGGTGCTTTACCGACTTAGCTATGGATCCCGCCCTGTCCACAGGGCGTATCAGCAGCCCTGGGGTCATGGAAATGCTCCCAATGCTGATGCCAGCGCCGTGGGAAGCCCTTATCCTCCCGATTCAGAAAAAGAGGACATGGCCGGGTGCAGTGGCTCATGTCTCTAATCCCAGTACTTTGGGGAAGCCGAGGCAGGAGGATCACCTGGGGCCAGGAGTTCAAGACCAGCCTGGGCAACACAGTAAGACCCCATCTCTACAAAAAAAAAATAAAAATTATCCAGGCGTGGTGGCTCACACTTGTAGTCCCAGCTACTCAAGAGGCTGAGGTAAGAGGACTGCTTGAGCCCAGGAGATGAAGACTTCAGTGAACGATAATCACACCACTGCACTGTAGCCTGGCAACAGAGCAAGATCCTCTTTCTAAAAAAAAAGAAAGAAATAAAGAAAAAGTTTTAAAAGAAAAGAAAAACAGATAACAGAGAATGGTTAAAAAGGAGAGAGAGTTTTGCCCCCATCGGGAAGAAAGGAAGATGCAGTCACAGCAACTCGGCTCCCCTATTCAGGGGCTGCCCCTTCTAGAGACCCCCTCCCCAGCAAAGCCCCTTCCAAAGCATCCCTGCAAAACTGTCCCTGCCAGCCCAGGGCTGAGCAACACCCAGCAGTGTCTGGCACTGACCTCCTTCGTCAGAACATTTGCCCTTGGGCCCCGCGCTGTGCCTGGTCCATTCTTTGGGCAATGGTATGTGTTGCTCTGCTGAGCGGGGAGCAAAGAGTGGGAGCTGAGTGGGGTGGGGCCGTCCTGTGGTTGAGGTCTGGGGGCTCCTGTTGTTGCTGGTGAAGCAGCATCTACCCTTCAGCAAGCTTCCCATTTAGGTCACATGGCCAGAAAACACCCGTGAGCTCTCTCACGTGTTTCCAGTGGCAACAAGGGCAACCTGCCCATGGGAGAGCGAAGGAGCAGGTGGCCGTGCCTACCCTCCTCCAAAGGCCAGGCCCATTTGACTATCTTGTGCCTGTGGTCCCTGCAGTCTCTGCTCTGGGCCCTTCTCCATAATGTACTCAGGAACTAAATCCGGCTTCAGTGAGGCTGGCGTGGGCTCTCCAGGCGTGCAGTGCACACGTGAGCCCTTGCAGGGGACCCTAAGCCTTTCTTCTGGCAGGCACGGAGGCCACGGGGCTTCTCTCCACAGGTATCGTGTTGGTGGCAAAAGCCTGCACCTTGCCGGTTGCCAAGTCAGCAAAGAAAAGTCCACAAAAAGGTGGGTGCCGGCTGAGCACAGTGGCTCACACCTGTTATCCCAATATTTTGGGAAGCCACGGTGGACAGAGCACTTGAACCCAGGAGCTTCAGACCAGCCTGGGCAACGCAGTGAAGCCCCATCTCTACCAAAAAAACTACAAAAAAAAAAAAAATTAGTTGGGCGTGGTAGCGCATGCCTGTAGTCCCAGCTATTTGGGAGTCTGGGGTAGGAAGATCACTTGAGCCCAGGAGACAGAGGTTGCAATGAGGTGAGATCATGCCACCGCACTCCAGCCTTGGCAGGAGAGTGAGAACCTGTCTCAAAAAAAAGAAAAAAGCTGGGTGTCTATGGAAGGCAGTCCCTGTAGGGTCACTGAGACATCTACGAGGCACCGACAGCATCCCAAAAGGGTAACTACCCACGTTTAGGGCCACCAGGAGATCCAGAGAGGCCAGAGAAGTGCTTTACCTGTCACTCCCAGAGTGTCCCCCAAAGAGGCATGGGGATCCTGGGGCCAGGCTGCACAGGCTGGAATTCCAGATGTGCCGTCTGCTCATGGGAGCCATTTGTGGAAGGACCCTGTGCCTCAGTTTCCTCTCCTGTAAACAGCGGTGACGACAGCATCCGCCCTGTGGGCTTGTGGGGAGGCACGGAGTCAGCACAAGTGATGAGCTCAGAACAGGTCCTGGCACAGACTTAATATTCCGTGAGTGCAATGAGTGTTGTTATTCCTTCAAGCCAACAGCCTCGCCAGGGAGGGCCGGGCAAGATATCTTTGGAAAACATTAATATTTATTGAGTAGTCCACGAGACACAAAGAGGAAGTCATCCGAGGCCATGCCTGCTCTGTGCTCGGGGAACTGGGGCAAGGGGACCTGTAGCCTCACTGAGCTGGCCTTTAAGGACAAGCGGACCCTGCAGCCTGGGCCTTCCTGGGGAGAATTCTCCCATCATTCCATCTTTATTTTTTATTTTTTGGGACAGGGTCTCCCTCTGTCACCCAGGCTGAAGAGCAGTGGTGCCATCATAGCTCACTACAGCCTTGACCTCCTGGGCTCCAGGGATCCTCCAGCCTCAGCCTCCCGAGTAGCTGAATCTTCCCATCTTTGGTTCTCTCTCCTCTCTCTTCCCCTTCAGACCCTGGGGAGGGACCTGCCTCTCCTACAGCTTTAATCCAAAGGCCTTCTGGACTTCCCTGGTGGACTGTCACCATTGGCAGGTGAGAGTCACCTCTGCATAAACATTGGAGAGGGGGGATGTGGGCACTTGGTTCATTCCCCTCCTGGCCAGAGAGCCTCTGGGTGGAGGCAGGGCTGCATCCAGCCCCAGTCAGGGCACACCTGCCCTGAAGCTATCAAACCCTTCTTAGTGAACTGGAAGATTCCTCCTAGACTCCCGCCAAAGGAGACAGACCTCAAAATGTTGGCCACATGAAAGGCTTGTGTGTAAAAATAATTCAGTTCAACAAATAGTTCCGCTATATGCAAATCACAGAAATAGGCACTGCAGAGGACGTGCAGGGAGGGGAGGAGGCGAGTGCTTCAAAGAGCCTGGAACCCAGCGAGGAAATGAGAAGGAGGCCGAGCGCGGGCTCACAGTCGAGGCCTGCCATCAGCCCTCCACTGTGACAGCATCACCAAAACCCGGCAGAACTGGAGCCCGGGATTCCAGAAGGCAAGGGGGAAACAGCTTCAAATCACCAAAGATCTCATTAAAATAAATCCTCTGTTTATCCAATGTTTATGGTGTCACTGTGTAAATATCCATTAAAGTGCCAAATCAAGAATTAGCACTTTCTATGCTAAAGTCAATGTTCTATAATGCATAGAAATTTGCAAAAAGGAAAAACAGAGGACATTAAACGGAATTATCTGTAATCCATGAAACTGACGATCATTATGTATCTCTGTCAGGGATCACTGCCTATTTGCTGTTCTGCTTTCTTAGAGAAGCCTGCTTTCCCAGGCCCTCTGGGAAGGTGTGGAGAGCATGAGTTTAACACTCACCCACCTCGCACGGGGCTTTAAATAATTACCTGTCCCAAACAGCACAAGGTCTTTGGGATGAGGCCCCCACATGGCACACCCCCTTCCCTATGTCACCTAAAATTGAGTACTGCAGCAATTATCAGACAGAAAAACACGTATCTAATTATGGGAGAGGAGGGAGGAGTTCTGGAATCAGAAATTTCTGAGAATATTATCAGTAAGACTGTAGGCTAACTATCAGTATATATCCCGATTACCTTGACTTGATCATTACACATTGTATGCTTATATTAAAACATCACAAGTACTCCCTGAATATGTACAGCTATTACGTATCCATAATAACTAAAAATAGGCCAAGAGCATGGCTCACGCCCACTTATAATCCCAGCGCTTTGGGAGGCCACGGCAGGAGATCACTGCGGCCAGGACCTCACAACCAGCCTGGGCAAGTCAGCAAGACCCCCTACCAAAATAAAATTTTAAAACTTAGCCTGGCATGGTGGCATGTACTGTAGCCCCAGCTACTCAGGAGGCTGAGGTGGGAGCATCACCTGAGCCCAAAAGTTGGAAGCTGTAGTGAGCTATGATTGCACCACTGCAGTCCAGCCTGTGTGATAAGATCCTGTTTTATAAAAAATAATAATAATTTGGACCGGGCATGGTGGCTCACGCCTGTAATCCCAGCACTTTGGGAGGAGGAGGTGGGTGGATCACTTGAGGTCAGGAGTTCAAGACCAGCCCGGCCAACATGGTGAAATCCCGTCTCTACTAAAAACACAAAAATTAGCTGGGCTTGATGGTGGACACCTGTAATCCCAGCTACTCAGGAGGCTGAGGCAGGAGAATCGCTTGAACCTGGGAAGGAGAGATCGTGCCACTGCACTCCAGCCTGGGCAACAAGAGTGAAACTCCATGTCAAAACATAGTAGTAATAATAATAATTTAAAGTTTAAAAAAAATTTTAAGAAAAAGAAAAAAAAATAACTATAGATCAATTGCATGATCCATAGCCAGGGACTTCGTTCCCACCCCGGCCCCTGTATTTCTTAATAGCCTCTGGCATGCTATGGGGATCTGTAACATTGGCTAATAAAAGTACAATAAACAGCAATAGCTTTAGGAACTAAAGCCAGGTTTTGTCTATGTGTACATATGATGAAAATCTCAGGCAAGCCAACAATTTCTATCTCATGCTGGTTTCATCCCCATACAATGTCAATAGTTCTATTGTAAACAGAAATCAGTGGCAGGATTGGGATGAAAAGGATGGCAACATTCCACATTCGGACTGTGTGACGAACTTGCCCCGTAACATAAATAACTTCATGTTTTAAAAGAATAATCATCATCAGGGTACATGAGTGCCACCCCTCCATATGACGAAAATCGGTGTGATAGGAAGATGACGAAATGAGCAAACATCCCCTTTGGAGGCTGACTTGAAACCTGAGCCTGAGCCAAGAGTGTTAGCGTTTGAAATCAGTCACTGGCCTGGACTCCAGATCCGCTCCCAGTGACTCAGGGCTATACATAAATCAAATGCCAAAGAGGCCAGCTCACCACCCAGAGGTGCAGCTCCTTGGAACACGCAGAACCAGCAGGGCCTTAGAGGCCCGAAAAAGGCTTTATCCCAGATTTTCAAATCCCAGTACAGCCAAGGCTGGGCGAGACAGGGAACAAGGAAACAAGGTCACTGGGCCAGTGGGGAAGTCCAGGCCTCCAGTGACCCCACAGGGCGCCGGTCACCAAGAAAGGAAGACTCCATCCCACGCCCACAGAGAGGGGCTGGGCTTAAAGCAGGGACCCACGTGCAGATTCCTGTGTTGGCCCCTCCGGAAACATGTACATCAACAGCCGCTATATTCTGAGTACCTACTACTGTGTGCAGAGCACCTACTGTGTGCAGAACTTCTGCTGTGTGCAGAGCACCTACTGTGTGAGCCGCTCACTTGCTGAGTGAACCAGGCCCTGAGCTCCAAAGTGAAAAGGTGATCAGAGGTGCTAGCCTCAATGAAGACCAAGAACAGCACCCCTGGCTTTATTTCCCTGGGTTTCTTCATGCACAAATGCCTTCAGGGTGGCCTTTTTTTCTTTCTTAATTTCTACACCTAAGTCACACTGACAGTAGTTGACAGTCATCACACATTTTCATTTTATTTCAATTCCAGGAGGGTAGGTCTCTGAAAAGAGACACTTTTGCCAACTAGGCTAAGCCAAGTTGTGTGCAGGTGACTCTGAGATGATCCTGTTGGTCGGCCATCCCCCTTGCAACAGGGCGTGCTCAGTGACTGGTCACGAAATTCCCTAAGTTAGTGGATTATTTACTTATGTGGTAGGCTCATTCACCAGCCTCATCTGTCTCTTGCTAGGAAACAAGTTCCTTTTTTGTTTGTTTGTTTGTTTGTTTTTGAGATAGGGTCTCACTCTGTTGCTCAGGCTGGAGTGCAGTGGTGTGATCACGGCTCACTGCAATCTCCACCTCCCAGGCTCAAGTGATCCTCCCACCTCAGCCTCCCGAGGATCTGGGACTACAGGCGTGGTGCACCAGCAAATTTTTTTTTTATTTTTGGGTAGAGACGAGGTCTCACTGTGTTGCCAAGGTTGGTCTCAAACTCCTGGGCTCAAGCGATCCTCCTGTCTCGGCCTCCCAAAATACTGGGATGACAGGTGTGAGCCACTGCACCCGGCCCTAGGATTCTGCTTTATTGCCATAGAATGATTTGGCTGTTCTATAAAAGTGCAGGAACAAACCAACATCATTTTTCCACCCCGCCTCCTCCCTCAATAACCTCCATCTTCAAGGAGGTTTCTGGATGCCCAAGCGACAAAAAGTCATCAGTCCCCTTTTTCTCTGCAGGTGAACTGCCCAATCACACGGCACTACAGCCTAACAGGTGCTGTCAAATCGTTGAAAAGGCAGGGTAAGTTCTTGACAAATCGGTGGCGTCAGAAAATCAATTCCCAAATACCATGTAATTCACTGACAAGCCCACCAGGGCATTCGTATTGGACGGGAACGGATTTCTTTTCTGAAAAAGGACAAAGATAAGAGCAAGAAACATATTTACATTTGTCTGCAGACCCAAGCTCCTGAGCCACAGCAAGGAGGAATCAAGGGAGGCAGGCAGTCAGTGTATCGCAAATAACTTGGGCCTGCCAGCAATGAAAATTAATGGGAAGGTAAGAAGCTGCTTTTGATGCTGGAAGAACTCCAGTAAAAACTGGTCTGTACATGGGAACACGGTGTCAGACTCACAGAGAATCAGCTTGTCTGACTTGTGGTTTTCTTGACAACATTCATCTTCTCTTGGCCTGATACAGGGCAATTAGTGCTTGTCAGCTGAATCATGTGTTATTAAGATCATTCAGGCATTTTTTAATTACGGTGAGCGAGACAGACAGTAATGAGATCTCCAGCAACTTTAACTTTCCACTTCCTTTTTAGATAAATCTTAAGCTGCCTTTTTTTTTTTCTTTCTTCCCTACTGATGTTTCAAAAGAATTGTTTATTCCTACAGGTAGATACTTGTAACTCAGTCCCCATTTCCCCTACCTCCAAGCAAAACATCAAACTGTGGGCTCCCCCAAAATCAATCAAAGACATGTTTCTTAAACATCTGCTCACTCTAATTGGACATGGGATGGGCAGCTGCTCTTTTAAAAATTGCTTAGCAGAGAATTTGGTTCTGGGGGCTCCCTGGGCCCACAGAGCCCCAACCCAGAACCCAGGGGTGGGGGGCCTGACCTGGCTGGCTTCCCTCCAATTCCTAAAGGGGTCATGGCCTGTGTTTCATCACATGTGAGCCCCACTATCCTTCCAAAACCTGGTCTTCTTTGTATTAACTCTTCCTGTCACGTGACACCAAAAAAAACCAGGATGCATAAAAGTGATTTAATCTGCTTTTATAGTCTATATTTCATTCTATTTGCTTTTAAATTAACAATTCTCAAAAAGGTTAAAGTACACTACCAGCTTCGACCTGAATCAGGGTTCATCATTTCTGCCTTTTAAAATGCTCCCTTTACATCAATATTTCATTGAGGGAATCATTGTCCTTTCCTAGGAGATTTCAAATTTTTATGATCCCAGTCCCTACTCTTTATACAGCCAGGAGCCAACATGATTTCTGAGCTATTCCTGATGCACCATCTGTTTCTTTATGAGGCCGGCGAGAGGGGTCTGGGGAACGGGTGATAAGGAGAAAAGCCCCCACCACGGATTCTTGCCGGAAACGCACACCGTCCTCATTGTGAGCCATCATTCCAAAGGCACCGAGTCTCAAGAATATGAATTTCTGAAATTGCCAACGAGCTTTGATCCACAGTGAACAAGCAGGAAGAGAACTTCCTGAAGGAAACTTCTCCAAACCCAACGACCTGTTCCTTGGATTTTTTTTTTTTTTTTTTCCAATGTTCCTTTCAATGGTGCAGGTTATATAAACGCATTTGCATTCTGGATGTTCTCACGCTTGGAGTTTTTGTGCCTTTAGTTGTTTTTTTAAAATCAGCCTTTTTCTGTAGGTTTTTATACAATTCTAGACAAGGTATATGCTGCGATCCAAAAACGCCTCCGCTCCTCAGCCCCCAGCAAAGCCACCTTTCTCTGCCTCCGACCCAGTGGACTCCAGTTTGTCACCACCCACCACCGAAGTCCGCAAGTCAGGAGGTGGGAGAAGGGTCTAAGCGTGACTCTGAGGTCCCCTGTGCGCCCCCATGCAGAAGCAGGCTGTCCTGTGCTTAGTGACCCTGGGAGAACCCCAGTCAGCCAGCTGGATGCTGCCTTGGGGCAGGAGCTGAACCTGCAGGAATCAATGCTGGAGCTCCACCAAGGACCCTGTGGGCGGTCCACACGGCACCCAGGGGGCCACTTTTACCTCCCAAGGAGGCGAGGCCCCAAAAGGAACCTGACCACCCTCGACTGGGCCAGCCAGGAGAGCTCACTGTCAGGGGGGTCACACCACACTGGCTGGCTGGCCCCAGGCCTCCTGGGCAGGGGAAGTAAGCCCCAGAGGGCCAAAGACCACTGGAGCAATGGTAAGACCAGCCTCAACCACACAGGGGGGCTCCCAGCCGCAGGGAAGCAACTGGGAAAGCCAATGGCTAGAATGCACTGATTTAGAACAATAAAGCGAAAAGTTGCATTATATTAAAGAGCTAGAAACTAAAATAGAAGAGAGGGAGGGGTCCATTCCCATTTCAAAGCGATTTTTGGAGTAGACCACTCTTTGGACGGGGGAGATCTGATGGACAGAAAGACTTTCATGTTAAAGCTATGTGAAGGTGACAGGGGAGGGGGCAGAGGGTTATGGTCCCCCAAAGCTGAGTGCAAGCATTCCCACTCCCCCACCCGCAACAAGACAACCCCAGGGACTCCTCCTGGGCTCAGATCAAGACTTCAGTTCAGCTGCAGGGAACAGTGTCCTCAAGATATGCTTGAAAAGGCTTTGAAATGCAACAGTTTCAGCTACTTAGGCATATTGGTTTGAGTTCCTACAAAGGACAGGCACAGGATGGTTCCAGCACAGTATGAACGGGCTTCTCGCCCTAACAGAATTCTCGAAAAAAATACCGTAGTTCCTTCTACTTTAAGATCTTGTGACTGGGTGCAGTGGCTCACACCTGTAATCGCAGCACTTTGGGAGGCCCAGGCGAGCGGATCACCTGAGGTCAGGAGTTTGAGACCAGCCTGGCCAACATAGCGAAACCCCATCTCCACTAAAAATACAAAATTAGCCCGGCATGGTGGCACGTGCCTGTAATCTCAGCTACTTGGGAGGCTCAGGCAGGAGAATTGTGTGAGCCTGGGAGGTGGAGGCTGCAGTGAGCCAAGATCATACTACTACACTTCAGCCTCGGCGACAGCGAAACTCTGTCTCAAAAAAAAAAAAATCTTGTAAGCCGCTGGTGCATCTTTTTTTCTCTTTATTAACAGAATTTTTGGAATCACATTGTATTGAAAAGGATCTGTTTTGTGGCTTGGAAATTGCACTGCTTTGAACAAAACTGCAAGGTGAGCTTTGCCAGACCCAGCAGCCACACATTAATTGAGGGTCTCAGACACACAGAGCCGGCTACAAGGACATTCCCCTGACTTGGCCCCGGCCACACCTTGCCAGCCTTAGCGGCAATGACTTCGGTTTCTCAAACTAACTTTTCATCTAGCTAAGCAGCAGCCTGTTGCTGGCTAACTGCGCGGTCAGTCTCTAAAAGGATCCACCCCTCTCCTAGGCACACGCACTGACAGTCACTGCCTGTTTCCTACAAGGAAGTGGCATCATTCCAAGTCAGTAAAATAACCACGGGGAGGGTCGTGTCCCACAGTAACCGATTTCACTGACTCCTTACTGCAACGTGCACTTCCACACCTACAAAACCAGGTGGTTTGCTTTGTTTTGTTGCATTCCTTTTGTGCATATAATTAGTGCAATCATGAAAGAATTAGCATTAGGGTCCTGGAGGACAGGGCTGTCTGCAGACAGTGCTGGAGGGAAGGTGTGTAAACTGCTAAGTGTGCGTAAGCTGGCAGTTTCTACAAATTCACAAATACTTAAGTCCCTGGGCCCGGACCCTCTCCCTATAGGAATGAGTCCTGCAGATCGGCTTCACCCTGCAGATAAGCTTGCACCTGTGTCAAACGGTGTATGCACAATGTTCTTCAAGGAAGCAACCCGCGTATCTATCAAAACGGAACCAAGTATATAAAATATACCTATTCATATCATTGAACAATGGTGTCGCTGTAATAAACACACACACACACACACACACATACACAATTGGAGGGACTTTAATGTACTGATTTGAAAAGTGTAAGAAACATTGTTAATTTAATTTTATTTATTTATTCTGGAAGCAGAGTTTTATTCTGTCGCCCAGGTTGGAGTGCAGTGGCCCGATCTCGGCTCACTGAAATCTCCGCCTCCCGGGCTCCAGCGATTCTCCTGCCTCAGCCTCCCCAGCAGCTGGGATTACAGGTGCCCGCCACCACGTCCAGCTAATTATTGTATTTTTTGTAGAGATGGGGTTTTGCCATGTTGGCCAGGCTGATCTCAAACTCCTGACTCAAGTGATTCACTTTCCTTGGCCTCCCAAAGTGCTGGGATTACAGGCATGAGCCACTGCACTTGGCCTGTTAATTTAAAAAAATAAAAAAGCCACTTGCGCAAGAGTATGCATAGCACGCTAGACTATGTACATACAAAGGAGGGTGACACTGGTATTTGTTTCTGTGTATATAATGAAACTCGGGAAGGATACACACCAAAAAATCAGCAACTGTGGGTGGGGAGGTAGGCAGATAGGAGACTTTTCTTTATGCTTTGTTTTTGGAACCAAGAGATTATATTACTTGCTTAAAAAGAGGTAAGTAATACAAGAAATTCATTGCAGTTACTGTTATGAATTGTTCCAACTTTTCTGGAAAGTAATGTAATGAAATGTACCCAAAGTCATAAAAATGTGCACACGCTGTTCACTTCTACTTTTAGAAATTTAACCTAAGAAAATAATCAGACATTAAAAATCATAGAAAAGCTGCACGGATGTACAAGAATACCCATCTCAACGTGGTGCAGAGTGGTAATAAGGTCAGAAACCAAGAAAAAGATGAAAAAAAGATCAGAGGCTGGGTGCGGTGGTTCAAGCCTGGAATCTCAGCACTTTGGGAGGCCAAGGCAGGCAGATCACTTGAGGTCAGGAGTTCGAGAGGATCAATTTGATGAAATATGAGAAATCATATAGTGGAAAACCATGTAACATGTCACTTCAAATACAATGTGTGTGTGTGAGTATAAATGTATATATATTTTTGGCTATCGTTGAAAGATATTTTCTTTTTTTACTTTTTATTTTTTTTAGACAGAGTCTTGCTCTGTCGCCAGGCTAGAGCACAGTGGCCTGATCTTAGCTCACTGCAACCTCCGCCTCCCAGGTTCAAGTGATTCCCCTGCCTCAGTCTCCCGAGTAGCTGGAACAACAGGTGTGTGCCACCACAGCCTGCTAATTTTTTCTATTTTAGTGGAGATGGGGTTTCACAATGTTGGCCAGGATGGTCTTGATCTCCTGACCTCATGATCCGCCCGCCTCGGCCTCCCAAACTGCTGGGATTACAGGCATGAGCCACTGCATCCGCCCGGTCAAAAGATATTTTCAATAGCACAGTAAACTCTACGCTAGGACAAAAAATTGTTACAAATCAAATCAGGTTGCTTTTTTTTTTTTTTTGCTCTGTCACCCAGGCTGGAATGCAGTGGCATGATCTCAGCTTACTGCAACTTCCACCTCCTGGGTTCAAGCGATTCTCCTGCCTCCGTCTCCAGAGTAGCTGGGACCACAAGCATGCGCCACCATGCTTGGCTAATTTTTGTATTTTTAGTAGAGATGGGGTTTCGCCCTGTTGGCCAGGCTGATCTCGAACTCCTGGTCTCAGGTGATCCACCCACCTCGGCCTCCCAAACTGCTGGGATTACAGGTGTGAACCACCACACCCGGCCACAAATCAGTATTTGGAGTGTTACTTCCACTCACCTAGCTTTCTGTTTACATAAACCCACAGGGAGAAAGTATCTGAAGAATGCATCCTGGGACCAAACCATCGGCAGTCATAGGATTCGTGGCCATCTTTACTCCCTTCGCCATACTTTTTTGTCGCTTCTGAATCTTTACTCTTATTTTTTGCTTTGTAAAAATCAGAGAGAAAGTCATTTCCATTTTGGAAAAAAAAAAAAAGAGTGCCAAGTAGATGGTTGTTTTTCCTCCATTAGGCAAAAAGCCAGGCCTACATAATAGAGGATGAAACAAATCTCTGAGGGTAGAAAAAGCAGAGCTCCTGGCTAAGGGGCAGAGAGCAGCGCACCTACCCGTGGGCACTGTGGGGAGGGCTCATCCCGTCTCAGGTCCTGACCGGTATTCAGATGAGGTGTTCTCCTGTGAAAGGTACGAGTGGTACGCACACACCACAGCTAAAACAGCAAACAAAACACCACGACCTCGAAAGAAGGGAGGTGGAGTAGCAGGCATGGTTTTCATCCTCCCTTAGCTTCCTTTCAATGTTTGGCACAAACAGCTCTTTTGCTTATTATAGGGCAGTGTGACAAAAATACATTCTAACAGCAATTAAACACCATGTCTAACAGCCAAGTGTTTTTGGTTAATAGAGAGCTCTGCTTATAATAAGAGAAATCATTCTCTAATGCAAAGCAGCTGAAATCCAAGCCCTCATCCCTATTTCCCATGAGTGATTAGCAGTATTTTCTAAACACAACAAAAAACATCACGCCACTGAAGTCCTGGCATGTGGCTGATGGTACCTGAAAGAGTTCGTAAACTGTCTGGGTTTGCACTTAAGCTGTGCATTTAAGAAAGAATGACCCCAGACAAAGGTGATCTTTCTTTATTTTTAATTATTATACTTTAAGTTCTAGGGTACATGTGCACAACGTGCAGGTTTGTTACATATATATACATGTGCCATGTTGGTGTGCTGCACCCATTAACTCGTCATTTACATTAGGTATATCTCCTAATGCTATCCCTCCCCCCTCCCCCAACCCCACGACAGGCCCCGGTATGTGATGTTCCCCTTCCTGTGTCCAAGTGTTCTCATTGTTCAATTCCCACCTATGGAGGTAATCTTTCTAAACCTCACTTTACTTCCGGGTAAGAGAGGGTAAGGGTGTGTACAAGGCCCCAGGCAAGACAGTAAGACATGCCCCCTGAGTGGACAAGGAGCCCCAATTAGCCTGATTTCTCCTTTTTGACGTCTTCCTATCCATCAAGCAGAATTGTTGCAAATTAAAATAGTCTCGCGGCCAGCGTGCGGTGGGGCCCCACTAAAGAGGTGGAATGCGGTCTAATAGCAGGGTGTCTGTCCTCGATGCTCTGGGACAGGCGGCCCCCCAGCCCAGTGTCAGAAGGTGTGATGCAAGCACTCCAAAACTCGACTCCACGCCATCAAATTATTTCATTTAGGTGCAATTGTTTTCAATGGTATCAACCACGTGGTACCCTCTACAACTGAGTTTGTTGATTTTGCTTCAAATCCTTTGAATCTTTGCTACAACAACAGATTCCCCATCTGTTTCCCCTGAGTTCACGATGCCAGGCTGGAGGGACAGAAACGCCAGCAGAACCTCGGGGTCAGACCGGGCCCCACTGACCAGCTTGGGGACCTGGGCCGGTGAACTTGACTTCTCCCTGAAAACTCAGGATGATACCGCCCACCACCTGGCAGAAACATCCTGAGAATTCAAAGACATCACGATCCTAGAAAGTTCCCAACAGTGCCTGGCACCGAGGCAACGCGCCATAAATATGTCCCTCCTCTGTGCGTGCGTCCTGCTCCTCAGCTACCGGAGGAGTTTAGAGAAAAGTTCGAGGGCTCCCAGGGAGCTCCAAATCATCATGTTTCCACTGCTTTTTAAGTAAAATGGAGTTAATACTATCTGCCTTCTGGTCACCATTAAGGATGCTGTGAGGATTAATTGAATAGGACATATTAAGCCCTTATTTCCTCAGAGAGAGACACCAAGGAAGTGTAGGATACTATTCTATCAACAGCCTGCACGGAGATCGTCTCCACAACTGGCATGAAAGGAATGTACCATTTCGCTCCCATCCTGCCTGCAATAATCCTAATTCAATTAAGCCAGACATCTCATTCTGAGAAGCATCTCTTGTTTCATGGGCAATATGAAACCATTCCAGACTCCTGACCCAGAAAATACGCAATATGATTTACTGTTTACTCTTTTCAAAGCATCCTGAATAGTCTAAGACTACATGAGGCGAGCGAATGCAGGCACTGTGGGCCTCTTTACTTCAGCAGTCCTCCTATGCTCGTTTTCCTGTAGTTAATTCACTGACACTGAACAGAAACAGAGGCAAGTACCTATATTTATTATTCTATCAAAAGGAAGAACCTGGCCGGACGCGGTGGCTCACACCTGTATTTCCAGCACTTTGGGAGGCCGAGGCGGGCAGATCACCTGAGGCCAGGAGTTTGAGACCAGCCTGACCCATATGGCAAAACCCTGTCTCTACTAAAAATACAAAAAATTAGCTGAGTGTGGTGGTGCACGCCTGTAATCCCAGCTACTCCAGAGGCTGAGGCAGGAGAATCGCTAGAACTCAGGAGGTGGAGGTTGCAGTGAGCCGAGATCGTGCCACTGTAATCCAGCCTGGGTGATGGAGTGAGACTCTGTCTCAAAAAAAGAAGAACCTAAGAAAATATACCACTTCTTCAAATGTAGAGAAATGTTTCATCTACCTCCCAATATTTAAAATAAGGAAAGAGAACATAGAAGTTCTTCCATAAATATGATTAAAGCCAACATAACACCGGGCACGGTGGCTCACACCTGGTAATCCCAACACTTCGGGAGGCTGAGGTGGGAGGATCGCTTTAGGCCAGGAATTCGAGACCAGCCTCGGCAACATAGTGAGGCCCTGTCTCTATAAAAAATAAAATAAAAAATACGGGGTGCGGGGAGGGATAAAATTAGGAAAAATAGCTGATGCATGCTAGCCTTAACACCTAGGTGCAGCAAACCACCTACACATTTACCTATGTAACAAACCTGTACGTCCTGCACATGTACCATGGAACTTAAAATAAAAAGTAATTAAAAAAAAAAAAAGCTGAGGTCCGGCGCAGTGGCTCATGCCTGTAATCCCAGCACTTTGGGAGACCGAGATGGGTGGATCACAAGGTCAGGAGATCAAGACCATCCTGGCCAACATGGTGAAACATCTCTACCAAAAATACAAAAATTAGCTGGGCATGGCAGTGCATGCCTGTAACCCCAGCTACTTGGGAGGCTGAGGCAGGAGAATTGCTTGAACCCGGGAGGCGGAGGTTGCAGTGAGCTGAGACTGGGCCACTGCATTCCAGCCCGGGTGACAGAGCTAGACTCTGTCTCAAAAAATTAAATAAATAAAAATTTAAAAGCTCAGAGATTTTAAAAAGGATACCCAAAAGATTAAAATGGTACATTGTAAAAACTAAATAAATAAAATAACACATAAAACATAACTTTAGTATTCTCTAACAGAGAGGCAAAAAAAAAAATACCCTCATCTTGAAAACTTTAGCCTAGAAGTGCAAAAAAGGCCTAAATCCTATTGACACATACATACAAAAAAACAGATAGTGTATATGGCTTTATATTTTTCGTAATATTTCAAGCATACAGAAAATAAATTCCTATGTACCTAACACACAGCTTTATCAAATTTTATCATTTTGTCATATCTGCTATTTTTTTAAAAATAAAGCATTATCATAGAAGCCCCCACTCTATCTTATTTAGTCTTAGTTTCTCCTTTCCACCTCCAAAATAATCACTTTCCAGATTCTTTCCCAAAAAAAATCCTTCTATGGGCCAGGCGCAGTGGTAATCCCAACACTTTGGGAGGCTAAGGCGGGTGGATCATTTGAGGTCAGGAGTTCAAGACCAACCTGGCCAACATGGCAAAACACTGTCTCTACTAAAAATACAAAAATTAGCCAAGCATGGTGGTGGGCACCTGTAATCCCAGCTACTCGGGATGAGAATCACTTGAACCCAAGAGGCAGAGGTTGCAGTGAGCCGAGATTGTGCCACTGCACTCCAACCTGGGCGACAGAGACTCTGTCTCAAAAATAAATAAATAAATAAATAAAATATCCTTCTATGTCTGCTAGATCTTTAATAACGTAAAGTCACTGCTTTGCATTTTGAACTCACAGAATCACACTACACACAACTTTTTTTTTTTTTTTTTTTTTTTTTGAGACAGTCTCGCTTTGTCACCCAAGTTGGAGTGCAGTGGCGCAATCTTGGCTCACTGCAACCTCCACCTCTGGGGTTCAAGCGATTCTCCTGCCTCAGTCTCCCTAGTAGCTGGAAATACAGGCATGTGCCACCACGCCCAGCTAATTTTTGTATTTTTAGTAGAGACAGGGTTTCACCATGTTGGCCAGGCTGGTCTCAAACTCCTGACCTCAGGTGATCTGCCCACCTCAGCCTCCCAAAGAACTGGGATTACAGGCGAGAGCCATGGCACCCAGCCCACACAATTTTCAACAGCCCTTTCCTGTGCGAGGCCATGCTGGTGAGGTGACCACACATGCCATCACCACCCTTACTTCTACTAGATGCCACCTGATGGGGGCCAGCACCACTCATGCACATCTGCGTCCTTCCAGGTCTCGCACTCCCGTTAAATATATGACAACAGACACTCCAGTACCTGTCTCCTTGTGCACGTGCCCAGGGTCCCCTCTAAGACGCATGATGTTTCATCTGGGAGGGAGGCTACTCTGCTGTGCTGCAGGCACCTCCACCAAGTGGCTCTCCAGCGGCCATTCTGCTCACTCTTCTATCAACAGGACACAGGGCCCCCTGCCTCTACTGCCCTGCCAACCCCCTCTACACGCAGACTTCAGATTCTTCCACTTTGATGGGTGTTTAAAAAAAAAAGGGGGGGGGGGACTTTTATTTTTCAGAATTATCATGTAACTGAGTACATCACCTCTTAGTCCTCACTACAGGACCAAATTCAGTTAAGCAGAGGCCTGCTCATACCTGTATGAGCCAGGTATTCCCGGGCAGAGCAAGGCAGTCAGGAAAATGTAGCATGATCTCCTGAACCACGGATGCTAGGATCACACAGTAAAATGCCTCAGAAAGAGGGGTGCAGAGAGCAACAGGAATGCTCTCCAATGACCTGTGGCAGGTTTTGGAGAAGAAAACATGAGAGGGAAGAGGGGTGTCCGCCCGGCTCTGGGTAACACCCACTTTCCTACTCATCTGCAGTCCCTGGCGGCTAGGTCCCTCCAAGGCACCGGCAGGTGAGCTCAGCTTCGGGAAACAGTTACGAAACTGACATGTGCGTGGAACTAGGCAAGGCGTCTTACTATTTATTTACAGACTTCATAAGCATCTATTCTAAAATTACTCACTACCAATTTTACAAGGCAAAACTCTATACTGTCCTCGCAGCTTTAGCTGAAAACAATTTTAAAAGGGAAAAATGAAAACTAGACCACAAAGGGTTGGAAAAATCTTGTAGAACCAGCTCTGCCACTTAAGGTTGTTTGCTGCTCTGTAATCCACATTACAGCTAATTCTAAGCTTTCCCTGTAAATTCCGACTCTTGAGGTTTTCACAAGAAATAATTCACAATATTTCACAAGAAATAATCGAAGAAGAGTTTCTAGCTTCCCTCATGCATTAATTTTTAGACAAGAGTTTTATAAAAGGCAGAAAAGAAACAGTCCTGACTGGAGTATCACAGATCCTAAGGAAAGAATGTCCAGCCTTGAGCCGGGAGATAAATAGCACCACCCCCCTCTTTAAAACTAAACATCAGGGAATGTCTCATGCCTCTAATCCCAGTACTTAAGAGGCCAAGGCGGGTGAATTGCTTGAGGCCAGGAGTTCGAAACCAGCCTGAGCAACATGGTGAAACACTGTCTATACAAAAAAAAAAAAATCAGCCCGGTGTGGTGGGTGCGAGCCTGTCGTCCCAGATATTCAGGAGGCTGAGGTGGGAAGATTGCTTGTGCCCAGGAGGTTGAGGTTGCAGTGAGCTAGGATGGTGCCACTGCACAACGGCCTGGGTGACAAAGGGAGATGCTGTCTTTAAAAAAAAAAAAAAACCCACTAAATATCAGGGCCTGCGTGGCCTCATGAGCTGCCGTGGGAGTGAGATAGCTACAAAGAGTAAGGGGGTGAGGACACAGGATGGAATGCTACAGGTGTTCAAATGGCCCACAGGGAGGCCGTCTCAGGAGGGGGTCAGAGAAGGCACTGGGGAAGGAAGGCACAAGGGGAGGGGCACGAGGAGCCGCCTTCCCAAGCGGTGGTGGTTCTGCGGGGCACCTGGAAGGGGATGGCAGACAAGCTGCCCACCACGGTGGGAAATAAGGACGCCGGGGCAGAGCACAGGGGGTGGAGTGCATCTTAGCAAGAGGATTTAAGATTTGGTGGAGGGGAGCCACGGGAAAGCTGAAGCCAAGTTTACGCTTCTGGGAAACACCAAAACCTGGCCTCCCCTGCACTTCCTCTGCAGCCTGTGAGCTCCCGCCCACCTGCTGTGGCTCACACGTGTGTCCTACCATCTTCCACGGTGTCCTGAGGACACGGAGGCTCCCCGTGTGTGCACACCAACGCCTCCTCCCACCCTGCTGGCCGCCTGACCTTGGCTGACCTTCTAACATGCTGGTTTCCCTACCCCCCACCAGCCACTCCCTTCCCGTGCACCCCAAATGCTGTGCTCACCCGACAGCCTCAGCCCTGTGCCTCCAGCTCTTGTCTTTAAATTCCATCCCTCAGGGATGCACTGATGCACATGTCAGGCATTAGGACACCTGTGGCCAATTCCAACCTTTCCCGCCAACCTCTTGTGTTCAGTCCACGTGTTTATCAAGCACCTACTGTGTGCCAGGCACTATGCTGGGCAATGAAAACAGCCCAGGCAGGACAGACCCACTCTGTCTCTTACTCAAAGGGTCTGAAAGGCACCACGTCCTCTGGACATGCTGATGCTCCTCCCGCCACCTGGGGCTGACACAGCCCCTCCTCCACCTCCAGGTCAGTCTCCAGGTCACGCGCACATGGGGCTCATCCTAGTCTCCCCCTGCCTGCCCCCACCGGCAGTTCCCACGTCCCAGTTGGAATGACTCTCACTCCTTCTGGCCTTTGTTACCTGCCCGAGTCCACACCCCAGGCCCTCTGCCCCCTCGCCTGCCCTCTGAAGCCAGGGAAGTCTCCGCCCCAGCCGCACCATCTCCTGTGGAAGTATCTCCCAGGGCATGGCCCAGATCACGCCTACAGCTCTGCTGGCAGCCAGGGGCCTCTCCTCTCCTGTTCCCACCCAGGTTTCCAGCCTTCTCCCCACTCTCCCATTCAGATCCAGTCCTCAAAAGCATCGGTGCGCAAGGCCCTCCTGCTCCCGTTCGGTCCCTTCCCAAGCCACTGCTCCCATCCCCCCACGACAAATGGTTCCAGTCCTTTAACTCCCACGTCAAAGGGTTCCCCTCCTGGGAGCCTCTCTCCATCACTCCCTACAGCGAGCTCTGCCCTGTCAACCCCTAAAGCACTTCATCATCCACTCTGAGCTCTGCGGCTGATGGTATTACCTTAAACCAACTCCTGCTTCAGTAACCCCACCCATGAAGACCCCACTGCCAAGTGAGGGGCTCCAAAAAACAGGACCAGGTTTGCAGTGGACCAGGGCTGGGTGCTCAGGGGGCTGCTCCATCCCAGGGCACGAAAGAGCTAAGGTGCCTGTCCTCAGTGTGTGAGATGAGCAAAGGGTCCCCAGCACACAGGCCTGCCAGGTCCCTGGGAGAAAGACTAAGACAGGAGAAAAGAACAAGTACAAGACTCTCCCCAGGAGATGCCAACATATCACGGCAGCCCACGGGAGGAGGCATCGGCCCAAGACAAGGCCAAGGCTCAGCCGGGAACAGCAAAGAACAAAAGCCAGCTCCACCGCAGGCCTACACGGGTTCTGTAAAGGGACAGCAGATGGATGCGACGGGTTTTAACTCTGCAGAAGGAAACTCGAGTCCCCAGATAAGTCTAGGAGGGCCAGACTCTGGATTCCTCAACACAGAGACAACAGCTAAAGGCACGAGTGAATGATTCTACGCACAAGTTGGCTTAAAAAGAGAAAAGCTCGCCTGTAATCAAAGCACTCTGGGAGGTCAAGGCAGGAGGGTAGCTTGGGGCTGGGAGTTTGAGACCAGCCTGGGCAACATAGTGAGACCTTTTTAAAAAAAAAAAAAAAAAAAAAAGAGAGAGGCAAGGCACAGTGGCTCATACTTATAATTTCAGCACATTAGGAGGCCAAGGCGGGTGGATCACTTGAAGTCAGGAGTTCAAGACCAGCCTGGCCAACATGGTGAAACCCCATCTCTACTAAGAATATAAAGATTAGCTGGGCATGGTGGTGGGAGCCTGTAATCTCAGCTACTCTCCTGAGGCAGGAGAATCACTTGAACCCGGGAGGTGGAGGCTGCAGTGAGCCAAGATTGTGTCACTGCACTCCAGCCTGGGGACAGAGCAAGACTGTCTTGAAAAAATAAAAGTAAAAAAACAGAGAGAGAAAAGCAAATTATCTGAAATTCAGAAAGATCAGAAAAGGGAAGGAATGGCTGCAGTAAGTGCTGATCAGCGGACACACTCAAGGGTTTCGCAATGCGCTCACCCTGCCCCAGACATCAAGGGAGGTGCCCACTCTGTGCTCAGAATCCCACCAGGTGCCCACCTGCCACCCCGTTTCACCTGCGACCACTCACAGCAGCCACAAGGTGTACAGGTGTTAGGTCTGCCCCAGCCACAACACCTCAGCACGTGGTGTGTGGCTTCAGCCAGGTCACGGCGGGCACACTGGGAGGGGAGGACTTCTGTGCCGCCACGCTTAATAAACAGTCTGCCTCGGAAACTGAGCATCCAAAGCACCCTCTGAAAGAGCGGGATGCTGTTGCCCATGCTGGCTCCGTCACACACATTCTGGAAGGTACCTCCCGGTAAGCAACCTGATGTTTCATTTCATCTATCGCTGTCGATGCGTCTCCACGTTAGAGAATTAAGCATATGGAAGAACACAGAAGCCAAACGCCGCAGGAATACAGAACGCATTAATGATCACCACAGAAAATCAAATCAACTCAAAGACCAAATGCAACTTTTTTTCTTTTTTTCCCCAAAATGGAGTCTCGCTCTGTTGCCCAGGCTGGAGTACAGTGGCGTGATCTCAGCTCACTGCAACCTCTGCCTCCCGGGTTCATGAGATTCTCCTGCCTCAGCCTCCTGAGTAGCTGGGACTACAGGTACCACCACGCTTGGCTTGTTTTTGTATTTTTAGTAGAGACAGCATTTCACCATGTTGGCCAAGCTGGTCTCAAACTCCTGACCTCAAGTGATCCACCCACCTAGGCCTCCCAAAGTGCTGGGATTATAGGCATGAGCCAACATGCCCAGCCCCAAATACAACTTTTATGAAACTTTTCGAACCTTCTTATTTCCATGTATCAGTTTCCCCCAAAGGTTGCTATGGCGCCTTCTTTGTAGGTTTTGAAGTCAATAAAATGCTTAGAGGGCAAAGTAGAACCACCGTTAACTCAACGTTTTGTGCCTTGTATTATGTACACTGACTCAGGATTGAAATTCTCCTGATTTCATTGTTACCAACAATTTATTTAATGAGTTGTTGATTGTCTCAACCATGAATGATCAGCAAACAAGTATGCCTGCTCATTTATCTACTCTAGTTTAATTTTTTTTAAGAGACAGGGTCTTGCTCTGTCACCCCGGTTGGAATGCCATGGTATGATCATGACTCACTGCAGCATCCAACTCATGGGCTCAAGTGATCCTCCCACCTCAGCCTCCCAAGTAGCTGGGACTATAGGCAAGTGCTACCACAAATGGTTAATTTTAGTTGTTGTTGAGACAGAGTCTCACTCAGTCACCCAGGCTGGAGTGCAGTGGTGCAATCCCGGCTCACCGCAACCTTCACCTCCCAGGTTCAAGAGATTCTCGTTCCTCAGCCTCCCAAGTAGCTGGAAATACAGGCATGCACTACCACACCCAGCTAATTTTTTAGGTTTTTAAACAGAGACAGGGTGTCACCATATTGGTCAGGCTGGTCTCGAACTCCTGGCCTCAAGTGATCGCCCACCTCAGCCTCCCAAAGTGCTGGAATTACAGGCGTGAGCCACCATGCCCAGCCTAATTTTTATTTTTTTTAGTAGCGATGGGGGTCTCACTATATTGCCCAGACAGGTCTCAAATTCCTGGGCTCAAGCAATCCTCCCACCTCAGCCTCCCAACCTGCTGGGATTACAGGTGTGAGCCACCATGCCTGGCCTCCTCTAGTTTAATCTGAGACCTTGAAATAAATGTTCCAGTCTGCAATAAAGGGTCCCATATGATTTTTTTGACCAGAGGCTGTAAAACAGGCATTCCAAATCTCTCTTCCTTTGGTCGATGTCAAGGTCATCTGCTTTGTCAAGGTCTCTCAAAAACACGTGTTGCTTTCCCCTGAATCCACTGAAATGGAAGTCCCATGAGGGCCGGTGCTGTCGTTTGTTTTAGCACTAATGCCCAGTACCTACCATTGTGCCTGCTCTCACGCAACAAACCATAAAATGTTAGCCTTAATGAATGAGCATGCACGTCCCATGGTGGCCATCATTAAACAGCATGCTAGTATCTCCACACTCCAGGGTGCACGCACACCCTTCGGCGTTCACAAACATCCTGAGCCTACCGACTGCGTAGGAATGAACGTGGAAACGCTCGGACACTGGCTGCCCCCAGAAAGTACAGGCTGCGTCATTGCTCTCTGACTGGGGACTCCCTTGTCATCTGACAGTAACACACTAAAGTAGACAGGATTGCCAGTAAACATTTAACAGCATGAGAAACATGGTAACTCCACACAGCGTACTTCTTAAAGGAGCAGCTAGGCAATTTCAGCTGGAAGAAATGAAGATTTAGCTCAGCTAGTCTGCACGAACATCAGTGCCTCCACCGTATCAGGAAATATGTTCTCAAAAGGTCATGTGCACAAACATCCACTGCAAAGAAGAAAAACAGTTGTTCTGGGTTTCTTGACAAATCAGAACAACCAGTCTACAATAACAGCAACTGCTGGTGGGCATCTGTAGCTCAACAAACAGACTTTGTGCACCTGGCGTCCCCACCAAAGTTCCACAAGGGGGCCTCGAAACGGTGTCGGGGGAAGGACCGGGCAGCCAGGGCGGGGGGAACCGGGGCCCCAGGGTCCTCTTCTATCTCCCAGGGCCGAGGCTATGGCAAAGCCTCCTTCTCTCTGGGTTTTGATATCTTTGTGATAAACTGAGAGGATTGGTCGGATTCTACAAAACATTTCAAAAAATGACATACATCATAAACATCGTGTGGGAAGCAGTATTTTCCTTTTTTACTTTTTAAGAAATGAGTAAGGTGGCTCATTAAATATTAATATATTCCCCATCATGAAGCACCCCTAATTGAAACATGAAGCTTAAATAAGTATTAAAAATAACTATTAGGCTGGGTGAAGTGGCTCATACCTGTAATCCCAGCTCTTTGGGAGGCCCAGGCAGGTGGATCACCTGAGGTCAGGAGTTCGAGACCAGTCTGACCAATATGGTGAAACCTCATCTCTACTAAAAATACAAAAATTAGCTGGGCATGGTGGTGTGTGTCTGTAGTCCCAGCTACTCGGGAGGCTGAGACAGGAGAATTGCTTGAACCTGGGAGGAGGAGGTTGCAGTGAGCCAAGACAGCACCACTACACTCCAGCCTGGGTGACAGAGTGAGACTCCCTCTAAAAAAAAATAAAAATAAAAATAACTATCTATTAGGGAAATGCAAATCAAAACCACAATGAGATACCACCTTATACCCACTAAGATGTCTACCATTAAAAAAGAAAAAAATCCAGGCTAGGCATAGTGGCTCACCCCTGTAATCCCAGCAATTTGGGAGACCAAGGTAGGAGGATTGCTTGAGCTCAGCAGTTCAAGACCAACCTGGACAACACAGCAAGACTCCGTCTCTACAAAAAAATATAAAAATTAGTGGGGTGTGGTGGTGCACACCTATAGTCCCAGCTACTCAGGATGCTGAGGTGGATGGATGGATTGAGTCTAGGAGGTCAAGGATCCAGTGAGCCATGATTGTGCCACTGCAGTCCAGCCTGGGCAACACAATGAGATCCTGTCTCAAAAAAAAAAAAAAAAAATTCCAGAAAATGACAAATGCTGGCGAGGCTGTGGAGAAATTGGAACCCTTGTGCACCGTTGGTGAGAATCTAAAATGGTGCAACCCAAATAGAATTACCATAAGACCCAGCAATTCCACTTCTGGATATAAACTCAAATGAACTGAAAACTGGGTCGTGAAGAGATAAATATACACCAGAGTACACAGAGCGTGATCATAGTCAAATGGTAGAAGCAACGCAAACATCCACTGATAGATGAATGAATACACCAAATGGGGTATACATACACCACGGAATATTGTGCCTCAGAAAGAAAGGAAATTCTGACACAAACTAAGCCATGGAGGAACTCTGAAGACACTGTGCTAAGTGAACTGAGCCAGTCACAAAAAGACAATACTGTATGATTCCACTTAGACGAGGGACCTAGAGTGGTCAAAGGCATAGAGACAAAGTGGAATGATGGTTGCCAGGGAATGACGGGGAAGGAGAAATGGAGTGTTATTGTTTAATGGGTGCAGAGTTTCAGTTCTGCGATGTAAAAAGAGCCCTGGCTGGGCACGGTGGCTCACACCTGTAATCCCAGCACTGTGGGAGGCCGAGGCAGGTGGATCACTTAAGGCCAGGAGTTTGAGACCAGCATGGCCAACATGGCAAAACCTCATCTCTACTAAAAATATAAAAATTAGCTGGGTATGGTGGCACATGCCTATAATCCCAGCTACTTGGGAGGCTGAGGCATGAGAACTTTAACTCAGGAGGCAGAGGTTGCAGTGAGCCAAGATCACACCACTGCACTCCAGCCTGGGTGACAGAACAAGACTCCATCTCAAAAAAAAAAAAAAAAGAACTCTCAAAAGACTGAGACACATGAACCAGTCTCAGCGGGACTCTTGAATCTCACTTGGATTTTCTTCTTCTGATTCAAACAAATTTTTTTTTAATTATGACATTTGTGGGAAAGCGGCAGTTTGATACTGGATAGCTGATATTGATGAATTTTTGTCCTTTTTCGAGGGTGTGCTAATGGTATTGTGGTTGTACTTTTTGCAAAGCCCTTCTCTTTTAGAGATACACATCGATGTATCTGTGGATGGCATAAGATATGATGTCTGGGATTTGTTTCAAAATTGAAGTCGAGTGAGCGATGAGAAAGTTACATATAAGACAAGGCCAGCGACAAGTAAATTATTATTATTGACGCTGAGTCATGGACACAAACGTATTCATGATCTTCTTCTGTTTGGGTATATATTTGAAATTTTCTATAATAAGTAAAAAAAAAACCACACACACACACACATGAAATGCAATTACTGCTGTGAAAAAAAAAATCTGAAGCCACATTTTCCAGGTAAGTTTAGTAATACGGGTCTTTATCCTCTCTGAGCTCTAAACTTCGGGTGCGACATTTCCACAAACACACACACCGGGGACTTACGATGGGAAGGAAAGGGACACTGTGGTCTCTACAACGAACCTGATGATGAAACGTGTTCGGGGCACACTTGCAAATTACACCAGGCTTAATATGTCCCTCGATGTAAATTACGTCAGTGTGAAATCCCACCTTTTTATAGGCAGGAGGAAAAACCCACCTTTTTATAGGCAAGTCAGAGGAAAGGGGGCAGGTTCCGAGCCAGCCCAGCAGAAGGGCCTTCTTGGAAACTGCCTTCCCAGTCTCTGTGCTGGGACTTATGGAAAGGATCACATTTCACAGGCAGCAGCTGAAGGACAACCACAGGCTGGAAGGGCAGGCGGAGGAGGCCACTGGTGGCCTGGTGTCAACCGTAAAGCCAACTGCACAGCGTGCAGGTCCCGCCTACGACAGCACACAATGTATTATATTCTAGGAACCCACCAGACTGGAAGCTCTTGGAGGACCAGAAGGACCTTGACCTTCCCACCACACACCCCCAGGACCAAGAGGAGTGTCTGCTCCATGGCCAGATGCTCCATAGATGTTTCTTGAGTTTCTGACTATGTCAATAGATATCATCAATCCATTTATTCAGAGAAAAAAAAAATCCACAGGAAATAAATCAAAACATTAGGGGTGGCCGGGTGAAGTGGCTCACGCCTGTAACCCCAGCACTTTGGGAGGCTGAGGTGGGCGGATCACATGAGGTCAGGAGTTTGAGACCAGCCTGGCCAACATGGTGAAACCTCATCTCTACTAAAAATACAAAACTTTGCTAGGCGTGGTGGCGGGCACCTGTAATCCCAGCTACCTGGGAGGCTGAGGCAGGAGAATCGCTTGAACCCAGGAGGTGGAGGTTGCAGTCAGCCGAGATCGTGCCACTGTACTCCAGTCTGGGCCACAGAGTGAGACTCCGTCTCAAAAAAAAAAGTTAGGGGTGATGATAACTCTGGTACTGGGATCATGAGTGACTGACACATGGCTACCAGCCAGCCTGGGCATGTAGAAATCTCACTAGCCCACAAGCACCGGCACCACCAAATTAGGACTGGCCAGGACTTCTTCTCCACTCCACCCCACCCCACCCCACGTGTGCCCCTGCTGCATTGAGCCTCCAGTCCTCTGCCTGTCCCACCCCCAGTAGACAGGAGCACCCAGGGGGCCAACCAGCACCAAAACCAGCTTTGCAGCCCAGCATCTGCGGCGCCGGCAGGGCAGGCAGTTTGTTAAATTCAAATGACTGAACCATTTCCATTCCAAAAGATTGGGGAAAAAACGGGTTGCAAATTTGCACCTGTTACTGGCTCTTAACAGCTAACTGCTAAATGTGGAAACACATCTTCCACTTAGTAGACTCTGTTCTTTAGAGAATCAACTATTACACAGAGATGGCACTGCACTTGAAACCATCTGCCAGACATTTAAAAAGTGACCAGGAGTATGCATGCAAGGACTGGTGGGTGCAGCTAAAGGAAAATGTGCCAATTCTTGTGACCAGCAGCCACGGGTAAGAAATGTGGGTTCGAAGGAGTGGGGTGGCCGAGATCCATTCTAAGCAGGTCAGGACCTCACACATTCAGAGATGCAGATTTCTAGAGACAAAAAAACTAGTGCAGGCCGGGTGCAGTGGCTCAGCCTATGACCCCGGCACTTTGGGGGCCAGAGGTAAGAGGATCGCTTGAGGCCAGTTCAAGACTAGCCTGTCTCTACAAAAAATTTAAAACTTAGCCAGGCATGGCATTGCCCACCTGTGCTCCCAGAACCTCATAGGCTGAGGTGGGAGGATCGCTTGAGACTACGAGGTCAAGGTTGCAGTAAGCTATGACTGCACCACTGCACTCCAGCCTGGGTGACAGAGCAAGACTCTGTCTCTTTAAAAAAAAAAAAAAAAAGGGGGCAGAGCAGGGAGAGAGAAGGAGGAAAGAAAGAGAGAGAGAGAGAAAGGAAGGAAAGGGAAGGGGAGGGGAGGGGAGGGAAGGGGAGGGGAGGGGAGGGGAGGGGAAAGACAGACTAGTGCAACCTTCTAGTTTTATAGATGAAGAAACTGAGGCTCACAAAAGAGCAGTGGCTAGCCCCGGCCCTGGGACAGGTGATGGCAGGTGACAGCAGGTGACACACTGAACTTAGCTCACCTCTCTCCTGGGACCCCCTCTCTCCTGGGACCCCACAGAGCATCACTCTGCCATGCCACACAGCAGAAACTCACCCTTCATATTGTTCGTTTACGTTTTAGGTGTGATCGTGGTATTAGGTATTTTTTTCAAAGTGACATTATCTTTTAGAGATACATACTGAAATATTTATGGAGAAAATAATATGATGTCCTTTTCAAAATCCCAGGAGTAGGTAGGGGTGGAGATGAAACCAGACAGGCTGAGAGCTCAGAACTGATAATGCTGGGGGCAGCACACAGGGTTCGTTATTCTCACCTCGTGTGTGTTTGAAATCTTCCACCAGGAAAACATTTTCTTAAGAATCTGTTGGCCGGGCGCGGTGGCTCAAGCCTGTAATCCCAGCACTTTGGGAGGCCGAGACGGGTGGATCACGAGGTCAGGAGATCGAGACCATCCTGGCTAACACGGTGAAACCCCGTCTCTACTAAAAAATACAAAAAACTAGCCGGGAGAGGTGGCGGGTGCCTGTAGTCCCAGCTACTCGGGAGGCTGAGGCAGGAGAATGGCGTGAACCCTGGAGGCAGAGCTTGCAGTGAGCTGAGATCCGGCCACTGCACTCCAGCCTGGGCTACAGAGCGAGACTCTGTCTCAAAAAAAAAAAAAAAAAAAAAAAAAATCTGTTCAAAATACCAAACAGCGACAATGCTATCTATCCCCTTCAAGAAAAGTCTCTACTACTAATCTGGGTCTTCCAAAAAAAGAAAAAAGGAAGAAGAGGATAGGATGGGGAGAAGGGGGAAGAGAGAGAGAGAGGAAAAAGCAGACAGAGACAGAGAGATGAAAGAGGAAAGGAAGGAAGGAAAGAAGGGAGAAAGGAAGGGAGGGAAGGAGGGAGGCAGGGAGGGAAGGAAGGAAGGAAGGAGCAAAGGAAAGAAAGAAATAAGCAGAGAGAAAGAAAGAGAAGGAAAAGGAAAGAAGGAAAGAAAGAATCAAAGAAAAGAGAAAAAGAAGAGAGAGAGAAAAAAAAGCAACCTTCTGCTAAGATCTTAAAGATACTGCCCATGAAGCCTTCTGGCTGGGAAAAATGTTCAAAGAGCACCGTTGCTCAATAAGAAGAGGGAACATATTCAACAAGTTATCAAGTCTGCAGAGAGAACAAGCCATGTCAGTATGAGATCATTAAATCAGCATTCTGGCAGAAAACGGTATTTCCAAACGTTCTGATGACAGCTGGATCAAACCCGCCAATACCTGACAGTAATAAATACAGTTATTTGGGAAGAAAAAATAGGGAGTGACCTTACAGCTCCACTGAAATAGGCCAAATACGGGAAGCTTGAGGCGGTAGGAAATGGAAAAGAACAGCTAATATTTGGCAAGCTTCCTTGATGATCAACAAATTAAAATGTTAAGGAAGCAATTTGTTGAGAAAAGATATTTTTAAAAGAAGCTGAATCATGCAGGTTCAGCCCCGGATACGGTCAATTGGTAATTTTTAAATCATTTTTTAAAAGTTAATGTGTTCAGCCTCTAGAAATGGCATTTGAGACATCGCTGAGTTAATCATAAGCCGCCTCTCCCCCAGCTCAGGTGCAGGGAGGGACGCCTTCGCTGACTTACTCTAGGGCTCTGCTGTCAACCCCCAGCTCGGCAGGGACTGCAAACCCAGCTCTCATGGGCAGTGCCTTTAGTGACAAGGGCATAAACAAAACTACAGGCTGAAGTCGAGCTAGAGTTTCCAAGGGCCCTCTGGTTGCTGGTCCATTTTCAATCATTAGCCACCTGCCCTACTTCCAAATCTAGAAAGCCAAACAGTACTGGATTTCTTCAATTAAAATACTGCTGGTTTTCACAACGCATGACGGGAAGACTTTCTTGTGATTAAACAGTCATTCCCTGGGAGACCGAGGCAAACGGATCACCTGAGGTCAGGAGTTTGAGAACAGCCTGGCCAACATGGCGAAACCTAGTCTCTACTAAAAATACAAAAATTAGCCGAGCGTGAGTGAGTGCCTGTAATCCCAGCTACTCGGGGGGCTGAGGCAGGAGAATCTCTTGAACCTGGGAGGCGGAAGTTGCAGTGAGCTGAGATCGTGCCACTGCACTCCAGCCTGGGCCACAGAGCAAGACTCCATCTCAAGAAAAAAAAAAGCCATTCCCATTCTAAGGGCCAAAGTGTACCCTCACTAAACCACCATAGCTCACAACTCACTCACTCAACAAAGGGCTCACTCAGCAATTGCTGTTGTGGGTGCTAAGAACAAAGTCACTGTTTTCAGAATTCAAACATTCTTTCCGGCGGCGTGAGGACTGGAAGACACAGGTTTTATAAGTAGGGGTCACATGCAGCTAAGTCATTGAAGAAGAAAAAGTGAGGGAAGCGGGGAGGGACCAAGAAGGGATGGGTGAGGATAGCTCTTCTGAGAAGGGGACCTGTGAGCTGAGACCTAAGGAAGTAAAACCCAACTATCACAAACCAGTCGGCCTCTAAAGTGGGATCCCCACCACCCACCCCAAAACCAGATACTACAATGCTCTTGGCCAGGTTTTTAGCCATGTGCTTGGTTAGCTGCTGCTTAACTTGGTTCTTGAGGAATCGACATACTGCATTTTCTTCTAAGTAGGTTCCGTGGCAAGAAACCCGGCTCCTCAGAAACAACAAAAATAGTGTATTCTCTCTTTTTTTGAGACAGAGTCTCACTCTGTTGCCCAGGCTGGAGTACAGTGGCACGATCTCGGCTCACTGCAACCTCCGCCTCCTGGGTTCAAGTGCTCTCCTGCCTCAGCCTCCCGAGGAGCTGGGACTGCAGGCACATGCCACCACATTCAACTAATTTTTGTATTTTTAGTAGAGACGGGGTTTCACCATGTTGGCCAGGCTGGTCTCGAACTCATGATCTCAGGTGATCCACCCACTTTGGCCTCCCAAAGTGCTGGGATTACAGGCATGAGCCACCGCACCCGGCCCTTACTGTTAAATGACCATGATGAAGCTGATCTCTACAAATATACCAGGAAGAAGAGCTAAGGAGGAAAAAAAATTCCCTGCAAAAAAAAAAGAAAGAAAAAGAAACAAAGCTCCTTGCAATTATGCAAAGCTATAGCACAACTAAGTCATTCTAAGTCAGCCTAGCGGGGTGATGGCCTTGCAAAGGGGCTCATCCAACCCAGCCAGACAAGCTCCATCTTTCCCTTCCTGCCTCACTCATTTCTGGAAAGAACAGTTCCAGTATAAAGTAGTCCGGCAAATTCATCCTTGACGGGTGAAACCCCATCCTCGCTTCACCTGACTCAAAGCGTGCGCTGCTTTCCTTAAGTCAAAACAGCTGATTTCAGAGGCCTACAGTCCTCATTTTTCATCCGTCCACATCATACCAAAAGCAGACAATGTAAGTAAGAGCGGTGACAGGCCTTTCTGTGCTGAAAACGTATTTTATGTATTGAAAAGCAGATGGTGGCCATGCATTTTAACTCCTGAAGAGGAAAATAGTTATTTCTTTTTATTTCTGCAGATATTTCAAAAATATGATAGGTATTGAATGCTAGGCCTGTGACAGGCAAAATGCCCTGTGGGAGGTGCCAGGGTTTCAGAGTCAAGCACAGCCTCCAATCAGATAAGCCGAGGCCTGGGAGAGAGAGGCCATCAGGACCCACGTGACCCTAACACCGGCGGGGTCAGGGCAGGAACATGGTGCAGGCCCAAAAGTGGCCCGCCGCGCGGGGTACAGGGCAGGACAGAGCCCACCTGCTGCAGAGGATCTGAAGGGCCTCGTCCTAACAGAAACAGGAACCGGAGCTGGGCAGGACTTCAGAGGCTGAAGGATGGGAGAGGGAGGGTGCACCCGGGAGGAGGCACAGCTTGAGCAGGGGCGTGGCCGCATGACCGTGGAGGGTGGGTTCACACCCAGGGCCTGTGGTATGGCTGGCAGGCGTGGGAGGGCCAAGGTGGGGACACAGAGAGGTCAAGGAGGCTGAGGGCAAGAAGGGACCACAGAATTTGGCTACAAGAAGGCAGTTTCAGTTTAACGATGACAAGAGAACCCGAATGAAGAGGAAAACCTGTAAACTCCTCGTGGAAGTCGGGAGGGTTTCTGTGTAGAAAAAAACAGCGTTCAGCAACTCAGTCGGCTGCCATGAGGTCATCAGAACTGGAGGAACAGTTGGACTTGTTCTGGTGGGGACAGCTTTTGAAGTCACTAACCACAAGGAGGAAGCCTTCCCCTCTGGGCCTGCAGGAAACAGATTGCGTGGCTTTGTCTGTCCTGGCTGGAGAAGGCATGCCACGCTGGAGGGTTTTCCAGCTCTAGAGAAGAAAATTCATCTTTCTGTAAAGTCCACTTTGTCTTCCGTTATCTGCCAGACTTCTTGACGGGACATTTTTTGAGCCTTCAGTGAAAGAATGGAAAACACTAACTTGGATAAATAATTAAGAGTAGGGAGGGAAATAGGTGAAGACGCAACTCTAATGAAATAAACAAACCGCAACTGTGGAATAACATTCTGGTTATTACAGGTCATGATTAACGGCTCCCTGCACTGATGGCTGAAAACGTGTGCTTTATTGCACACTTGCAACTGAATTTAGCTGCTTTTTTCTTTCTTGTTTCTTTCTTTCTTTTTTTTTTTTTTTTTTTGAGACAGGATCTCACTCTGTCACCCAGACTGGAGTGCAGTGGCTTGATCATAGCTCACTGCAGCCTTGACCTCCTGCTGGACTCAAGCGATCCTTCAGCCTTAGCCCCCAAGGAGCTGAGACGACAGATACATGCCACCACACCTGGCCAATTTTTCTTATTTTTTGTAGAAACGGGTTCTTGCTATGTTGCCCAGGCTAGTCACAAACTCCTGGGTTCAAGCGATTCTCCCGCCTCAGCCTCCCAACATGCTGGGATTACAGACGTTAAGCCACCACTTAAGCTGCTTTTTTTTTTTTTTTTTTTTTTTTTTCTCCTGAGACAGAGTCTCATTCTATCGCCCAGGCTGGATCTCGGCTCACTGCAACCTCCGCCTCTCGGGTTCAAGCGATTCACCTGCCTCAGCCTCCCGAGTAGCTGGGATTACAGGCGCCCACCACTGTGCCCAGCTAATTTTTGTATTTTCAGTAGAGACGGGGTTTCACCATGTTGGCCAGGCTGGTCTCGAACTCCTGACCTCGTGATCCACCCGCCTCGGCCTCCCAAAGTGCTGGGATTCCAGATGTGAGCCACCGTGCCCGGCCTTAAGCTGCTTTTTAACACATGGGGAGAACACAGAGAAAGTACCCAAATGAGTGTTATGACTCAATTCTAAAAGACCTGAAAATATACTGAAGACTCTTCCATTGCGTGATCTTGTAAATTCAGGTGAAATCCTGCCTGTCCCTACCTAGGCCTCATTTTCCTTACCAACCTGTGAGAAATGACCAGGCATTTCTTGAGTCCCCAGCACCCTGGAGAAAGAGACCACTCGTAGGACATGGCCCCTCACCTCATGGTCCCTCTGGCAGGCAAGGCCACCAGGCCAATTAATGGAAGTCAGTGACCGACGACTGGAAGGGCTACAGGGTTTGGGAGGAGATAGAGCCTCTGAGGTTGGAAAGGCGGCCAGGGTTTTGCTGGGAGGCAGGGCCTGGGCCAGGCTCCAAGGGATGGTGTCCAATCCCCGGCAAAGCATCAGCACCCACTTCAGCAGGAGGTAAGATGCCACAGCACTGGGGAAATTTTTTTTTTTTTTTTTTTTTGTGAGACAGAGTCTCACTCTGTCACCCAGGTTGGAGTGCAGTGGCACAATCTCGGGTCGCTGCAAGCTCCACCTCCTGGGTTCATGTCATTCTCCTGCCTCAGCCTCCCAAGTAGCTGGGACTACAGGTGCCCGCCACCACACCCGGCTAATTTTTTTGTATTTTTAGTAGAGACGGAGTTTCACTGTGTTAGCCAGGATGGTCTCGATCTCCTGACCTCGTGATCCGCCCACCTCGGCCTCCCAAAATGCTGGGATTACAAGGCATGAGCTACCGTGCCTGGTCAGCACTGGTGAAATTTTTAAGCAAGAGGGAAGTGGATGCATTAACAGAAAGGAGGCAGGTCACCATTGTGAGGCGTTGCAATCCAAATTGAGTCCAGGCTGGGCAAGGTGGGTCACACCTGTAATCCCAGCACTTTGGGACGCCGAGGTAGGAGGATCACTTGAGGTCAGGAGACCAGCCTGGTGAAACCCCGCCTCTACTAAAAATACAAAATTATCTGGGTGTGGTGGCACATGCCTCTAGTCCCAGCTACCTGGGAGGCTGAGGTACAAGAATCGCCTGAACCCAGCAGGCGGAGGTTGCAGTGAGCCAAGATGATGCCACTGTACTCCAGCCTGAGTGATAGAGCGAGACTTCGTCTCAAAAAAAGCTGAGTCCATTTTTAGTCCTTTTGAGTGTGCAGGTGTGTGTGAATAAAAACAGGCAGAACCATCACTGTTGAGAACGGGGTGCCACAGAAACAGGAGACAGGGTGTCATTTCTTAGTCCAGCAATCGGAGGAGGCAACTATTAGGAACAGCCCCCACTGGCTGAGCGGTGGCCAAGAGGCACCTCACTTTATGGAGGGGGTCCCTTCCAAACACTAAGAACTTAGGACATTCTCTCCACCCAGAGATAAGGGAATGGAGATATCCAACCCCTAAATGACGGAGGCAGGATTTGAGCCCAGGCCTCTGGCACCAAAGCCCCCACTGCTTCCTCATCCTGTCACCACCAAACAGGCTCCTATGCTCAAGAGACTGGCTTTCTGAGCATTTCATAAAGTTGCTCTGCAGAAAAACTCCGAACATGTGTTAATCATATGTTACTCGCTAGCAGCCCGGCTAGAAAGGGGCTCACATAAGATGACTTCGAAAGACAAAACCAAAACCGAAGTGTTTCCTGTGAAACTGGTATCATCATACATAGCCTTGCCCCATGCACACATTTCAGAATTGTGACATCCAGTTCAACATGGCAGACGATCTCTCTGTTCGCTTTGGAACAGAAAGGTATAAACTCACCTGACAAAGAGAACAGGAAAGCAAGAGCAAATGAAAAGCCCCCAAAATCTCAGAAGCTGGAAAGCACTGGAAAGCCGAAGCTGCCTTTCCAGACAAGCCTCAAGACGGAGCAGGCTGCCTGCAGCAAGCTCATTTGAGCTGCAGGACTTGGAGGGCGGCAGGTGTGCAAAATGCCACTGCGGTCAGGTCCCTCCTGCACTACGGGCAGAAGACTGGGGTTTCTCATGACCACGGGCAGGGGGCTGAGTGAATATCCCAGCACATTCCCCAGACTGGCACCTAGAAGACAGGTGGTCAGACTAACAGTTCCCAACTGCGCCACCCAGCAGCAACACTGAGGGCTCCTTGCTGGAGAAACTGACCAGTCCAAGAGAAGCAGCCACCGATACCCATGCCTGGGGGCTCCCCGCAACTGGACAACTGGGTTGATCACTTACGGTGTGGGCCACCAAAACTGCTCCTCACCCTGACACACACACACACACACACACACACACACACACAAAACCTTCTTTGCCACGCTCTGATATATGAACAAACAACAACATGTCACTAGGCATTGGAGGAAACCTCTACCTGGGACCAAAACAAAGAGTGGAACGAGGAACAGAGACAAAGCGACAGGACAAAGGCTAAAGAAGTTGTGGGTCTAGCCGCACAACTGGGTTTAAGCATCAGAGAAAATAAACAGACCACAGTTATAACAGACAACCTCACAGATAAGGCTGCAGTAACTCAAGTTCAAAAAGCAAAGCCTGCAAGTCCATTACAGAATAATACCCTTTTTATAGAGCTCAAACTCAGGGAAGGGTAATCATATACTACTTAAGCATCTATTCATGGGTACAGAAACTACATTATTTTAGGCAAGAGCATAATAAATACACTACTTAGGATGGCTCACCTGTCCCAGAGAGGGGGCAGGGAATAGCGGGTGGGAGGAATATACAGACGGATGCAACTGACTGGCAAAGCTCTGGTTCTTAGGGTTGGGTGGAGGGTTCCTGGGTGTTCACTCTATTATACTTTGCAACCAAAATGCATGGCATGCAACTGTTTGCGTATTTTTAAAAAACATTTTACAAAGTAAAGACGGTAAGAATTCAATGCTTACTTTGATTCAATGCTTGCAGTGGCTCACGCCTATAATCCCAGCACTTTGGGAGGACGAGGTGGGTGGATCACCCGAGGTCAGGAGTTCAAGACCATCCCAGACAACATGGTGAAACCCCGTCCATGGTGGCATGCGCCTGTAGTCCCAGTTACTTGGGAGGCAGAGTCAGGAGAATTGCTTCAACCTGGGAGGTGGAGGTTGCAGTGAACCAAGATCATGCCATTGCACTCCAGCCTGGGCAACAAGAGTGATGGGCAACAAGAGTGAAACTTCATCTCAAAAAAGAAAAAAAAAAAAAAAAAAAAGAATTCAATGCAGAGAACAGAAGTAAATGTTTTACAAACTTTTTTTGTTTTTGCAACAGCGTCTTGCTCTGTCACCCAGGCTGGAGTACAGTGGCGTGATCTCGGCTCACTGCAACCTCCACCTTCAGTGCTCAAGCCATCCTCCCACCTCAGCCACCCAGGTACCTTGGACTACAGGTGTGCGCCAAGATGCCCAGCTAGTTGTCTTTTTAGTAGAGACAGGGTTTTCCATGTTGCCTAGGTTGGTCTCGAACTCCTGGGCTCAAGCAATCAACCCACCTTGGCCTCCCAAAGTGCTGGGATTACAGGCATGAGCCACCGTGCCTGGCCAAAAACTTTTTTTTTTAAACTGTGATGAATGTAGCCAGGAATATAAAAGATGATGCTTCCATGAAAGAACAGACCATAAAAATGTTCAAAGAATAAGAAAACTTAGAAATCTAAAATAGGATGAATAAAAGTTCAGAAAGACTGGAAGGTTGAGAAATTCCTGCAGAAAACACATCAAAAAAGACAGAGGCATGAAAGTGAAAGGTAAGGCTGGGTGCAGTGGCTCATGCCTGTAATCACAGCACTTCAGGAGGCCAAGGTGGGAAGATTGCTTGAGACCAGGAGTTCAAGGCCAGCCCAGGTAACATAGTGAGACCCCATCTCTATAAAATACTTTAAAAATTAGCCAGGCGTAGTGGTGTGCACCTGTAGTCTTAGCTACTGGGGAGGCTGAGGCAGGAGGATCCCTTGAGCCCAAGCAGTGGAGGTTGCAGACAGCAATGATGGTGCCACTGCACTCTGGCTTGGGTGACCGAGTGAGACCCTGTCTGAAAAGAAAAAAAAGAGGAGAGAAAAAGGAAAGATAAGAAAAATTAGCAGATCAGGCCACAAAGTGCAACGTCTGACTACCACCACTCTGGAAGACAGAAAACAGAGGCCAGGCCATGAGAACCATGCCAAGGTGCATGTTCATGAAATCTGAGAAGAAGAAGAAAAAGACAACTCTACAAGGTGTTAGAACAAAGGACAAGAATTCAGAACACCCTTGATGGATGCTAGAAAATGGGGAGCCACATCTTTCCCATTCTGCGGGAAGCGTTTTCCAACCTGGGATTTGAGGACAGAAGAAAGAAGACCTTGTCGGATCGCAGATACGGTCACCATCTATTAGGAAGCAATCGGAGAAGGTCCCCCCAGCAAATGAGAGGTTAACCAGGAAGAACAAAGCCATGGCTTATAGGAGTCAGGAGATCCAAAGCTGGAGAGAGACAGGGGGAAGCCCCCGAGATGATGAGGAACGGGAGACCCAGCTGGGCAGAATAGGGGGGCCAAGAAGGGCTGTCACCAAGAAAGATGAAACTCTTACCTCACTGATGTCCTTCCAAGTTTTAAGAGATCTATGCTGCTGGAGGACAGTTTAGGGATACATTAAGCAGTGTACAAACAAAACTAATATTTGCAAAGTCATAGCTATGGAAACACTGTATATTTGAAAATTGATTGAGCCAAAAGGAGAAGTATGACTATTCTTTTAAAAATGTATTTATCTGCTATTTTCTAAGAGACAGACTCTCTGCTCTGTCGCCCAGGCTGGAGTACAAGGAGTCATAGCTCACTGCATCTTTGACCTCCCTGGCTTAAGCAATCCTCCCACCTCAGTTACCCACGTAGCTGGGACTTACAGGTGCACACCACCATACCTGGATAATTTTTTTATTTTTAATTTTTTTGGTAGAGACAGAGTTTTTGCAATGTTGCCGAGGCTAGTCAAGAGCTCCTGGCCTCTGGTGATCCTTTTGTCTCGGCCTCCCAAAGCACTGGGATTACAGGTGAAATGTGACTATTCTGAGAAGGAGAGAGGGGGAGGTGGTCTTTTCTGAGGCCAGAATCCTCATCCATGTCTCATAAAACAAATCAGTAAGTCAACATCTCACACTGAAATACCAAGAACAAGTGGTATAAGCCTGCTACTTAGAAAACCAGGGGCTGGCTGAGCACAATGGCTCATGCCTGTAATCCCAGCTCTTTGGGAGGCCGAGGCGGGAGGATCGCTTGAGCCCAGGAGTTCGAGACCAGCCTGGGAACCACTGTGAGACCCCATCTCTACAAAAAAATACAATTAGCCAGGCACAGTGCTCTCATTTCCTATACCTGGTCGAGGCTGCAGCGAGCCATGATCGTACCACTGCAATTCCAGCCTGGACAACAGACCCCGTCTCAAAAAAAAAAGAAAGAAAGAAAAAGAAAACCAGGGCTGCTCTTGGGTGTAGGAAATGAGAGTGGGGAGAGGTGGGGTGGGGTTGGTTCTCTTTTAATATTAAGCCTTATAAAATGTTAATTAACAAATGAAAAATGTTTTGAAAAAAAGAAAACATGCAAAAACAATGACTACCCTCAGAAAAACTGTATTTTAAAATGGAACAGCCCAGGCGTGGTGGCTCACACTTGTAATCCCAGCACTTTGGGAGGCCAAGGCGGGCGGATCACCTGAGGTCAGGAGTTTGAGACCAGCCTGGCCAACATGGTGAAACCTCATCTCTACTAAAAATACAAAAAATAGTCAAGCATGGTGGCACACACCTATAATCCCAGCTACTAGGGACACTGAGGCAGGAGAATAGCTTGAACCCAGAAGCGGAGGATGAAGTGAACCAAGATCACGCCACTGTACTCCAGCCTGGGGGACAGAGTGAGACCCTGTCAAAAAAAAAAAAAAAAATTGCATGAGACAATGAGATACTGTTTCATACCAGTCAGAATAGCTATGACTAGAAAGTCAAAAAGTAACATGCTGGCAAGGCTGTAGAGAAAAGGGAACACTTATATACACTGTTGGTGGGAGTGTAAATTAGTTCAGCCATTAGAGAAGGCAGTGTGGTGATTCCTCAAAGACCTGAAGACAGAAATACCATTCGATCCAGCAATCTCATGACTGAGTATATGCCCAGAAGAATATCAATCATTCTATCATAAAGATACATGCATATGTATTTCACTGCAGCACTATTCACAATAGCAAAGACATAGGATCAACGTAAATGCCCATAAAGAATGGACTGGATGAAGAAAACATGTGCATACACACCACGGAATACTATGCAGCCAGAAAAAAAGAACGAGGTCATGTCCTTTGCAGGGACATGGATGGAGCTGGAGGCCATTATCCTTAGCAAACTAACACAGGAACAGAAAACTAAATACTGCATATTCTCACTTATAGGTGGGAGCTAAATGATGAGAACACATGGACACAGAGAGGGGGAAAAAAACATACTGGTGCCTTTTGGAGGGTGAAGGGTGGAAGGAGGGAGAGGATCAGGAGAAGTAACTAAAAAATAATAATAATAAAAAAATAAAAAACTAATGGATACTGGGCTTAATACCTGGGTGATGAAATAATCTGTACAACAAACCCCCATGACAAAAGTTTACCTGTGTCACAAACCTGAACTTGTATCCCTGAACAATGACGTGAAATAGGAAAAAAAGCACGTATGACCCACTGTCACCTCTCTCTTACCCCCGACTCAACTACCCACCCTTCGGAGAAGGATATGGCTGACTACATAACTGGCCAAACCTGCTGCCAAGGAAGAAACACCTACTTGGAGACAGTCTTCAAGATCTCGGCCAAGAAAACAAAACCTGGGGCCCAACATGTAAGTCACGTGGAACAAGAGCTGTATTGTGTTCACGGAACCCAAGCTCTCCAGACAGTCAAAAAAAAAAAAAAAAAAAAAAAAAAAATGCCTTGCCAGTGTTCAGTTAGTCTACACACTTTTTTCAAACTCTTTCTTTTTCCTTTTCCTGGAGAAGGGGGTCTTGCTATGTTGCCCAGGCTGGGTCTTGAAATCCTGGGCTCAATGATCCTCCCGTCTCTGCCTCCCTAAGTGCTTGCACTACAAGCATAAACCATGGCGCCCGGCCACACTGTGTCTTCTGTTTGCTGTGCACTTACAAAGCTACTAGAAATTTTTCTGATCCTTATGGTTAAGCACATTCCATAGATGGAGCCTCACTCTGCACAAAAGTGGTCCAATTCGCAACTAAATTTGGCCTCCATGGAGGCCTACCAGGCTGGGAAAATACAAGGGGGAGAAAATTCAAACATTCCTAGTCCCCTCAACGTTAACAATCAAGATCCCTCGCCCAACAAATTCTTTCGCCATCTGGATCTGAAAGGACTTCCACTTTGAAAATTTTCTCCTCGCGGTAGGAAGTTTGCCACCAAATATTAAAAGCCACAGAGGTGCCAAGTGTTGTATGACTCACATGTTTCATTTGCCCACTGAACATTTGATGTGGAAGCTGCTCACACCCAGGAAGCTGGCTTGTGCCTTAAAAAGACATTATGCCAACTGAGCTGGCTTTAACGTGTAAGCAGATATTTTTAATCACATAAGGGAGAAAAAAAAAATCAATCTCTGGGAAAAAGCATAAAAGAAATAAAACATGTAAACAACACAACATCAATACATGCCCAGTGACCTGGGCGATCTAGGCCTCAGCATTGATGCTACGGCCCCTAAGGCCAGATTATGACCATTATTTTTATTTTAATATAAAGCAGTTTTTTTCTTTTCTTTTTTCTTTTTTTTTTTGTCTCACTCTGTTGCCCAGGCTGGAGTGCAATGGCACGATCTTGGCTTACTGCAACCTCCAGTTCCCGGGTTCAAGTGATTCTCCCGCCTCCGCCTCCTGAGTAGCTGGGATTACAGGCACCTGCCATCATGCCCAGCTAATTTTTGTATTTTTGTAGAGACGGGGTTTCACCATGTTGGCCAGACTGATCTTGAACTCCTGATCTCAGGTGATCTGCCTGCCTTGGCCTCCCAAAGTGCTGGGATTACAGGCATGAATGAACCACTGTGTCTGGCCTTTAAAGCAGTTTCTATGGGTGAGCTGCCAACACCACCACACTTAACTTTCTCATTTTGAGGCTAAAAATGAAACAGCATTTTGGGAGGCTGAGGCCAGAGGATCACCTGAGACCAGGGGTTCAAGATCGGCCTGGGCAACACAGCAAGACCCCATCTCTAAAATAAAAATAAAAATAAATGTAGAATAGTACATCAGGCACTGACATACGCTGAGTCTCACAGAATCCTCTACACAGTGAATAGTTTTATCGCTGTTTCACGGAGGAAGCAGGTTCAGTGCCTGAAGTCACACAGCTAAGAAGTGCTGGAACAAAAATTCCAAATCAGACGCGCTGTCTGCCATCCAAGACACAGCGCCCCCTAGACAGTGGGCACATGGCTGCTGATGGGGATCAGGCGCCTCCAAACATGGGCCATCTCCAAAACCCCAGGTTCTTATCCCAGTGAGAGCTGCCATTTCCAGGTAACAATATATCATGAACCCAGCACCACTGGAGGAAAGGAGGTTCCCCAAAAGTAAATTTTCCAAACAAGTGTTTGTCCTGGCCTTGACATTTGCTACAGTGTTGGTGAAAATACTACCTTCTCCACCAGGACGTTGACTGTTTATTTTGTCATTTCTTTAGGGATAGGACCTTGTTCTGTTGCCCAACCTACAGTGCAGTGGTAGAATGACAGCTTGTTGCAGCCTTGAACTCCTGGGCTCCAGCGATCCTCCCATCTCAGCCTCCCAAGTAGCTGAGACTACAGGTGCGTGCCGCCATGCCAGCTAATTTTTTTTTAATTTTTAAAATTTTTTGTAGAGACAGGGTCTTGCTATGTTGCCTAGGCTGCTCTCCAATTTCTGGCAAGTTATCATCTCACTTTGGATTCCCAAAGTGCTGGGATTACAGCATGAGCCACTGCGCCCAGCTATGTGTCCAGGAAGTCAGCATCCATACCAGACCAATGCAGCCTGCAATTATTTTTAGTCTCTCTGGTCTCCCACTATCAAGCTGGCAATTGGTCCTAATTGCTACTGTCCATGGGGCTGCCACTAGCACCTCCTTGGCCTACTTCCAATTTGCTGTTTTAATGTATGAGCACCTTGAACAGTGGATGATGGATAACTGTAAGAACTACATGTAAGAAAGGAGTTCGGCTGGGTAAGGGTGGCTCCCGCCTGCAATATCAGCACTTTGGGAAGCTGAGGTGGGAGAATTGCTGAGGCCAAAGAGTTCAAAACCAGCCTGAGCAACATCGCCTCTACAAAAAAAAATACAAAAAATAAAATCAGCTGGGCATGGTGGCACACGCCTGTTGGTCCTAGCTACTCAGGGGGCCTAGGTGGGAGGTTGTGGTGGGAGGATCGCTTGATCCCAGGAGGTCGAGGCTGCAGCGAGCTAGGACTGCACCACTGCACTCCTGCCTGGGCAATGGAGCAAGACCCTGTCTCAAAAAAAAAAAAAAAGGGGCGGCGCGGGGGGTCAAGCCTGTAATCCCAGCACTTTGGGAGGCCAAGACGGGCGGATCACGAGGTCAGGAGATCAAGACCATCCTGGCTAACACGGTGAAACCCCGTCTCTACTAAAAAAAAATACAAAAAACTAGCTGGGCAAGGTGGCGGGTGCCTGTACTCCCCGCTACTCGGGAGGCTGAGGCAGGAAAATGGCGTAAACCCGGGAGGCGGAGCTTGCAGTGAGCTGAGATCTGGCCACTGCACTCCAGCCCGAGCGACAGAGCGAGACTCCATCTCAAAAAAAAAAAAAAAAAAAGGAGTTGCATTTAAAGGCGGCTTGGGAGAAAGGGCTCGGGAACTCCCCTGTTTATGCACAGACTGTGGGCATCGGTCCTGGCAGCTGGGCCATCTATGCTGGGAGAGCTCAACTTGGAAGGTAAGGGAGGAGTCACTCTATTAAAATATGAATTAAATAAAACCGATCATCCCTTTTTAAAGGATCCAGACCAGTGCTCATTTAATGTGCAAACATTCATGTGCATATGATTCACCTGGCAATCTCATAAAAACGCAGATTCTGACTCAGGAGGCCTGGGGTGGGGCCTGAAAGCCTGCATTTTTTTCTTTTTTCTTTCGCCCAGGCTAGAGTGCAATGGCGCGATCTCAACTCACTACAAGCTCCGCCTCCCAGGTTCACGCTATTCTCCTGCCTCAGCTCCCTGAGTAGCTGGGACTACAGGTGCCTGCCACCACGCCCGGCTAATTTTTTGTATTTTTAGTAGAGATGGGGTTTCCCTGTGTTAGCCAGGATGGTCTCGATCTCCTGACCTCGTGATCCGCCCGCCTCGGCCTCCCAAAGTGCTGGGATTACGGGCGTGAGCCACCGCGCCGGCCTTTTTTCTTTCTTTCTTTTTTTTTTTTGAGAGGGAGTCTCGCTCTGTCGCCCAGGCTGGAGTGCAGTGGCCAGATCTCAGCTCACTGCAAGCTCCGCCTCCCGGGTTTATGCCATTCTCCTGCCTCAGCCTCCCGAGTAGCTGGGACTACAGGCACCAGCCACCTCGCCCAGCTAGCTTTTTGTATTTTTTAGTAGAGACGGGGTTTCACCGTGTTAGCCAGGATGGTCTCGAACTCCTGACCTCGTGATCCGCCCGTCTCTAC
>NC_045441.1:10707329-10736577 GCF_002776525.5 Piliocolobus tephrosceles | reverse complement strand
CCCCCCCCCCCCCCCTTTTTTTTAAGATGCAGTCTCACTCTGTCACCCAGGCTGGAGTGCAGTGGCGCAATCTCAGCTCACTGCAATCTCTGACTCCTGGGATCAAGCGATTCTCCTGCCTCAGCCTCCCAGGTAGCTGGGATTACATGCATGTGCCACTGCACCTGGCTAATTTTGTATTTTTAGTAGAGATGGGGTTTTACCACATTGGCCAGGCTGGTCTTGAACTCAAGTGATCCTCTGGCCTCAGTCTCCCAAAGTGCTCTCAAAGGATTATAGGCATGAGCCCGTCCAGATTCTGCATTTCTAACGAGCTCCCAGGTGATACCACTGTCGCTGGTTCATGAATCACTTTGCCTAGCAAGGGGCTAGATTGGAACAGCACTGTCCCACAGAAATGTAAGACGTGCCACGTAAGTCATGTTAACTGTCCCAGCAGCCAGCCCCAGGCCTATCCAGCCAGCCTCCTCCTCTATTCCCTCCCCACCTTCATCCCCACACCACAGGCTAAGGCCAGTGGGTCTCAGTAGGAGGTAAGTCAACTGTAGCTATACACAGACAGTATTTGAAATACATATAAACAGTACCTCACCACCCATCGCCTGTCTCAACAATCGCCAATTCATAGGTACCCTCACTACCAATTGCCCATCTCAACAATCACCAGTTCGTGGCCAGTCTACACCAAGGCTCCTCTCTTCATGTTCAAGAATGAGGCTAATGTCAAGAGATACAGAGAACAGGCCAGGCATGGTGGCTTGCACATGTAATCCCAGCATTATGGAAGGCTGAGGCAGGAGGAGTGCTTGAGCCCAGGAGTGGGCAACATAGTGAGACCCCATCTCCATTTCAAAGAGAGAGAGAGAGATGGAGAACAGAAGAAGAAGGGTTGACACCTGTACAGTGGGTGTCCTAGAATGAAGAAAAAATAAAGAGAGGAGAGAAAATATTTGGAGAGATAAATGTATGAGAACTCCCTAGAATAAAAGAAAAAAATAAGACATCAGAATCAAAGGGTCAGTAAAGTACCAAATAAGATAGGTAGGGGAGAGAAATTCGTATTTAGAAACATTTTGGTGATATTAAAGAATAAAGACAGGCCAGGCCCAGTGGCTCACGCCTGTAATCCCAGCATTTTGGGAGGCCAAGGTGGGTGGATAACTTGAGGTCAGGAGTTCAAGACCAGCCTGGCCAATGTGGTGAAACCCCGTCTCTACTAAAAATATAAAACTTAGCAGGGTGTGGTGGCAGGTCCCTATAATCCCAGCTACTCAAAAGGCTGAGGCACAAGAATCACTTGAACCTGGGAGGCGGAGGTTGCAGTGAGCCAAGATTGTGCCATTCTACTCCAGTCTGGCGACAGAGAGAGACTCTGTTTCAAAAAAAAAAAAAAAAAAAAAAAAAGAATGATGACAAGGATAAAAAGAATGAAAACAAGGATACAAGGATAAAAAGAAAAACCAGACTTCCTCCAAAGCAGTAAGAATCACACTGTCCTCATATTTCTCAACTGTGACTCTGTGCAAAAAGAAAACAGGGGAATAATCTCGGTGTTGAAGAAAAAGAATTCTGACCTGCAATTTTACATCCAGCTAATGTATCACTTAAATATGAAGGTGGAGGCCGGGCGCGGTGGCTCAAGCCTGTAATCCCAGCACTTTGGGAGGCCGAGACGGGCGGATCATGAGGTCAGGAGATCGAGACCATCCTGGCTAACACGGTGAAACCCCGTCTCTACTAAAAATACAAAAAACTAGCCGGGCGAGGTGGCGGGCGCCTGTAGTCCCAGCTACTCCGGAGGCTGAGGCAGGAGAATGGCGTGAACCCGGGAGGCGGAGTTTGCAGTGAGCTGAGATCCGGCCACTGCACTCCAGCCCAGGAGACACAGCAAGACTCCGTCTCCAAAAAAAAAAAAAAAAAAAAAAAAAAAGGGTGCAGGTTTTCAGGGAACTCAGACTAAACGTGTGACCTCTAATCTGCAAATGGCCGTCTGGCTCTATTTTAAATTTAGGCCTGGTTTAGCCACTCTGGATCCATCCTGAAGGATTGGCTCTTTCAGGTTCACATTTGTTCACAGATTCTAGCAAGGAGAGAAAATTAACACTGAAAGTCTAATACCTGGTGAGGCTGATTCTGCACGCCCAAGGGCCACAGTCCTAGATGGCACCATTATCCTAGAATCTCAACAGGTGATCTCAACAGGCTGAAGGGAGGGAACAAAGTCCCTATCACTTAACTTATTTGACAGAAAGACAAAGATACCAATAGGCTTTAGAAACTGACAGGAATCCCTACTCCAGGCAGTTGAAACAAGTGAATTTAAAAATCAGTTATATTCTAAAAGAAAAAAAAAAGAAATGGATAGGAAAAACTAATCACATAAATGGCTCTTAATAATTTTAAGAATAATCATAATTCTGAGCTCTAGAAGAATAAAAGATTGCACAACTTTAAAATCCAGCAGAAGAAAGTTCAACCCTACAAAGCACTACAAGAGAAGCTTTTTTAAAAATAAGCAATGGTAAACATAAAACACAAAATCCTAATATAACACAACTACCAGAAATGTGTATCAGCTAAATTCACTTATCAAAGATTCTCAATCTGGGTTTTAAAAACAAGATCTTACATCACATATCTGCAACAGATGCAGTGAAAGCAAAATGATATGGATTGGAAATAATTAAAGAGAAAAAGCAACATCAAACCAAAAACAAAAAAAATAGAATAATTTTAACATCAAAACAAATAGAATTTAACGTGAAAAACATAAGAGTCTATATAGACATCAAAAAAATAAACAATAGATCGGGAAAATCTAAAGATCATGATCATATGTGCATGTAACAGTACAGCCTTAACCTAATATAATGTAACAACTGTGAAAAACTATAGGAAGGCCCAGCATGGTGGCTCACACCCGAAATCATAACACTTTGGGAGGCTGAGGCAGGAGGGTCACTTGAGGTCAGGAGTTACAGACCAGCCTGGGCACCATAATGAAACCCAGTCTACTAAAACTACAAAAATTAGCTGGGCGTGGTGGTGTGCTCCTGTAATCCTAGCTTCTCGGGAGGCTGAGGCACAAGAAGCTTGATCCTGGGAGGCAGAGGTTGCAGTGAGCAGAGATCACATCACTGCATGCCAGCCTGGGTGACGGAGCAAGACTCTGTCTCAAAAAAAGAAAAAATAAATAAAACACTATAGGAAGAAAATTATCAAAGAAACATTGACATGAACATATTCTATATACCAAACAAACTGTATGACTATATTGTATATGTCACTTATATATTGCATATTTAACTTTTTTCTACTCAAACAAAAAACACATTCTTTTTGAGCACATATGGAAAATTCACAAAAATCCACCATGTGCAAGGCACCAAAAAGAAGGCCTCATAGATTCCAAAGAACCAGGATTACGGGAACTATGTTCTCTGACCATATGTGATAAAAATGACAGCAACAACATTTTTAAAAGCCATTAAAGAAAAATGTCAAAAATCTTAAAAATATACAGTATTAAATAACCCTTGGGTTAAAGAGAAAATTATAAGGGAAATTACAAAATGAATAGAAAATTACAAAATGAATAAAAATGAAAGCACTACATGTCAAAATTTGTGGAACACAGCTAAAATAATACTTAGCAGAAATGTTACGGCTTTGAATAGGTGTATCCAAAACAAGAAAGAATCCCAATTTAAAAAGCTGAGTATTCAAGGCCGGGTGCAGTGGCTCATGCCTATAATCCCAGCACTTCGTGAGGGTGAGGCGGGTGGATCATGCAAGGTCAGGAGTTCAAGACCAGCCTGTCCAACATGCTGAAACCCTGTCTCTATTAAAAATACAAAAATGAGCCAGGCATGGTGGTGGGCGCCTGTAATATCAGCTACTCAGGAGACTGAGGTGGGAGGATCACTTAAACCCAAGAGGCAGAGGCTGCAGTGAGCTGAGATCTTACCACTGCCCTCCAGACTGGGTGACAGAGCGAGACTGTCTCAAAAATAAATAAATAAATAAATAAATAAATAAATAAATAAATAAATAAATGAAATAAAATAAAATAAAAAGCTGAGTATTCAAAAAAAGAAGTTAGGAAAAGAATGCACTCAGAGAATAAAATAATGGTGAGAAACAAACCACATAAATAAAAAGGCAAGATTAACAAGACCAAAAGTTGTTTTTTCAAGATCAGGAAGATAAACAAACCTCTATCCACAACTAAAAGTAAAAAGAGAAAAGTTGTAAATAAATTCAGAAACACAGAATGTAGAAATGGGAGACAGCTAGAGTTCAAAACAGATTTACAAAAAAAAACTATGATCATAGAACAGTAAGTTTTAAAACCAAGATAAAATGAAAACATTTTTAGAAAATTATAAAATGCCAAAATTGACACAAGAATAGAAAACCTGCAGGGCACGGTGGCTCACGCCTATAATCCCAGCACTTTCGGAGGCCGAGGTGCGTGGATCACGAGGTCAGGAGATCGAGACCATCCTGGCTAACACGGTGAAACCCTGTCTCTACTAAAAATACAAAAACTTAGCCGGGCATGGTGGTGGGTGCCTGTAGTCCCAGCTACTCGGGAGGCTGAGGCAGGAGAACAGCGTGAACCCAGGAGGCAGAGGTTGCAGTGAGCCGAGATCGCGCCACTGCAGTCCAGCCTGGGTGACAGCGCGAGACTCCGTCTCAAAAAAAAAAGAATAGAAAACCTGAACAGACCAATAACAAAAAAAGTGAAATGTTAAAATGCCTCCCAGCCACCATTCTAAAGTCTCAGGCCCTGATGGTTTCAAAGGTGAGCTATCAAATATTAAGATACAGATAATCCTCATGTTATATGAATTGTTCCAACACGATGTTTACCCATTTCATGAGACTAGTAAACCTCAATTCCAACTGAATAATAAGAAAATTATAGGCCAATTTCACTTAATAACACAGATTTGAAAACTGTAAATCAAATCCAACGATATTTTTAAAATACAAGAAGAGTTTATCCCAGAAAGCAATAAAGGATTCAACATCATATAGTCAATCAATGGAATTTACCACATTCATAAACTAAGGGATAAAAATGGCATGGACATGAATAGGTTTTAAGGAAAAGTATCTGCAAGAGGATAACGCCTATTTATACCAAAAAAAAATTATCTAAAAACTATGGAAAGGGGAGTTAAGGTAGTTCCTTCACCTGGTTAAAGCTTCTACCAAAAATCTCCTTTGGTAGAAAGAGAAAGAAAAGGGTAGCCTCTGTCACCACTACCGTGTAACTGAGTACTTTAGATTCTAACCAGCAAGTCACTCCACTGTAAGAATCAGAAGGAAAGGAACAAATACAAACTTGCATTTTTTGCATATACTATTATCTCCAGAGAAAATGCAACAGAATCAAGTTAATTAGTAAAAACATTAACAGCAAGTTTCCCAGCTTCAAAATCAACAAAAACCAATTGTTTCCTCTATATCACAATAATCTATTAGAATTTTTTTTTTATTTAAAAAACTGTAACAGCCAGCATGGTGGCTTACGCCTGTAATCCCAGCATTTTGAGAGGCCCAGGCAGATGGATCACCTGAGGTCAGGAGTTTGAGACCAGCCTGATCAACATGGTGAAACCCCATCTGTACTAAAAATACAAAAATTAGCCCGGTGTGATGGTGCATGCCTGTAATCTCCAGCTACTGGGGAGGCTGAGCCAGGAGAATCGCTTGAACCCAGGTGGCGGAGGTTGAAGTGAGCCAAGACCGTCCCATTGTACTCCAGCCTGGGCAACAAGAGCAAAACTCTGTCTAAAAAAAAAAAAGAAAGAAAGAAAATTGACAAATTATTCCCAAGTGAAACATACAAGGAACTCTTGCAAATCAACAAAAAGATGGTAAACCGTTTAAAAAAAAAAACAGAAAAAAAAAAGAGGACAAAATACATGACCAGACAATTTACAAAAGGCGAAATCTGAAAAGCTGACAAGTATAAAATGAGGTTTATCGCAAAGATCGACTTTCCTGGTGATCATGACACAACACTGAAGTACCAACTTTAAAACCATCTCTCTGGCAAAAAATATCTCCACAAAGCACGGATGAGACTGTGTTGTGAGGGAAAGAAACTCTCACGACTGTGGGTAGGGGAGTAAGTGGGACAGCCACGCTGGGAAGCGATCTGGAGGTGCTTCGTGAAAGGAGGAACACTTTCTGGCTAGATCCAGCAAGCCTGCTCCTGGATACCAGTAAGGGATGTGTGTAGGAACGTTCCTAGCAGTGCTGTGCGTGGAGGTTACGGGGCGGGGGGTCAGATACCATTGAGGGGGACCAGCCCCAGGGAAACGGACGTGTGAGCTAGGGTGCTGCTAAGGACTGAACTGTTCCACCCCGCTCAAATTCATACATTGAAGCCCCAGCCTCCAATATGATTGAGGTCACTAGGGTAAAGCCCTCATGATGGGATTAGTATACTTAAAACAAGAGATACCAAAGAGCTGGCTTGCCTGCCTGCGCACACTCTCTGCTATGTGGCAACACAGCAAAAACAAGCCTGTCTGCAAGCCAGGAAAAGGGCCCGCACCAGGAACCATGTTGGCCCGTACCCGGATCGTGGACTTTCCAGCCTCCAGAACTATAAGAGATAAATACGCATTGTGTAAATATGTGTAAGCCACCCCATCTATGGTATTCTGTTACAGCAGTCTGGGTTGATTAACACAGGTGAATGCTGAAGATGGATTTTTTTTTTTTTTTTGAGACAGCGTTTTACTTTTGTTGCCAAAGCTGGAGTGCAATGGCACAATCTCGGCTCACTGCAACCTCTACCTCCCAGGTTCAAGTGATTCTCCTGTCTCAGCCTCCCAAGTAACTGGGATTACAGGCATGCGCCACCACGCCCGGCTAATTTTTTGTATTTTAGTAGAGATGGGGTTTCACCATGTTGGTCAGACTGGTCTCGAACTCCTGATCTCAGGTGATCCACCCGCCTCAGCCTCCCAAGGTGCTGGGATAACAGGCGTGAGCTACCGCGCCTGGCCCTGAAGATGGATTTCAATACGGCTGTCACAACAAACACAATTCCCAGGGAATGACATAGACAACAAGATCTCAAAAATTGTGATGAGTGAGGCCGGGTGAGGTGGCTCACGCCTATAATCCCAGCACTTTGGGAGGCCCAGGTGGGTTGATCACCTGAGATCAGGAGTTTGAGACCAGCCTAGCCAACATGATGAAACCCCGTCTCTACTAAACATACATAAATTAGCCGGGTGTGGTGGAGGGCACCTGTAGTCCCAGCTACTCAGGAGGCTGAGGCAAGAGAATCACTTAAACCCAGGAGGCGTAGGTTGCAGTGAACCAAGATTGTGCGACTGCACTCTAGCCTGGGTGACAGAGCGAGACTCTGTCTCATTAAAAAAAAAAAAAAAAAAAAGTGATGAGTGAAAAGGAAGGAGAAAAACATTTAGGACACAATGCCACGCTTACAAATTAAAACCACGTATACACACAAAATAGGCTACGTTTTTTTTTTTGTTTTTTGTTTTTTTTTTGAGACGGAGTCTCGCTCTGTCGCCCAGGCTGGAGTGCAGTGGCGCAATCTCGGCTCACTGCAAGCTCTGCCTCCCGGGTTTACGCCATTCTCCTGCCTCAGCCTCCCGAGTAGCTGGGACTACAGGCGCCTGCCATCTCGCCCGGCTAGTTTTTTGTATTTTTTAGTAGAGACGGGGTTTCACCGTGTAGGCCAGGATGGTCTCGATCTCCTGACCTCGTGATCCACCCGTCTCGGCCTCCCAAAGTGCTGGGATTACAGGCTTGAGCCACCGCGCCCGGCCTAGGCTACATGTTTTATAAGTCTGCATCCATATAAAGGCATAATTAATAGAGTAGAATGAGGAAAGGGGGCTGAAAATGAGAATGAACCCTAAAGGCAGGCACAAAACAAGGATTTGGTTTTTCTTCTACATGGTGTAGAAATGGGAATGTTAAAACCCTTATAATTTGATTTGAGAATTTTGGTATCTTTTTTTTTTTGATAGGGTCTCATTCTGCCACCCAGGCTGGAGTACAGTGTCACCATCATGGCTCCCTGCACCTTCGACCTCCCAGCTTCAGGCGATCCTCCCACCTCAGCCTCCTGAGTAGCTGGGACCACAGGTGTGTATCACCATGCCCAGCTACTTTTGGATTTTTTGGTAAAGAGGGGGTCTCACTATGTTGCCCAGGCTGGTCTTGAACTCCTGGGTTCAAGCAATCCACCCGCCTCAGCCTCCCAAAGTGCTGGGATTACCGGCGTGAGCCACTCCACCCAGCCAGATGTCAGTATCTTTAACATGATAGAACAACTGGCAAGATGTTCTTAAACATTTAAAATTATAGTGAACTCAGTTGAAATTGAGCTCATTTCTATCCACAGAGGAGGTAAGATTCACCCATCCGAGTTGACAGACTCACTGAGATACACATACACAACTAAAAAAAGATTTGGTATTTCGCTGTAACGTATGGAACCTGCCAATTTCATTCACAATTTATGCCAGCTTCTAATTATACTTTACTGAATATTAACCATTCTAATTGCTTAATGTTTTATTGGCGGGATCTAACGTATTGAGGGACATCTGGCTTGGCAAACGCAATTCTGCTGCCTTTAGAAAACAGAGCTTAGAGGACATATGTCCTCCTCACACACTCAAATATACCTGCACCCCGAACCAGTGCATCTCAAAGACGTCACTCTCTAAGTCCATGCCAAGCCAAAGCTGTGCACAGCAAGTTGCTGGGACCTGGATTTTCATTGTAGTAGCTTGTTTCAGAATGCTTTTCCCACTCCAAATAACACAATGGCCAACTACAAAGGATGAGGAAATTTGACTTTCTCAGGCCACAGAAAAATGGGGACTGGGCACTGCAGGACTGGCTCACTCCACAGCTCAGAGCCATTGAGGGCCCAGTTTCCTTCCATCTTCCTGCTCCATGTCCTCTGCAATTTTTACTCTGTCTCCCCTGCCCCCTGCTGTACCCATGCTGGGATGGTGGTAGCAGGTGGGGTCAGCCTCTTCTCCCACAGGCATGTCCCCAGGCAGACAACGGGCACTCTCAGTTTCTCCAGCCAAAACAAAGTGTAATGCCCTGGCCATGGGGAAGGAATGGGCCAGGATTCTCTTTTTTTTTTTTTTTTTTGAGAAGGACTCTTGCTCTGTCTCAGAGCCTTGGCCAGGCTGGTCTTGAACTCCTGACCTCAGGTGATCCACCCGCCTTGGCCTCCCAAAGTGTTGGGGTTACAGCATGAGCCACTGCGCCCGGCCAAGGATTTAGACAACCCTGAGGCTTCATCGCCCAGGGATGGGGGCCCTTGTTGCTGAGCAAGGAGGGAAGGTGGGGTTGGGAGGAGGGAGGACTATGGGGGCAACCAACTCTCATCCCAAACTGCACAACAGCCATTTTTTTTTTTTGTAGAGATGGGGTCTCACTGTGTTGCCCAGGGTGGTCTCAAACTCCTGGGCTCAAGCGATCCATATGCCTGAGCACAAAATCACTCTGTGCACAGCAGTCGTTTGGAGGGGAGCACCTGCACCCCAGGAGAGATCTGAGGAAGAGATGGCATGACACCCAGGGCAGAAGAAAGAGAGATGGAATGGCCTGGGTGTTAAAAGGAGCATTCTGGAGAATAAACAGGACTTACACATAAGAGGTCAAAACACAACAATGCAGGGAGGTGGGGACGGCTAATGGCTACAAAAAAAAATAGTTAGAATCAATGAATAAGGCCTAGTATTTGATTGTACAACAGGGTGACTATAGTCAATCACAATTTAATCGTACATTTTAAAGTAACTAAAAGCCTGGTGCAGTGGCTCTCACCTATAATCCCAGCACTTTGGGAGGCCGGGGCCTGTGGGTCACCTGAGGTCAGGAGTTCGAGACCAGCCTGGCCAACATGGTGAAACCTCGCCTCTACTAAAAATACAAAAATTAGCCGGGCGTGGTGGCGGGTGCCGGTAGTCTCAGCTACTTGGGAGGCTGAGGCAGGAGAATCGCTTGAACCCAGGAGGCGGAGGTTGCAGTGAGCCAAGATTGTGCCACTGCACTCCAGCCTGGGCAACAACAGCAAAACTCTGACTCAAAATAAATAGATAAATAAAATAAAATAAAATAAAATAAAAGTGTATAACTGGACTGTTGGTAACACAAAGAATAAATCCGTGATGGATGGATACCCCATTCTCCACAATGTGATTATTATGAATTGCAGGCCTGTATCAAAACATCTCATGTACCCCATAAATACACACACCCACAAAAATAAAAAAATAAACAAAATACAACAGACTCAGAAAGCGAAACCCAGAGTGACTGCATATGACCTGGCAATCGCACCTAAAAAAAAGATGGAAAACTGCATTCACCCAAACATTTGTACACGAATGTTCACAGCAGCATTATTCACGATGGCCAAAAAGTGGAAACAGCACGAATGTTTACCAGCTGATGAAAGGGTACACAAAATCTGGTATGCCCATACCAAGGAATATTATTCGGCCGTTAAAATATACCAAGGAATATTATTCGGACATAAAAAAAGAATGCGGCACAGACACGTGCATGAGTCAACGTGGGTGAGCCCTGCGAACACTGTGCTATGGGAGAGAAGCCACAGCACGAAGGTCATGTAATCCGTGATTCCTGAGATGCATGGAGGCAGAGAGTAGATGAATAGTTACGGGGAGCCGGGGGTACAGGAGGGAGGACAGATAGTAACCACTAACAGGTATGGGAGTTTCTTATTGGGGTGCTGGAAATGTTTTGGAACCAGACATGGTGATGGCTGCACGACACTGTGAATATACCAAACATCGATGGATTTTAAACTTTATTTATTTATTTATTTATTTACAACACAGAGTCTCACTCTTTCACCCAGGCTGGACTGCAGTGGCGAGATCTCGGCTCATCGCAACCTCCGCCTCCCAGGTTCAAGAGATTCTCCTGCCTCAGCCTCCTGAGTAGCTGGGATTACAGGCGCTCACCACCACACCTGGCTAATTTTTGTATTTTTAGTAGGGACGGGGTTTTGCCATGTTGGCCAGGCTGACCTCAAACTTCTGGCTTCAAGTGATCTGCCTGCCTCAGCATCCCAAAGTGCTGGAATTATAGGCCACCGCACAGTGAGCCACCACGCCTGGCCAGAATTTTAAACTTTGTAAAGGTGATTGGTACATTATATGAATTTTAGTTTAAAAAAAAAAAAGTTACAGGACAGAGGTATTGTGTCAAAAGAACTGCTCTCTGCACCAGGGCAACAAGTGGCATGTTTAGAACAGAAAAAAAAAATTCTTTTCAAGAGTACTCTGCACCTTCTTGGTTCTCCCTAAAAAAAGGAACTTTTCAAAACTCACTGTGCATGCAAATGTTTTCAGTCCTGCTCTTTCTTTAAAAATAGAAAATAAGGCTGGGCATGGTGGCTCATGCCTGTAATCCCAGCACTTTGGGAGGCCTAGGCAGGTAGATCACCTGAGCTCAGGAGTTCGAGACCAGCCTGGCCAACATGGCAAAACCCAATCTCTACTAAAAATACAAAAATTAGCCAGGCGTGGTGGCAGGCGCCTATAGTCCCAGCTCCTCGGGAGGCTGAGGCAGGAGAATCACTTGAACTCAGGAGGTGGAGGTTGCAGTAGGCTGAGATAGCGCCACTGCACTCCAACCTGGGCGACAGAGGGAAACTCCATCTCAAAAAAAAAAAAAAAAAAAAAAAGAAGAAGAAGAAGAAGAGAATCAGCTTTTCAAATAAAGAAAAGGCATCTCTCTGAAACAGAACACTAGACACTGAAGGCCACCCCTGGGCACCGCCCTGTGGATTCCACTTCCAGATTCTTCCCTTGAAGAATCGTGACAGCAGAACATCTGCGGATAAGGAAAGTCATGTGGCTCATGGCGACAGGACAGGATCGGAGGGGCCAGCCCAGCAACCCACCTAATCGGTCCTCATGTGAATACTGTGCGTCCCATTCCAGGAGAGACTCTGCACCCCCCCGTTAGAAGGAGATGCCAAATGCCCTGATTTAGGGGGGACAAATTGCAGTGAAGATTTCCTAGCAAAAGCGCCTCCTCCTAACACAAAATAAAACCGATCTGCAAAAAAATGCAGACTTTCTGGGAAGGTTAAAACCTCAGAGCTCAGTTTCAGGGTCTGATGCCACAGCAGCGTACAGGGCCCAGAGCCCTGGACTTGGCCTCCTGGAAATACTACAGCACAGCAATGGTTTTTAACCTGACATCCATCTCCTGCTCTCCCACACCCCGAGGCGACTGTCACACTTTCTGCCTTCTCCATAAGCTTGCTTTTGGATTCTTTTTTTTTTCTTTTTAAGAGACAGAGTCTTCCTCTTGCTCTGTCACCCAAGCTGGAGTGCAGTGGCACTGCCATACGACACTGCAGCTTCCAATTCCTGGGCTCAAGCCTCAGCCTCCCAAGTAGCCAGGATCACAGGTGTGCACCACCATGCTCTGCTAATTTCATTTCTTTTTTTTTTTCCTGTAGAGACAGGGTCTCACTGTTGCCCATGCTGGTCTTGAACTACTGGGCTCAAGCGATCCTCCTGCCTTGACCTCCTAAAGTATTGGTATTACAGGTATGAGCCACCATGCTGGGCTAATTTATTTATTTATTTATTTTTTTTTTTTTAGAGACGGGGTCTCACTGTGTTGCCCAGGCTGGTCTTGAACTCCTGGGCTCAAGCGATCCTCCTGCTTCAGCCTCCCAAACTTGGTATTACAGGTGTGAACCACTGTACCTGGCTTGCCTTTCCGATCCTTGAACCCTTCCCGTTCACTTGAACGTGCCCTCCCTCCTTTTTCTCAGGAAAATAGGTGAATCAGAGAAGAATGCCCTCAGGGAACCAGCCCCGAAGTTACTTTCCCAGCAAGACTTCCTCTCTTTAACCTGCAGACAAGTCCACACCCTCCCACCCTGAAGCAGCTCCTCCCTGCACACCGCCACCCTCCCGGGCCCCTCCCTGCATGGCGGTGGAGCTGCTCCTGGTAAGGTGGGGACCAGAGGCACTGGAGCAGGCCACAGGGCAGCCAGCTGACCTCCTGTGCAGCTGCTCCGATGTGCACAGAAGTGATAGTCCTAGTACCAAGCAGACAGGAGCCCCCCTGCAGTAGGTACCTGCCTTGCCACCAGGTATCACTATAATTAGTCATTGTCATTGAAGCTGAATGCAATTAATTACATAATTTTGAAAGGTTCGGGTTTACTTCCATTAGAATTACATCATGAAACCAAGGAATTACAAAGGATTACAGACAGAAAGCAAATAGGGATGAATAAAGGAACTCCAAGCCGACTCCCCGCGTGTGTGAGTCATGTCCAATGCCAAAGTGTGGGTCCTGTCGCCCCACTTGTGTTTGATAAACCTGTGGGGATTGACTGGGTGGATGTCTGCACGGAGCCCACCTCCAGAGGTGCCAGCCCCCTGCACCGCAGGCGCTGGGGACACAGTGGGCTAGCTGGATGTGCCGTGTCGGTGGGGGACACTGATGACCACACCCTCCACAGGCTGTTCCCCACCCTCGGATTCTCGGACCCCTCTGGATGCCTGCGGAAATGCCACTCACCCAGCCCCATCTCTCCCATCACCCCTCGGTGGTCCTTGCCTGAAATGCCAGGGCCAGGCACACTGAGCCTGGCACAGCCACAGCCTGGCATCCTCTCGCCAGGCCATGATCACCACACCCTCCTGGTTCCATGGTCATCCCTCCCCCTCACTCTAGCCTGCCTTTCATGTGGGGCTTGCAGAAAGATCCTCCGAGACACACCCCAACAACTGAACTGTCCCTCTTCAGTTTAAAAATCAGGGCTAGGTGTGGCGGCTCAGGCCTGGAATCCCAGCGCTTTGGGAGGCAAAGGCAGGAGGATTGCCTGAGGCCAGGAGTTCAAGACCAGCCTGGGAAACACAGCGAGACCGCCATCTCTACAGAAAATACAAAAAAGTTAGCCTGGCATGGTGGCACATGCCTGTAATCCCAGCTACTCAGGAACCTGAGGTGGGAGGATTGCTTGAGCCCAGGAGGTCAAAGCTGCAGTGAGCTATGATCACACCACTGTACTGGAGCCTGAGAGACAGAATGAGACTCTGGCTCTAAATAATAATAACAATAATAATAATAATAGTAATAATCTGTTATTTCTCAGGGCCTTCAGAAGACAGAAGTGACTCTGTGGGGCTTTGCTCTATCTGTCCTGCTCTATCTGTTCCCAGGCCACTGGGCACCCAAGCTATACAGGTCAGTTATTCCTAGCCTTTGTTTTCCATCCCCCTTGCAAGAATGTCAGCTCCAGCCAGGCGCGGTGGCTCACACCTGTAATCCCAGCACTTTGGGATGCCGAGGTGGGCAGATCACCTGGTCAGGAGTTGGAGACCAGCCTGGCCAACATAGCAAAACCCTGCCTCTACTAAAAATACAAAAAAATTAGCCAGGCATGGTGGCACGCACCTGTAATCCCAACTATTCGGGAGGCTGAGACAGGAGAATCGCTTGAACCCAGGAGGCAGAGGTTGCACTGAGCCGAGATTGCACCACTGCACTTCAGCCTAGTTGACAAAGCAAGACTCCATCTCGAAAAACAAAAACAAAAAAAGAATGTCAGTTCCTTGAAGGCAAGGATTCCCTATTGTCTGGTCACTCAATCCCTATGCTAGAATGCTGCCTGGCACACAGGAGACACTCAATAAATGCTCAACAACGGCCTAAGTAAGTCTTTGGAGCAAGACAGCCAGAGTCCATCTTTCCAAACCCCTGCCCTGTCCACACAGCAGACACATCAAACCCGCTGCCATTGGACACCTCATGATATTATGTGTCCTGCATTCTCTGACTAACCAGCAGGCCAGGAGTGTATTTCTTTGGGTAACCCAGGGGCTTGAACAGGATCCATTCGAGTCATCAGGTACCATGGAGATGTGCTCAGACACAAATGGATGCATGGCCTCAACAGCCTATGAGAAAAATGAGTCACCCCGAAATATACAGAACTGCCAACAACTTCACTCGAATGTGCTGTGTTATTTCTGAGACCAGTGCACATTTTTGCATATTTTCTCTTTAAATTTATAATTTTTTAACAAAACAAAGTCCATCATTACAAAAAAATCAGCATCCAAGAGTCATCTGGGCCGGCGCGGTGGCTCACGCTTATATAATCCTGGCACTTTGGGAGGCTGAGGCAGGAGGATCACTTGAGCCCAGGAGTTTGAGACCAGTCTGGCCAACATAATAAGACCCTATCTATAGAAAAATATGTAAAACAAATTAGCCAGGCATGGTGGGGCGCACCTGTGGTCCCAGCTACAAGGGAGGCTGAGGCAGGAGGATCACTTGAGCCTGGGAGTTCAAGGCTGCAGAGAGCTATGATCCCACCACTGCAGTCTGCAACAGATCAAGACCCTGTCTCAAAACAACAACCAAAGCATCTGAATCCAGAGTGGCCCAAAACCTCAGTTTTCCAGTCCAGTGATAATTCCCTGAGAGAAAGGAGCTAAGATCTCAGGGATGTCGCTGTGACCAGGCTGTTTCTCTCAGGCCAGTCGGCCAATGGTACATGTCTTATGAAATCAGTCTCAGAAAACACACGCCCAACATACCGTGTAGCTCAGAACAGAAGCTTGCGTGGTGGGTGCTGCCCCGACCATGTCAGGGGATCTGCATGGATTTGAGTGCGGTATCACTGCAGGGGCTACATCAACCAGTTTCCCAGGGGCTTGGAGAGTGGGGATCTGGTCTTGACCATCACAGGGTTAAGTACAGGTATCAGTATGTATGGGCAATTCACTCCCCAGCACCCAGGGGCATAGCCCCGGCATCTCAGAGGAAAGTCCTGTAAAGAGACGCTCCATCCAGCATTCACCAAACCACCCACAGACAGGGCAGGCCTCTCCTCTGGGCCCCTCAGGCCCCATGGCCAGGCCTCTCTCCTAACAGTTCCCCAAAATGCTTCCAACAAACTTGCTTCAGGCAAGGATTGGGCATCTGAGGATAGCGAGTAATGCAGCAGGGGGGCTCCTTGCAACCTGAGCCACAACCGTATCCCAACTATCAGATGATGAGGTTTGCTAACAAGAATGACGGGGAAGCCGTGATTCTATCATCAGATGGCCCTTCTCTGCGGGGCTGAGTTTGAAGTCTACGGACAGGGCAAGGCTCCAGCCAGGCCTCCCTGAGAAAGTGCTCCCCTCAAGCCCACCCACCCCAGCCCCATTTCCATCCCCAGCTGCTCACTGCTAAGTGACCCAGACCCAGCCAAGTTCATCTTGGGCAGCCCCGGAGAAGAGGTCCCTTCTGAGTCCCCCAATGACCCCACTGCTTCGGCTGAGGGTTGCCTAGGGAACAGCGTGGGTTGGGAGGAAAAACACGCCTGGAGCTCGGCAAAGGCCACGATATAACCCCGACTCCCGGCTTCTCACCTATGGCAGGTATGCAGCTCCACAGGGCTGTCATGCAAGTAACATGAAATAAACCAAGAGCCTAAGCCCGTGCCTGCCCGCTGTCCGTTCCCATGAAACCATTACCGTTAGTGCACAAAAACATAAAAATACAAAATGAAAATAGAAAAGCTCCTGTCTTGTCACCAGTGAATGTAAAACTGGATATGGTATGTGGAATCTAATCCTACAAGCAACATTCTGTCTCTCCACTGCTCCTTTTGCTGAAACATCAAACTGTCCTCCCTCCAGAACAGGGAAAGTCAAGACAAAGGGGTGCTGTGCCAGTTCAAATTAATTCTTCACCCCACCCCACCCCAAATGATGCAAAACTCTCCAGCACCAGCCAACACTCCAACAAAATCCTCCCGGGCTTCAAACTCCAGGTTTCAACTCATCTTCCAGACTTCGGCACCCACTTTTCCACTGAGCTAAAAGCCTCCTTTTCCCCAGGGGCTCAACCCCTGGAATTACCTACCAGTCCCCTAAATCCCCCATATCCCAAAGGGGGCACACCCCCTCCCCCTGCCTGGGGTGGTTCCTCTCCCTCCACCCTGTCCCTGCAGATGCTAAGCCCACCTCCCATCAGCCACCCGCACTGGGCCTGGGCATCCTGCCTCTCTAAGCCCTCCTCTCCCAGCCCTCACTTCCCCAAATCCAAGCAAATGCTTCTGCAGCCAGACAGTGACGTCACCTCTACAAAAATATCCTAGGTACTTTCTTTGACTAAATGAAGTGGCCACAAAGCACGCAGGCCTATGAGGGCCACTGCTCTGAAGTGAGGCAGACCCGGAGTGGGGAGTGCCTTTGCCCAGACACAGGCCAGACCCATGGGACAGGGTTTGGGGGATGAGGCAGACGTGAGACATTCCTCCGATGCTGACACCCAAATCTCTATCTTTCTTGCTGCTGGGTTTCTCTTAGATTTTTGGGGGTTTTGAGAACTACAACATGCACTTTCCCCATTCGTTCACATAGGGAAGTTTCCTCCCATTCAGGCTGTCAGCAGAGTCAAAGAACAAACCTCTGTCAAAAAATTGTTCTGCCCAATGCTCTTTTTAAAAATGTGGATCTTTTTGTGTCCTCTGTGCCACAAGTACAATTATACATATAGCTGACTCTTGAACAATACAGGTTTGAACTGTGTAGGGCCACTTTTTTTTTTCCATAGTAAAAGTGACATTGAGTGGGGCTGGGTGTGGTGGCTCCCGCCCGTCATCCCAGCACTTTGGGAGGCCGAGGAGGACGGATCACCTGAGGTCAGGAATTCTGAGACCAACCTGGCCAACATGATGAAACCCCGTCTCTACTACAAAAATTAGCCGGGTATAGTGGCGGGTGCCTGTAGTCTCAGCTACTCAGGAGGCTGAGGTAGGAGAGTCACTTGAACCTGGGAGGCAGAGGTTGCAGCGAGTCGAGATCCGCCACTGCACTCCAGCCTGGGTGACAGGGTAGAACTCCACCTCAAAAAAAAAAAAAAGTTACACTGATTGGGCCTGCTTCTCCTGACTCCCCCTCCACCTGCTCCAGCCCTTCCGTCTCTCCACCACCCTGTAACAGCAAGACCGACCCCTCATCTTCCTCCTCAGACTCCTCAATGTGAAGGCAAAGAGGATGAGGACCTTTAGGATGATCCACTTCTACTTTCTGATTAGTAAATATATTATCTCTTCCTTATGATTTTCTTAGTAACATTTTCTTTTCTCTAGCTTCATTCTAAGAATACAGTATATCATACATATAACATACAAAATACATGTTAATCAAGCAACTGTTTGTTATTGGTAAGGCTTCCTATCAGTGGTAGGCTATTAGTAATTAAGTTTTTGAGAAGTCAAAAGTTTTATGTGGGCATGGTGGCTCATGCCTATAATCTCAGCATTTTAGGAGACCGGGACAGGAGGATTACTTGAACACAGGAGCTCAAGACCAGCCTGGGCAACAAAGCAAGACCCTGTCTCTAAAAAAAATAAAAATAAAAATTAGCCAGGCACGCTGGTGAGTGTCTGTAGTCCCAGCTACTGGGAGGCTGATACGGGAGGACTGCTTGAGCCCGGGAGGTCCAGGCTGCAGTCAGCTATGATTATGTCACTGTACTCTAACCTGGGTGACAGAGCGAGACCCTGTCTGAAAAGGAGAGGGGACGGGAGGGGAGGAAAAAAAGTTATACATGGATTTTTGACTGTGCAGGTGGGGTGTGGGGGGAACGGGAGAAGGGATCAGCCCCTAACCCCCATGTTGTTCAAGGGTCACCTGTATTTTAACCAACACTTACCCTACTTTGCAAAGAAAGATAACCTTAATGAGACTGAAAAAGTAACACTTATGTTACTTTGCACAGAAAGATAATTAATGGGACTGAAAAAGAAACATCTATTCCATAGGTGTACCTATCGGTAGCTTTCAAAACACAGTCATTTTGGCTGGACGCAGTTGCTCACGCCTGTAATCCCAGCACTTTGGGAGGCCAAGGTGGACGGATCATGAGATCAGGAGATCGAGACCATCCTGGCTAACACGGTGAAACCCCATCTCTACTAAAAATACAAACAAAAACAACTAGCCGGGCGTGGAGGCGGGCTCCTGTAGTCCCAGCTACTCGGTAGGCTGAGAGGCAGGAGAATGGCGTGAACCCGGGAGGCGAAGCTTGTAGTGAGCGGAGATCGCGCCACTGCACTCCAGCCTGGGTGACACAGCGAGATTCCGTCTCAAAAAACAACAACAACAAAAAAAAAAACACAGCTGTTTTACTATAATCTACCTGCTTTCACAATATTAAAAAAAAAAAAAAAAAGAATTAATTTTGCATTCTTAACCAGCTGAATGAGTCCTAAATTGGACACATAAGGTAGAGAGTGGGGGCCTGGGTGGCGGATGGTTGTGGTGGGTACCCAAGAGATAATCAGGGCAGAGGGAGGGAACCCAAGCCCAGAGGGGAGCCCTAGAGATCCCTGGCCACCCCAAAACTGTTCTGCTAGAAAGCCCTCTCTCCCACACCTCCCCAAGCACACAGAGCTCAGTGGGCGCCCCCTGCCCACTCCCTGACCTGACTTCCAAGCCCTTCCTGCAGCCTTCCCAGAGGCTCGGACACACACAGCTCCATTCATCCCAGCCTTGTCCTGCTGGTCCTGTCCGCCCCTCTGGGCGGGAAGCCGCTGCTATTTTAAGTCTCCGTCACCACTGCCGGGCACACAGGTGCGAAAGAAAAAGGAATGCATGAAATAGGATTGAAGGCCGGGTGCAGTGGTTCACACCTGTAATCCCAGCACTTTAGGAGGCCAAGGAGGGAGTATCACTGGAGCCCAGGAGTTTGAGACCAGCCTGGGGAACATGGCAAAACCCCGACTCTACAAAAAAAAATAGAAAAATCAGCCAGGCGTGGTGGTGCATGCCTATAGTCCCAGCTACCCAGGAGGCTGAGGTGGGAGGATTGCTTGAGCCCGGGAGGTCAAGGCTTCAGTGAGCTATGATCTCACCACTGCACTCCAGCTGGGGCAACAGAGCAAGACCCTGCCTCAAAAAAAATCAAAATCAAAAAACCAAAAAAATTCTGAAATAGGCTCGAAGCTCAGATGTACAGAGGGAGGAGGAGGGAGCTCCCCCAAATATGCAAGATTCTGGAGTCATTCTAGCTGGGATGGAAAAGGTTTAGGTGGGGCAGAAAGGACCATCGGGGGAACTCTGTCTGCTACCCTAACGAATGTGGTCTCCACTCTGTGCCGAAGCGGGCCACCATGGATGCTTAAGGAGAGGAATGGCATCGTGAAATCAATGGTTCGGGAAGATTCATCTGGCAGCTGCATTTATAATGGATTGCGACCTGTTTTGAATGAGCAGTTTTAAAACGAGTAAAAGACGACGCACTCAGCTCTTGTGTGTTAGAAAGACTTGGCTCTCACACACAATAAGCAGCCCCCAAAACTAACTCAAACACACACACACACACACACACACACACACACACACACACAAAGATTTCATTAAGATATCAGGGCGTTTGCCAGGCGCGGTGGCTCAAGCCTGTAATCCCAGCACTTTGGGAGGCCGAGACGGGCGGATCACAAAGTCAGGAGATCGAGACCATCCTGGCTAACACGGTGAAACCCCGTCTCTACTAAAAATACAAAAAATTAGCCGGGCGAGTTGGCGGGCGCCTGTAGTCCCAGCTACTTGGGAGGCTGAAGCAGGAGAATGGCATAACCCAGGAGGTGGAGGTTGCAGTGAGCTGAGATCCGGCCACTGCACTCCAGCCTGGGTGACAGAGCAAGATTCCATCTCAAAAAAAAAAAAAGATATCAGGGCGTTTTAAGATGACAGCGTAATTATATACCAACACAGAGCCACATAAAACAATCGCAAACTACTTCTTACTCCCGACAATGACATTCAACCATAACTGGCAATATCCTTCCTCTCCCAGTCCCACGTCGATGCTGACAAACTGTGGGACCAGGGCTGAGGACCAGGTGGAGGGGGAGAGATGACCAAGACCTCCCTCTGGGATGGCCAGCTCCGGGTGGTGGCTTTACGACTCTGTAGCACAGTTCTCCAAGGGCCCCAGCCACCTCGTGGTCCTCCAGGCTCACCAGTGACTGCAGACTCCTGGATCCCATGGAACAGAAACCTGAACTTGTCTCCCACTTGGCTGAGTGACGAGACAGCAAGCGTTACTGTGTAAGCAACGAGTTGAGATACAGCTGAAATAAAGCAATTCTGGTAAATGAATGTTTCTATGCTGGTTTAAACACATGCTCCTCTGCTCTCAATTTTCTGTCTCAAACCTGTATGACTTACAACATCTCTGCTGTGTGAATAGGAAGGGAAGACGGGATTTGATTTACAGCTCTGGTCGTAATTTTAGCTGTAATCTCTGTATGTTGGGGACTCCAGTCCTTTTCCTTTTGAAAGGTTGGTGTTCTCTGGGTGGTTGCTGACTATGCTCTCGGCAAGGACACAGCAGAACTGTATGCAACAGAAATAACTCACTGGACCCAGGACTGCATGGGTTCAAGTTCTGGGTCAACTACTGTGGTGAAAAACAGAAAATAGTATGTTTCACCATTATCTGCCACACCTTTCAGAGTGACACAGAAATGGTAACAGGAGCCACAGAATGTTTCCAGTTCCAGAGGGAGAACGAAAGTCTTTTCCAAACCTCATCAAAAACATTACATGTATACGATTCCCTCCAGTGAGAATTTTATTTTTAATTTTCATTTACATAGTATCTTTCTTCCAAGAATCTCAAAATAATGGAGCAGTAGAAATACTTGTTTAAAAAAAAAAAAAAGTTGTCACAACACAGGAAGGGACAGGCTTGGTAGGGCAGGAGAAGGGCGAGAAGTGATAGGCTGTCCAGACAGCAAAGGCTCCAGCTAACACCCGGAGGCTAGGCTGAGGGCGGCTCCCAGCCGGCCCTTCCCTCAACACAGCCCATGCCTTTACCGGTGCTCACAGCTTCAGGCTCTTCAAGACAAAGATTTACCTTTGGTATCATCTGCTACCTTTTATCAAATTATTTTTTATCTAAATAATCATTTCTTCCCTAGAAATAGGAGGGGAAAGTGGCAATAAGCCAGAGAAACTTACAGTCCCAAACGAACAACTCAACAAAGATGTCTGAAAAGAGTGGAGGCCGGGCACAGTAGCTCACACTTGTAATCCCACCACTTTGGGAGGCCGAAGTGGGTGGATTGCTTGAGGTCAGGAGTTTGAAACCAGCCCGGCCAAAATGGTGAAACCCTGTCTCTACTAAAAACACAAAAATTAGCCAGGCATGGTGGTGCACGCCTGTAATCCAGCTACTCAGGGGGCTGAGGCACAAGAATCACTTTAACCCGGGAGGTCGAGGTTGCGGTGAGTGGAGTTTGTGCCGCTACATTCCAGGCTGGGCGACAGAGTGAGACTCAGTCTCAAAAAATAAAATAAAAAGAGTTGATATTCGTTCTGTCTTAAAGACATGAAACTATGTTAGAGAAAACAAAATCGTGGCAACTCATTAGGGAGAAAGTACCAGTTTAAGAAAAATTGTCTTGCTTTTGGGGGGAAATGGAAAGAAGCTTTTGTGTTGCGTTTTGTTTTTCGGTTTGGTTTGGTTTGGTTTGGTTTTTTCATATGCTGGGTGGACAGGATCTGAATGTCTCACATTTAACAAAAAGCTGTCAACACCCAGATAAATCTTTAATGACGGTACGACAGGCATTCTATTTCTCACTGTTTCGCAATACTCACTTAAGAAAGAGCTAATTTGTCAATTTGTTTTTCCCTTAACCAAACTCGGAACACCTCATAACCCGTGGTTCGCTTAAAAAAAAAAAAAAGTTAACTGCATTTCCTTATTGAATAAACACAGCCCAACAGAAAGGTATCTGTAAGAAAACAAGCAGTGTGCCAGTATCTACTCAAAGTAAGGCGAAGAACAAGCCACTTCCCTGGTGTTTCAGAGTAAGCTCTGTTAATTTCCTCCATCGTTAACTGCATCAATCACACAGTCCAGACCATCCCAGATTTCAAGCTTCGGCTGATGGAGTCGGCTGGGGCCCTTTCCACTCCGGCGGGTCCTGTGCTTTATAAAGGTTTGGACCCCTTATTGGGCTCATTTTCACAAAGGTTTTCAGGAAAGGAAGCAGAACCAAGTCAGTTTCACTTACTGTGAAACTCCTGGCTGGCTAGTTCTTGAGTTGCTGGCTGGCAGTGTTAGTAAATCCCTGGGAGGAACACCGCCATCCTTGGCTCCGTTCCAGTCACCTGTGTGATTATGTTTCTCTGTGTAGGAAGACCCTGTGGGTGGGATCTGTACCAGCCCTGCTTGTTGGGGTCAGCCAGGGACTGGGCGACAAACTCTGTGGCCACAATACCTGCACTTCCCATGGCCCAGGGCTCTAATCAACACAAAATTTCTGCCAACGGTCCTGGGCCTCCTGCAGTAAGGAAATGCCATCGGATTAAAATAAAGAAATTGACAATCTTTATTTTGTGCACTAACATCATCCTCTCTGAATTTAATTACAACAAAATTAAAATTATTTTTATTAGAGAGGCGTTAGCTTTTTAAAGTGAAGGTTCTTGACAGGTTTTACAACAAATTAGATGTCTCTTTTTTTTTTTCCTAAGACAGTCTTGCTGTGTCACCAAGGCTGCAGTGCAGTCATGTGATCTCAACTCACTGCAACCTCCACCTCCTAGGCTCAAGCAATTCTTATGCCTCAGCCTCCCGAGTAGCTGGGATTACGGACATGCACCACGACGCCCGGCTGATTTTTGTATTTTTAGTAGAGATGAGGTTTTGCCATGTTGGCCAAGCTGGTCTTGAACTCCTGACCTCAAGTGATCTGCCCACCTCAGCCTCCCAAAGTGCTGGGATTACAGGCATGAGCCACCATGGCCAACCTTAGATGTCTTTCAAAAAGAATAGTTCACCCTCACTGTGTCATACTCGAATAGGGCAGCACAAATGCTTTTTAAAAATCTTTTAAGTCACAGGCCAGGTGCTTCAAAGCTGTTTCACAGGCAGCACAAATGAGGGGAACAGCACAGGTTCCCCTCAGACCTGGTTCATTTCCTGCAGGGACACCTCCATTCCCGCCATAGACCACTCTCCTCCATCAACTTTCTCAGAAGACAGCTGAGAAGCTGGACTGATTATAGCTCAGCAAATTCAAAACTGCTCGATACCAAACCTTAGCTGTCCTTAGCAGGAAAATCCAACACTGACATACCATCGAAACTTGGTTCTGAAACATATCCCAAAACCAGGGCGATCAACTGCTTTTCAAGACCACGCCTTGAAAACTAGAATGGATCAAATGACACAGTCAATTCAGAGGGCCCTGCCGTTAATATTTAAGAAAATATCAGCCGGGCGCGGTGGCTCACGTCTGTTAATCCCAGTACTTTTTGGGAGGCGGAGGTAGGCGGATCATGAGGTCAGGAGATCTAGACCATCCTGGCTAACACGGTGAAACCCCGTCTCTACTAAAAATTACAAAAAACTAGCCGGGCGCGGTGGCGGGCGCCTGTAGTCCCAGCTACTCGGGAGGCTGAGGCAGGAGAACGGCGTGAACCCGGGAGGTGGAGCTTGCAGTGAGCCGAGATAGCGCCACTGAACTCCAGCCTGGGCGACAGCGCAATACTCCGTCTCAAATTAAAAAAAAAAGAAAAGAAAAGAAGAAAAAAGAAAATACCCTCCTCACCAAGTTAATACTTTTTTGGTTGCTACATTTAGAGAAGTTTATATTCTCTAAATGTAGAACTTTCTTGGGGAGGGGCGGGGGCAAGTAGTTTCTGAATCAGGGTGTAATAAAATGTAACTACATGCTCAGGTCAGTCAAGGTTCATCAAGTCAGAAATCACAAGTGAATTCACAAGTTCTTTGCTCTAAAAGTCATATAACAATACAGATATTAAATCGCTTGTCTAACTATGCCATTAGATTCCTTTTTCACTCCATTATCGGCACACACACACTTCTCCCCGCATCCAGGCATTCACAGGTATCCAGTTCCTAAAGCACCCAGCATGACTGCTTTGTCCAGGTAAGTAACAGCGGGACATAAGGAGAGACTGTGGGGCCCCTCTTCAAATAGCTTCGACAAAACGAATGGCTATAAGTGAAAAGTGTCCCTGGGCTTTGCTATAAAAAGACTCAAACATGGGATTCCAAGAATTCCACCTGTTTCCAATTAGATACCAGAATTGCTTGAGTGTTTAAGCTACATTCGCTTGCTACTTACACAAAACAATTCTTCCGGGTTTTTTGAACATTTTAAATATGTTAAAATAAGATTAAGGGTCTGGTTTAAACAATCGGAGGCAGGGAAATTTCGGTGGAAACCAAAACTCTCTCTCTGCGGCGATAACGCGGGGCTTCAGACAAAACAAAATGACAAGACAGACAAATTTCTGTCTTTGACAATTACTAATAAAAGTCACTTTTCATAGAGCAATTATATTTTTTAAAGTTATGTATTCAATAATATTAAATAGGTCTTAAATAATTCCTACCATAACTCACGATCCTGGGTCCTGTATATTCAAATAATGGTTAGAGTTGCCTTCTATGTAGCATTTGTGTTACAATTGTTACAATTCCTCAGATATACCTGTCTGTGAAATTTACATGTGACAATTGTGTTAACTACTTGAAATGGAAGCACAGGTAGGAATTTAACCTACCTCTGTATGATTCTTCATATGATGAATTTCTCTGTTTACGAAATGTATGAGTTTTCCCCTAACAAATGGGTCCTTCCTTCATATCACTAAAAACAGCCATTCCTGGGGCATTACAGAGAAGCTGAAACAAATGTGGACTTTCTACTTCTAGCCTTGTTTTCTCTCCTAAGACACAGAAAGTGAGTACAGCCCCAGCAGCGGTTTTGATTGTTCACTGCTACAGGTAGACCCGGAGGGGAATTAGAGCACACAAACTACTGTTTCTGCGCAGTTCCCATATAAACCCTGATGGGTTTGTCTTAATTGCACAGCAACAGGAGACTTTTTAAATAGCCATTAAAGGTTTCAGGCTCAGCACAGTTCGCCAGACTGCATTTTTAAGGTTAGCTCAGTGGATTTAGGAGGGAATCATTCCTGAAGGTATTGGACAATTTGGCCCTTTCAACTTTCTTAGGTTGGCTAACTACCAACAGAAGATACATGAAGTTAAGGATGTAGTCAGAGGGGTCTCTGTGGCCTCAACTATACCAAGAGTTGTTGCATTAACTCACCAACTTGCATCTTTAAGAAAAAAAAAGAGTTTCACATAGGAAAAAACTTAAATCAACTGCCAATGACTCCTTCCCACATCCAACCTCAAAGACACCCATATTAAAATAACCAAGAAAACAAAAGCAGAAGCAGCAGTGGTGTAATTTCTTGAACCGTTATTTTATAAAGGGTACTAGATGGGACATTTTAATTAAAATAATACACTTATTATGGTAAACAGTATTGGACAGCCAGTAACATACACACTTCCACAACAGGAAAAAAAAAAAAAAAAAGCCATCAGAAAATGAACTTTCAGAAAAACTGAAATTGTTTTTTGATTCTGAAAAAGAAGGCAACTTTTCAAATTTACTTTTGCAGAGGCTGCTTAAAGGGGAAGGCTGGTCACCATGTGGGAATAATGTCCCAAAGGGAAGACAGTCATTGGCCGGGCCCGTCCCAAAGAGTTCAAAGCTGCACTAACATACAGAGTGCCATGAGCTTGTTTTAGAAAGTGTCCTCTTTACAAATATGTATTTAAAAGACAAATTTATACAACAGTGCTTTTCTTATTTAAAAAGAAAAGAAAACCTGGTTTTTACAAGTCTGAGATAGAATAAAAAACTTGTCCAACTAGTCTTAGCAATACCAAAGCACTGAAACTTCCATACCACAAGCCTTTGGGACTAAAAAGGAAACGGAATAAAACACAATCTTCAGAAACTCTCTTCCTGAGCACGCACTCCTGTGCCAAGGCGGCAGCTTCAAGACCCAGGAAGCCCAGGGACAAGAAACCGGTGGCCCTGGCTCACTGGGTGGTTGCAGAACTGCGGAACTGCCCAACCTCACCTGGACCCACTGAAGTCTCCAACCTGGATTTGTCTCTGCTGAGACCAATCAGCCTCTTTACCCCCAGGTGGCAACCCAATCTCAGTATAAAGAGGTCTGGAAAGATGAGAAGAATCTGAAACTAATGAATTCTCTCCCAAACTGTCGTCCTATTGGTTCACTGGCTATCCGTGGGAAATAACCACACACCGACTCCAAAGGCCTCCTCACGGCCCAGAGAAAGAACCAGATTGGCCTGAGACTTGAACTTTGACATTTCGTATTCGATTGAAGTTTGCAAACCCATAGGAAATCATCTAAGGCCAAATCATTAGCAACCACCAAAAGCAAAGGAGTAAAGAGGAATGACATTCAAATAAGGGATTTTGTTTTGGAGTTTGGTTTTGTTTTCTTCTTAATATCCACATAAAGTGCAAGTAAAGTGACACGGAAACTTTCGATGGAATCCTGGAGCCCTGATCCCCTGAAGAAGTAGTTAATACGGGGGACAGGATGGTTTAGAGTTCTTAAAATCTAGTAACTCTAGAAACCAAATCCATTTGGCAGTTTTGCCAGGATGCTTTAAAAAGGACACTTCATTGATATTAAACTAGGATGTCACATTTAGGAAGAGGGAAGAATAATAATAATGTTTGTCTCTTAAAACTCCACAACGGGTTTTACAGTAAGCACAGGAATTAAATTATGGTAAAAGGGAGCTATTTTTACTAAAACAGGGTAGACCAATTTATCAAAAATGCCATTCGGCTGTGTTCATTACATCCAGGAATCTAATTTACACAATAGACACTTTGGAGTAATCTATTTTAGTCAATAAATACTCAAACTCCTTTAAGTTTTAATCTTATCGGAAATACATATTTCGCATAGTCTTCTTCCTAGTTAAGCGAGAAATTTCAGGAAATTTCATAACGACTATGACTCGGCTTTATCGTTCTTAGTAGGCAAGAGCAGAAAACAAGCATATACAATTAAAGTTGTCAGATTCCATTTAAATATGTTTTAATCCAACCCGCTTCGTTTCATACAAGCCTGCATCTCGAGTTCAGCCGCTTTGCTCCCAAAGGTATTGCTGTAGGTCACTGTCACCAGTCCTCCAGGTTAGGAAAGTTCAGCCAAGTTTACCTTCACACACACCGTAGCAGTGGGAGCAGCTGCAGTTCCCCAGGGACCCTGGGGAACCCTCCTATCCCCTCCCAGAGCGCCAGGCAGCCCTGGGGCATTCTAAACCGCGGGACCCAGGCACCCCCCCCATCCCCGGTTCCCCTCACGCCTGCAATCTCGGGACTTCTGGCCCACAAGCCGCTCACCTTCAACTTGGCTCCGGCTACGCACAACATCCACCTGGCAGAGTCCCGGGGCTGTCCGGGCGCCGCGGGCGCCGAGCTGGCACGTGCGGGGCGGACCCTAAGGGCGCGCCGCTCCTCCGGGCGGGGGGTGGCAGGCGGGCACTCGCCCCCTGGGCACAGCGGGGGCTCTGGCGTGGGCCGGGAAGCCCCGGCACAGTCCCCCCGCGGCGCCGGGGACTCTGAGCGCTGACCACCGCCCGGCACGCCAGGGTCCCAACGGGCCCCCGCGGCTCTGCTTTCGAGAACCCGGCCCGAGAAGGCATCTCCGAGCGCACCCGCCGCGCGCTCCATGGCGGGCCCTGCAGTGAGGGCAGAAGCCCCGAGGGGAGGCAAGGAAGGGAACGGGCGCCGCAGGTCACTGGGGGCCGCCGGAGCCCCCAGGCGCGCGGCGATCTCGGCTCGGACAGGCGGCGGGGAGGCAGCGTCCCCTCTTCGGGCACCCGGGGGAACAGCGCGGGGCCTGCGCTCGGGGAAAGTTGCAGCCTCCTCCTCCCGCGCCCGCACCCGGCAGTCCGGCACACCGCGACCCAGCCGCACTGCGCGCGGGGCACCGCCGCCGCCCCTCGCCAAGTTTCCCCAAAGCGCGCCCGCGGGGGTCCCCGGCCACGGAGGGGCAGGTCCGCGCCACCGACACAGGAACACAAAAGAGCGGGGCGGCCGCGAGGTGCGCGGGTGGCCCCGGGGCGCTCTCCGGGACGTAAACAAACCCAGGGGTCCCCGCCGGGAGCCACACGCTGGGTGCCGGTCGGGCTGCGCGGCCCGGGCCGGTGACAGCCGGGGGCGGCGGCCGGGGCCGGCCCCGACGAGCCACCGCGGCCCCCCGCCCGGCAACCCGCCCCCAGAAGGCATCTCCGAGCGCACCCGCCGCGC
>NC_045441.1:10694508-10706929 GCF_002776525.5 Piliocolobus tephrosceles | reverse complement strand
GGGGTGGGGGCAGACACCGGGGGCAGCAGTGGCGGCGGCGGCTCCCGGCGCCATCTTGGGCTGATCGATGAATTGAACAAAGAGGATCAATTTCCGATCAAGCGAGTGATCAATGGGGGCCGGGGAGCGGGAGGGACTCGGCCCCGACTCGGCCCCGCGGTGCCCGGCACCCCCCTCCTCCCCGCCGCCGCGGGCCCCCCGGCGGCTGGGCCAGCCCGGGGCCCCCGGCGGAGGCCGCGACCGCCCGCAGCCCCCACCCCCGGGCGCGAGGCCGAGCGCGGAGGAGCCTGACCTGCAGCTGCTGTAAATCAAAGCGCTTCCAATATTGAAACATCGATCCCACATTGGCCGCCATCTTGAGACATATTGAGACGGAGTGAGCGGCTGATAGAGAGGGGGCTGGAGTTCAGGAGCCGCCAGGAGGCAGCAGGCGGGCGGCGCCAAAACCCGGCCTGGAGCCGGCCGCCGCCGCCGCCACCGAGGACGCGGACTCCTCCTCACGGCGCCGCCGCAGCCATGGCGAGCCCGAGCCGGAGCCGGAGTCGCAGCCCCAGGGCGCGGCGGCCGCGGCCCGGCCTCGCGCGCGCGGCCCCGGCCCCTGCTCCCCCAACCCCCCCACCCCGCTCTCCCCCTCCCCTCCGCGGGCCGGCCGGCGACCCCCGCCCCTCGGGACAACCCCCCCCAACCCCAGTCTGCGGTCGCGCTGGCCACAGACCCGGCCCCGAGGGGGCGCTGGAGGGCAGCGACCGGGGTCCCCCGGCACCGCGCACCTGGGGAGGGCTGGGGGGTCCCCCGCAGGGGTCGCGATCGCCCGCGGTGGCCGAGCGCAGCGCCTTCAGGGGGCTCCGGTCGGGGGAAACATCTGAGCGACCCTGTAGTAGTTAGTGTCCAGAGCGCGGAGACGGCGCTACCACCTGGCCGGGACCCTCCACCCGACCCCTGCGTGGCCCAGGTCCCCCGCAGCGGCGCGCGTGGAAGGCGCCCCGGCGGTGTACGGCAACACTCTGATCCCTCTGCGCCCAGCGAGGACGGGGACACCGAGACGACCAGGAACGGCGTCGCATGTTTGGAGGAGTGGAGTTGAGGGGGAAACAGCCCTGACCCTCTCAGGGGGCCGCGCGCGTGGATGCCCCACACCTGGACCGCGGCGGTGCCAGCGTACCACCCGAACGCACCCCAACGGCGGTGACGCTGGGGGTCCCGGCAGCCCGCATTCGCCCAAGCCGTTCCAGTTTAGGCCACGACAGGAAAAGTCTGGGAGCCCAGTTCTGTGTCCCCCCGCGCCGCTTCAGCGGAACAGCCCAAGAAACTTCCTGTGGTTCAGACACCTTGGTTTGTTGCAACTTCGGGCGCAGAATGTTGGAAAGTGTGGGTGCACTCACTGAAAACGGAAAGCGTGGTCCCAAGTTTACAGAAATGCTAAATGCAAACCAAAAAATAAATTCTCTTTTGATTTCTCTCCTCGCAGAAAGCTGGCGAAAACACGTTTTATGATCGTCATCTTTCATTGATTATACACACGTGTGACTTGGAGTGTCCAGTAGGAATACTGTACTTTGACTCTCCCGCACCTCATTGAACGAGTAATTAAACAAGTCCCCAAATTCCTTAATCTCAATATGCATATGTAAACAAAATATAGGCTACAAAATAAAACGCGCAAGTGGAAAACAATTGCTTTTCAAGTGAGTTCGAGAGTTGGCGCAGTGAATTCGGCGTTTTTGGAGGAAGAGGCTAGAAATGAAAGTCCCAACATTTAGAGAACACGCGTGTCCCCCAGGTCTTGCGCTGCTGGCCAGGGGCCTCAGTTTCCCCAAGGGGAGGCCCCTGACGTCGGGAGCGGGGTTCACTGCCTCCCCAACGCAACTTTGACTCGCCGGTGGGTGGGAGCGCGCTGGCGTCGGGGGGCACGTCGCGAGCCTCCACCCCAGATGCGGTGACGCCGCGCAGAGCAGGGCACTGCGGATCTCCGATAGCCAAGGGCTGCCTCCGTGTGGAGCGCCCTAGCCCGCGCGCGCAGTCGGCCGGCCGCCGCGCCGTAGCTCCGACCGCACCGCCCGGTAGAGGGCAGCGGCGCCCCGACACTCGGGTCCTCGGGTCCCCGCGCACGTGCCCACCGGCGCACCCGGGCCCCCGCGCCTGGCCACGCCCTGTCCCGGAGTGAGGCCCCTGGCGGGAAGCGGCATTGCCACCGCGGGACAGTCCTGTCCCAAGGAAATGCGACTTCTAAGGATGCCTCCACACTCTGGGAGGCGGTGGGGGTGGGGGGGGGGGTGCTTCCGCCTTCCCCTTGCACGTCTATTTCTGCGGTGGCAGGCAGGCGAGACCTAGGAATTGCGCTAAAGGTGGCTAGACAAATAAAATGTGCAGGGGCTTTAAAAAAAAAAAAAGAAAAAGAAATCCCTCCCATGGGGAAGGCTCAAGGAAGGATCAGGGAAATGGTTTGGATTTGATGCAGATGTTCTCAATCTAATTATCGTGTAGATCCCCTGGGTTTGAACCAAAAAAGTGAAATATATATGACCTGTGTAATACTCCCGAAATACATCTGGTTGGAATTCAGGATTCTGAATCCATGGCAATATTTTAGAAATAAATCTGATGACTATTAAATACCCTTGTTACATTTCTGGTTATATTTATATTATTTACATGCTAACCTGACTTAGTACAGACACACTGTATTGGATGGCCCAGAGGTTAACCTCTATTTAAATACAATTTAGATTTCTCCCACCAAAGCTTTGGGTTACATAAACCTTGTTGCTCTCTGCAGGGGGTGGTGGGGAGGGGGGAAGAGTTTAGAATAACTTTCACAAGCACCATAAAACCTTACTTTGTAAAAAGAAAATCATTCAAAATAAACCACTGATCAAAAGTTATCTGGGTTGAGTGAAACAGCAGAGACCTAAAAAAAGTTTTTAAAATGCGCTTTATTGTTCTTCAGCAAGTATAGACACAGAATAAAAGCAAATTGTATTTATTTCCAAAGACTATTTTGTTTCTTTTTTATTGTTTCAGATTGACTTTCACCCTCACCATTGTAAAAACCCAAGAGTACCCACTGGCAGAGTGGATCTACAAAGCTGTGCACTGCATAAAATATTTAGAAAATATTGTATAGGTTTTAGGACCTAGATTTCCACTGGCACCTACAAAGATAATACAGTAATGGCTATGACCTCCCAGAACACAGTGTGAGAGGCAGGTAAGTTCTCAAGATAAATGGCCCAGTACCAAGAAATACCTCGGGCACCTGGATGCATAATTAATATTACTTAGAATGAAAAACAAGAAAAAAAAAATCCACAGGCATTTGGCCACTTTTCGATACTCAGGCTCTTCCTTTAGGGGATGAAATCTCACAGTTTCCAAGTATATGACCAACTTGCCACCCAAGCTTTCAAAATCAAGACCCCAGTCATCAGATGGAGGAACTGACCAAGATGATGTTTGTTCCTGATGCCTTTGAATGAAATACAGCTTAGCCCCAAATAAGGTAACTAAATAATTAATATTTTAGTCCAGAATTCCTAAATTTCTTTTCTGGCCCGTTTTATTTTGCCTAAAAAGTGTTAAGTAGCCACATGGGGGATGTGACAATACTATCTAATTTAACTTGCTGAAAATTGTAAAGTGCTTTTGGGAGTTCATTCTTTCCTGTCCTCCTAACACTAGTGGATTCTCCTTTCCCTGACATCCACATATAGTTTATTAAATCCACTAAGGTTAAAAAAAAAAATTGTCCAATTCTCCAAAATATGGTAGATTACTACTAAATTGGCCCTCTTTGGCAGACCCAAGAAATGCAAATGTGTCGCGTTGTTTTCTAAAGATTCAAATTTAGAAGTTGTTCTGTTATATTTCAGCTAATTCCTTGAAGGAATTAACTATCAAGAATTTCTTCCACATTGAAAAATGTCTTACACTGTATTATTTTAAAAATCAATTTCCTTTATCCCACATAAGAGTCTTTTATTACGGACTCATACAATTAAGTTTCACCTAAAGTTAAGAAACTCTATCCCCAAGAAAATTTGGGGAATAATCTATAATTTTTACCAAGCTAGAAGGAAAATGAAAAAATCTCAGAAATCAGATATACTTTAAAGGAAAAATCAAGAGGTTCATTCTAAAACCTTAATCCATTTTCGAATTATTTTTTTGCATCCCAACTAGAACAAGTTTCAAATAGTTTTCAACAAGAAATAATCAGAAACAATTCATAATGCTAAATGCTTACGTCATAATTTATTCATAAACAAACATAAAGATATGACTATTTTGATGCATGGTATAAAGGAATTATACTCTTAATGAACAGTCATGTGGAGAATCTTAATTTTACAAACAGAAGTTCAAAATTATATCAAGGTAGTCATTCAAGCTGCCTGAATTTGTAAATGTTTTAAATTCAGGACTAAGGCCAGACAGAAGTTTTGAGACACTTTACATTTGAAAATCCCTTTTCCTTATATCAAAGGATTATGAATAACAGAGGGGAATGACTCTTTTGTCTTTGGTGACTGCCTTTTAGAATGATTTGGCATAGACTACTGGAATAAATGAAAGGAAGATTCCAGATTTTTTTTTTTTTTTTTGAGCTCAAGAAAACCAAACTACTTTTAATTGCTTTGTTTTCAAAATAGGATTTTATGTTAATTATTTTTAAGTACACTATTCGCTGTACTATATGTAAATACCCACCAAATAAAAGTACACATTTTGCTACATGTAATTACATGTATAGTACATCATTCATTTCAATACCCTGAATGTATGTGTAGTTATATAATTGTACCAAAAACCTGCCCAACTTGTAAGAACAAACTACAATGATTTCTAAACAGTAGACTCCTGTTCACCACCCTTCCACCCTATCTCTGGTGACAGCATTTCTCGGTCTCCAAGCCCCTTTTGGAAATCTTCAAATACTTCATGTCTGGCCCACCATTTCCCTCTTCTTTCCACTTCTGGACAGCATATGTTGATGACATTCTCTCTAGGTATCTTTCCACACCTCTAATGATTATGTTCTGTTCTCTCCGATTTGTCTTAAACAAAAAAAGTGTACAGCTTGGCCTCTTAGATGGAGATGGCTTACACTTTGAAAATACGTCTATGGCGGAGAGGTGGCTCATGCCTGTAATACCATCACTTTGGGAAGCTGAGGTGGGCAGATCACTTGAGATCTGGAGTTCAAGACCACCCTGGCCAACATGGTAAAACCCTGTCTCTACTAAAAATACAAAAACTAGCCAGGTGTGGTGGTATGTGCCTATAATCCCAGCTACTTGGGAGGCTAAGGCAGAAGAATTGCTTGAACCCAGGAGGCAGAGGTTGCAGTGAGCCAAGTTCACACCACTGCATTCTGCCTGGGTGACAGTGAGACTCCATCAAAAGAAAAGAGAAGAGAAGAGAAGAGAAGAGAAGAGAAGAGAAGAGAAGAGAAGAGAGAAGAAGAAAATACATCACGCTTAATGGACCTGACTCCTCCTTGCTTTGGGATATCCAAGTTTCTAAGAGACCTGGAGCTTTTGTTATCAAACAAGCTTCCAAAGCCCATCACACCAGCCACTGACATGTGGCTGCAGTCTCTTTCTTACCAAATTTATATTCTACTATAAATTTGGTTTTCTTTTCTCTTATTTTAATTTATTTTATTTTGTTATTTATTTACTTTTTGAGACAGAGTCTCGCTCTGTCGCCCAGGCAACAGTGAGTGGCGCGATCTCCACTCCCAGGTTCAAGCGATTCTCCCACCTCAGCCTCTGGAGGAGCTGGGACTACAGGCGTGCGCCACCAGACCTGGCTAATTCTTACACTTTTAGTAGAGATGGGGTTTCACCATGTTGGCCAGGCAGGTCTGGAACTCCTGATCTCAAGTGATCCGCCAGTCTCAGCCTCCCAAAGTGCTGGGATTACTGGCATGAACCACTGCGCCCAGCCTCTTTTCTTTATTTTTTGAGACAGAGTTGTACTCTGTAGTCCAGGCTGGAGTACAGAGGCACCATCATGGCTCACTGTGGCCTCAATCTGCTGGGCTGAGACCACAGGCATGTGCCACCACGCCTGGCTATTTTTTTCTTCTTTTTTTATACAGACAGTTTCCCAGGCTGGTCTCCAACTCCCAGTCTCCAGGGATCCTCCCACCTCGGCCTCCCAAAGTGCTGGAATTCCCAAGTGTGAGCCACCACACCCGGGCCTACATTTTCTTGATATTTCGAGTTTATTCGAATATCAAATCTCACTTTTCCTTTTGTATCTCCCCCACATCATGAGACTCCCACATAGATGTCATATTACCCATTTCCTGTACACAATTAAAATAAATGCCATCCTCTGTGACTCTCACTGATGTCATTGCTGAATCACTAGAAATTAATAGGGTAACAGTAGCTTGAGAGGGTTTGAGATATGTAAAACACTATATAAATATTATTATTAACTTGCTTAATGTAAAGTTCAAGTTCTTTGCTCAGACTTATACTAATTTCTTTGCTTTCCTCCTGGGAGATATGAACCGTGTGCATTTTATTTACATTGAGCTTTCATTATTAATATTGCTCTGTTATAACATAAGTTTGCCATCTAATATTTTAAACAACAAATATGTCCCTGGTGCTAGGCCACGTAGGGTATAGACATGGGTTAGATTTTTTTTTTCCCAGTTCTATTCATCATACAAAGCAAAATATTTTTCTACACCCTCTTTCATGACACATCTCCACAGTTATACAGTTGGTGTTGAATGAAGATTTGTTTTCATGAAATGTAATTAGATTTTCTTTTGTCATAAGCACTGTCAGATTGTATATTATTTTTTTTCCTGAGTAAGTGTGGTTTGCAAGATTTTGAAAGCTTGTTCCAGTCAGGCACGGTGGCTCATGCCTGTAATCCCAGCACTTTGGGAGGCCGAGGTGAGTGGATCACCTGAGGTCAGGAGTTCCAGACCAGACTGGCAACATGGTGAAACCCTGTCTCTACTAAAAATACAAAAATTAGCTGGGCATGGTGGCAGGCGCCTGCCTGTAGTCCCAGCTGCTCGGGAGGCTGAGGCAGGAGACTTGCTTGAACCCGGGAAGTGGAGGTTGCAGTGGGCTGAGATCACGCCATAGCACTTCAGCCTGGGTGACAAGAGCAAAACTCTGACTTAAAAAATAAAAAATTAAAAAAGAAGAGAAAGGTTGTTCCCGTGGAAAATAGGAAATAGAAAAGCTCGTATTTCTAGCAGGAGTAGAAAACTTTTTCATTCCCTCAAGTTCCATGCACGTGAAATATTTGATGTACTGTCAGTTTTTGAGAGTCTGTATTATAATATTTTTAAAGGTTTATGAAGCTAGCTTTAACCAGCGTAAAATCTCAGGGGATGTCAACATTTTGTTTTTGTGTGAGAGAGGTGAATGGCAGAAGGAAGAAATGAGGAAAGTAGGCCTCGACTCTAGGACTTACTTTTTCTTATTAAAATATTCACCCCCAGACACAGGCACACACACTTGTATAATTTGAAAAGCCTATGTGGGCCTGGCACGGTAGCTCACGCTTATAATCTCAGCACTTTGGGAGGCCGAGGTGGGCGGATCACCTCAGGTCAGGACTTCAAGACCAGCATGGCCAACATGGTGAAACCGTGTCTCTACTAAAAATACAAAAATTTGGCAGGGCGCAGTGGCTCACGTCTGTGATCCCAGCACTTTGGGAGGCCGAGGCGGACGGATCACGAGGTCAGCTAACAAGGTGAAACCCTGTCTCTACCAAAAATACAAAAATTATCCGGGAGTGGTGGCAGGTGCCTGTAATCCCAGCTACTCCGGAGGCTGAGGCAGGAGAATGGCGAACCCGGGAGGCGGAGCTTGCAGTGAGCCGAGATTGCGCCACTGCACTCCAGCCTGGGCGACAGAGCAAGACTCCATCTCAAAAAATAAAAAATAAAAAAAAATACAAAAATTAGCCCGGCGTGGTGGCTATAATGCCAGCTACTTGGGAGGCTGAGGCAGGAGAATCACTTGAACCGGGGAGGCGGAGGTTGCAGTGAGCCGACATCGTGCCACTACACTCCAGCCTGGGCAACCGTGAGAGATTCTGTCTCAAAAAAAAAAAAAAAAAAAAAAGAATGCTAGGGAGAAAAACAGGCTAACTCCTAAGAGTCGGTGTCTCTGGATGATGAATTCATAAGTGACTTATTTTCCTTAATATTTTTGTGTTTTCCTTTCTTTCTTTCTTTCTTTTTTTTTTGAGACATGGGCTCACTGTTCCCCATCCTGGAGGGCAGTGGTACAATGATGGCTCACTGCAGCCTCGAACTTCTGGACTCAAGTCATCAGGCATACAGCACCAAGCCTTGCTAATTTTTTAAAACAATTTTTGGTAGAGACAGAGTTTCTCTATATTGCCCAGGCTGCTCTTGAACTCCTGGCCTCAAGCCATCCTCCCTCCTCGGCCTCCCAAAGTGCTGGGATTACAGGGATGAGCCACAACACCCAGCCTTATTTCTATATTTTATATATTTTCTACATGAGTATATACTACCTGTATAATGCAGGGAAATAGTAAATGTTATTTAAAATAAGGATGCATTAGAGCCTATGTCATCTTTTTTTTTTTTTTTTTTTTCTTTTTTGAGACAGAGTCTCACTCTGTCACCCAGGCCGGAGTGCAGTGGTGTGAGCTCAGCTCACTACAACCTCAACCTCCGCCTCCTGGGTTCAAGCAGTTCTCTGCCTCAGCCTCCAGAGTAGCTGGAATTACCGGCGTCTGCCACCATGCCCGGCTAATATTTTTGCATTTTTAGTAGAGACAAGGGTTCACTATCTTGGCCAGGCTGACTTCATGATCCACCTACCTCGGCCTCCCAAAGTGCTGGGATTACAGGTGTGAGCCGCTGTGCCCAGACTTTTCTTTTTCTTTTTCTTTTTTCTTTCTTTTTTTTTTTTTTGAGACAGAGTTTCGCTCTTGTTGCCCAGGCTGGAGTGTAATGGCACGATCTCAGCTCACACTGCAACCTCCGCCTCCTGGGTTAAAGTGATTCTCCTGCCTCAACCTCCTAAGTAGCTGGGATTACAGGTGCCCGCCAACACAACCAGCTAATTTTTTGTATTTTTAGCAGCGACAGGGTTTCACCATGTTGGCCAGGCTTGTCTTGAACTCCTGACCTCAAGTGATCCACCCACCTCAGCCTCCCAAAGTGCTGGGATTACAGAGGGGAGCCACCGTGCCAGCCTTTCAGCTCTTTAAACAGTAACTTAACTCTAATCTAAAAGGGATCCTGTGATCTAGTAATTATAGTAGGCAATTGAAAACAGAGAGGGAAAATCACGTCCTAATTTTGCCACTGAGTCACTGTTTCACTTTGCCTCAGGTTTCGGGCCTGTAAAATGGGAATAATTAACACTTTCTTGTAAAATGCTTTGGAGCATTCCAAGGAAAGACCTTATGAAGGTGTGAAGTGTTGTTCTATTAGTGCTAATTGAAGTGAACATAAAATACAAAGGCATTTGAGAGAAATTGAAGTCATTATGGTCCAGTTGAGGAAGGCAGCAGACACAGTGCCAACTGCTGAACTGGATCTGTGAGATCTTTGTCTTCTTTTTTCTTTTAATTGTTTTTACTTTTTTTTTTTTTTTTTTTTTGAGGCAGGGTCTTGCTCTGCTGCCCAGGCTGGAGTGCAGTAGTATGATCATAGCTCACTACAGCCTCAACCTCCCAGGCTCATGTGATCCTCCCATCTCAGCCTCCCAAGTAGCTGGGACCACAGGCATACACCACCATGCCTAATTGTTCAATTTTCTTTTTTTTTTTTTCCCCCCGAGATAGAGTCTTGCTCTGTCACCAGGTGGGAGTGCAGTAGCACAATCTCGGTTCACTGCAACCTCCGCCTCCCAGGTTCAAGCTATTCCCCTACCTCAGCCTCTCAAGTAACTGGGACTACAGGCATGCACCACCATGCTTGGCTAATTTTTTGTATTTTGGTAGAGGCGGAGTTTCGCCATATTGGCCAGGATGGTCTCAATCTCCTGACCTCGTGATCCACCCACCTCGGCCTCCCAAAGTGCTGGGATTACAGGCATGAGCCACTGTTCCTGGCCTGTATTCTTTAAAAAGGTTTACTGGGGGGCAGGTACGGATGTCACCAGTAATGCTGGAAAGCCCATTGTCCAATCACCAAACACTATGTGTTGAGCAAAGTGCTGTATCAGACACTAAAAAAAACCAACCACATGGCAGAGGTGGACTAAGTCCCTGCCCTTGGAAGCTTACAATTTAGTTGGGAGTGGGAACAGGGCAGTAACATGTGAAAACAATAATGGACTGGGCACAGTGGCTCACACCTGTAAACCCTGCTAAGACTGGTCTAATATTCAGCTTCCAGACCTGTCTACCCAGGACCTTTCATTTCAGAAACCAGGGCTGAGACCCCCCCAGCCCTTTACAGAGGAGTCGAGTTTCCTGTTTTCTTAAATGTCATGCAAAGTAAAGTCAACAACTGTTCCTGAAGCCTGTGTCAGTCTGGTGATATTGGTGGTGGTGGTGGAGGTGGTGGAGGTGGTGGAGGTGGTGGAGGTGGTGGAGGTGGTGGAGGTGGAGGTGGTGGAGGTGGAGGTGGTGGAGGTGGAGGTGGTGGTGGTGGGGTGTGTGTGTGTGTGTGTGTGTGTGTGTGCTGGAGCAGGTAAGAAGGCATGGTGGCAGAGTGTATATAAAGCCACCTAAAATACAGTAGTTCCTGCCTGGGAGAGAGCTTACAATTCAACTGGGAAGACCTGGAAAATGTGTAATTGGTTTGGTCCTATTAAACCAATTATTTGTTGTGCACACGAAAAATTGTATTTGGTACTATTTGGTTGTATTTGTGAGTCAAGATTTAGCTAGAAGATAATGTTCTTAAGACTTCAGAGTCCCTCGTTCTGACTCAGTCATACGCCTCTCTTAGACTTCTTTCCCTTCGGGGGACTTCTGAGTTCACGCCTCCCCAGAATAAAACGTTTATGAGAACTCTTGGCAAGGGACTGGGAATAGAGCCACGAAAGGATGTCACTGTTACCTACAGACATCCTGAGGTTGGAAAGGCCAGATGGGAAGTCACAAGTCTGCAAGAGTCATCTTTGCCTGTAAAACCACCTAATCACAACAGTTATTATCCACTCTACACAGCTTCTCTCTAATCCTGGTAGCAGCTTTGCAAGGTAGAAAGCATTATCTCCCTTTTACACAGGGGGAAACTGAGGCTCAGCAAGGTAAAGGAACTTCTGCACAACTACTTACTCTCTGGTAAGCCAAAGTGTGGACTTTCAGTACCACCCCAGACTCACATGCAGCTGTTTTGCCACACCTGGGCCCCGAACTGGTCAGAACCTACCTGAGCTGTCCAAAAGGGAGCCTCAATTTCCCCCCTTCAGGAAGTCCTGGGTATTACCTGCCCAGGAAGGATTCCTTCGTCTTACCTTGCAGCAACCTGCTTGCCAGCAATCCTTCCCCGTAGAGGCTTTGTCTCCAGACATCTCTCTGCTGCGGTGGAGGCTCCAGACACCCCGGTCCAGGGCATCTATAATCAAGATTGATAACTTGACCTTGGTCTTGAATGAGACATTGATTGCAAATGAGAGACGTCGGGAAGAGTCAAAAGTCCCCCTTAAGTACAGGAAGACGGGTGGTTGGCAGTCTAAGCAGCCAGAAAAGGGTGTGTTTTCCAAGTCATCATTGGGAATCTACTTGCTAATTGCCGTGGGCTCTATCTTCACTTTAGGGGAGTCTGGTTTAATGGACTGTCTGGGGAAGTATCTGATTAACAATCCCATTCTGGCAGCTATGGCCGGGAGGGTGGGGTCATGGATGTGCTATTACAGTCCAAGGCGAGCAGTTTAGTGAAACAATTGTAAGTAATTCCAAGTTGGTATCTTAGACTCTCTCATTCCTAAATTTAATACTGACTTGTGAGTAGGAGGTGGGATTAGTTTACACAAGCTCCGTTTATCCGATAGCATTTTATTACCAACCAAGTCAGACCAGGTGGTGGGGTTTCGTTTTGTTTTCTTTTGAAACCGGTCTGTGTTTTACTGTTCACCTTGTTGCCTCTTACCCCCACCTGGGATTGCTATGCTTTCTTTAAAAACAAACAAACAAACAAGCTCCTTAGGAAGGAAAAGAAAGAAAGAGAAGGAGAGAGAGAGAGAGAGAAAGAGAGAGAGAAAGGAAAGAAAGGAAAGAGAAAGAAAGAAAAGAAAGAAAAAGAAAGGAAGGAAGGGAAAGAAAAAAGAAAGAAAGAGAAAAGAAAGAAAGAAAGGAAAGAAAGAAAGAAAGAAAAAGAAAGAAAGAAAGAAGAAAGAAAGGAAAGAAAGAAAGAAAGGAAAGAAAGGAAGGAAGGAAGGAAGGAAGGAAGGAAGGAAGAAAGAAAGGAAGGAAGGAAGGAAGGAAGGAAGAAAGAAAG
>NC_045441.1:10685387-10694408 GCF_002776525.5 Piliocolobus tephrosceles | reverse complement strand
AGAAAGAAAGAAAGAAAGAAAGAAAGAAAGAAAGAAAGAAAGGCATGACCCTCTGGTCCCCCTACCCCTTGCTGTCGTCTATAGCCTGATCTATTTAAGACCCGTTCTCTTTAAACAGATCTTGCCCCAGTTTCTCCCCGGCTGCCTCTTCCCCTCTGCCCCGAGTCTTGCGCATTTGACACCAACTCAAGAATCTTGTAGCCTCTTGCCTTTCCACTCCCAGCAGAGTTTGTTATTCAGCATTTCAAAGCGGGCACTTGTTTGCACCTCTTGTTTCAAACAATAGACCAAATTTCCTGTTGCTGAGTCTCTTAAAAACTGCCTCCCTCGCGTTCCCTGGAACAATTGCAGTGGGCACTCTGCAGATGAAAAAAGCTCAATCCTCACCCTTCTGCATCTCAGAGGAGCCAGCGCCATGGGGCAGAGAGAAGGTCACAGGTGTGGACATCAGACAGACAGACCTGTGTGCAAACCCTAGGCACTGCATGCTGCTTTTTTGCTGGGCAACTTTGGGCTGGTTACTTAACCTCTCTGAGTCACCTTGTCCTCACCTATAATTTCTGAACCGTACCTAACCCATCCCTATGGCTGTGCTCAAAATAAGATCCAATGCTGGAGGTTAAGATAATTATCAAACATACCTTGTCGTATCTTTGCTAGGATTAAATGAGTTAATACACATTAGACCTGGGTACAGTCATCCCTCAGTGATGGTTTTAATTTTGCTTCCTCCTTGTTCACCGTTCCAGAAGGGATCTTTGACCCTGCTCTCCTTCAATAACTCTGTTTCATCCCTATCAGAACATTGCATTCACCAGCCCAGATCATATCCTATAATGGTTTCAGCCCATTGGGAGTGTAGTGTTTTTCTTACTTTCTTGTTCCTGGAATGTCATTTTTCGCTTAACTTCAGGATGATGAAAATACCTCAGGGATGGAGCCATCGCATTGCAGTTTTACGACAGGGAAACTATTATGTGTGATGTTGTAATGGTAAGCATGTGACATCATGCATTTTTCACAATCCTTGGAACTGTACAACTAGAAAGGTGAACGCTAATGTAAATTGTGGACTTTAGTTAATGGCGAAGTAACAACAGTGTGTCAATATGGTTCTGTTTTTGTTGTTGTTGTTGTTGTTTTGTTTTTCAGAAACAAAATCTCCCTCTGTCGCCCAGGCTGGAGTGCAGTGGCGAAGCCTTGAACTCCTGGGCTCTGGCGATCCTCCTGCCTCAGCCTCCCAAGTAGCTGAGACCAGGGCTGTGTGCCACTACTTCGAGTTAGTATTAAAAACATTTTTTTTTTTTTTTGGCCGGGAGCAGTGGCTCACACTTGTAATCCTAGCACTTTGGGAGGCCAAGGCAGGTGGATCACCTGAGGTCAGGAGTTCGAGACCAGCCTGGCCAACATGGCAAAACCCCATTTCTACTAAAAATACAAAAACTATCTGGGCATGGTGGCGGGCGCCTGTAGTCCCAGCTACTTGGGAGGCTGAGGCAGGAGAATTGCTTGAACCCAGGAGGCAGAGGTTGCGGTGAACTGAGATTGCTCCATTGCACTCCAGCCTGGGGAACAGAGTATGACTCCACCTCGGGAAAAAAAAAAAAAAAAAAAAAAAATTGTAGAAACACGCTGGTCTCAAACTCCTGGCTCAAGTGATCTTCCTGCCCCGGTCTCCCAAAGCACTGGGATAACAGGTGTGAACCACCGCACCTGGCCAATATAGTTTAATTTTTGTTTGTTTGTTTTTAAATTTTTTGAGACAGGGTCATTCTCTGTCACCCAGTAGGTGGGTCATCATACCTCGCTACAGCCTCCAACTCCTGGGCTCAAGTGATCCTCCTGCCTCAGCCTTCCAAGTAGCTGGAACTACAGGCACACCACACCACACCCGGCTAATTTTTGCATTTTTTGGCCAGGTGTGGTGGTTCACACCTGTAATCTCAGCACTTTGGGAGGCCAAGGCAGCTGGATCACTTGCGGTCAGGAGTTTGAGACCAGCCTGGCCAGCATGGTGAAACCCCATTTCTACTAAAAATAACAAAAATTAGCCTGGCGTGATGGTACACACCTGTAACTCCAGCTATTCGTGTGGCTGAGGCATGAGAATCGCTTGAACCTGGGAGGCAGAGATTGCAGTGAGCTGAGATCACGCCATTGCACTCCAACCTAGGTGACAGAGTGATACCCTGTCTCAAAGAAAAAAAAAAAAGTATATAAATATATATGCGGAGACCGGGGTTTCCCTATGTTGCCTAGGCTGGTCTTGAACTCCTAACCTCAAGCAGTCTTCCTGCCTCAGTCCCCTAAAGTGCTGGGATTATAGGCATGAGCCACTGTGCCTGACCATGGCCTTGCCTTTCCCAGGGTGTGATCTCAACCCCTGAGCCACTGGCCTCATCTTCCTGACTTGCTAGAAATAGCGGTCGGATGAAATCACCAAAGCCTCTAAAGGCTCTGGAGCCCAAACTAAATGAAAGAAGCAAAGGGTCTGGTTGCACAGAATAAAAACCGCCTTCCTGCCCGTCTCAGATCCTACTGAGCAACCGAAGTCTTACTCTTTGGTATCCTGAGGCAAATATTGCAATAACCGTTGAGTAAAAAGCAACCACAATAGGACAGCAGCAACTTCAGAAACATATTTTAAACACAGACGGAAACTTCTCAGCACATCCTGTCTGGTTCCACAGTCCCCAAATTCTGTGAGATTGAATTTCCGTGGTGTGTCACTGATTAATAAAACCATCAATTCAAGATCTACTCCCAGCATGTATCATGGGTGAGACAGGCCCTATTGCTGTTATCTGGAATTAAGCTTGTTCATGATTCACTAGCTGGGTGTGGTGGCACATGCCTGTAATCCCAGCTACTCGGGAGGCTGAAGCAGGAGAATCACTTGAACGCGGGAGGTAGAGGTTGCAGTGAGCTGAGATTGTACCACTGCACTCCAGCCTGAGTGACAGAGCAAGACTCTAGCTGAAAAAAAAACAAAAACAGGTCATTCATAATCCAACAAAAGCCAAATCACAAAGCCACAGAATTCAAAAGGAATTATAGTCAGTAATAATTACAAGTTGCTTTAGCAGTGTGATGAGTGGGTAAAGGCAGAAATTGTAAAGTTTCGGAACAGGCCTAGTTGCTTATACTGGTTGTATGACTTCCTTATGCCTCACTTTTCCCATCTGTAAAATGGGTACAATAAAACTTACTTCACGGGCTTGTAAGGAATAATTAAGATAACACATGTCGGCCGAGCACCGTGGCTCACGCCTGTAATCCCAGCACTTTGGGAGGCCAAGGCAGGTGGATCACTTGAGGTCAGGAGTTCAAGACCAACCTGGCCAACATGGTGAAACCCCGTCTCTACTAAAAATACAAAAATTAGCCAGGCGTGGTGGTGCACATCTGTAGTCCCGGTTACTCTGGAGGCTGAGGCAGGAGAATCTCTTGGACCCGGGAGGCAGGGGTTGCAGTGAGCCAAGATTGTGCCATTGCGCTCCAGCCTGGGTGACAGAGTGAGATGCAGTCTCAAAAAAAAAGAAAAGAAAAGAAAAGAAAAAAAGATAACACATGTCCAGTATCTGTGGGGCACCCAGCATGTATAAAGGCCAGTTTCTATCCCAGCACTTGGGGAGATCAAGGTGGGAGGATGACTTGAGGCCAGGAGTTCAAGACCTCCTGGTCTTGTATAAAGGCCAGGAAACATAGCAAGACTATGCTAAGCATGTATAAAGGCCAGGAAACATAGCAAGACTATGTTTTTACAAAAAATTCAAAAAGTTAGCTGGGGCATGGTGGCGCATGCACTTGTTGTCCCAGCTACTCAGGAGGCTGAGGCAGGAGAATCACTTCAGCCCAGGAATTTGAGGCTGCAATGAGCTGAGATCGTACCACTGCACTCCAGCCTGGGTAACAGAGTAAGACTCTGTCTCAAAAAAGTTGTTTTTTTAAAATTGCCTGAAACTAAGAAGATATAGTAGGTTAAAAATAAACATAAAATGATGCGTGGGTGACATCTTCTCTATTTTGCTTTGTGTTTCCAAGCATCTGATATAAATAATTTACAGTGTTAAAAACGAGTTAACAGGTGGGGTTTTTGATGGACAGAAGAAAATTCATTCTAAACGAGGGCTAGTCTTAATAATGAGAGACTGCTGAGTGGAGGAAAATTTTGAATTTAGCCAACCATCTTTTACATAGCTATTAATCCGGTTGGAGAGAATTTTTAATAATTAAATGGTATTACTGCAATATAAGTGATATTTTATTAAGCTTAAATGAAATGTGCATCTAGGAACTTCATTTGAAACATTGCCTACTTTGTTATTCTATTTTTCATAATTGCATATGTTTGGAAATTATGTTTTGCCTTCTGCATTGTATTATCTGCCTTAGCCTTTTGCCTTATTTATAGGAATGTTATTTCTTACGTTTTAAGGAAATTGATATGAAAGCTCTAAACGACAAACTCCGAAGCTAGCTCTGAAAGTTTCTGACTAATCGCTAATGAAATATCCATAATAGATGAGGAAGAAAGCATAAATCCCAATGAAACCCAGCTTCACTTCGTAAATGTCTCGCATTTGTTTGACAGCTTTTGAAATTTTCTTTGTCATTTGGAAAATCAATACAAAATACAGCTAAACACCAGACTTCGCCTCTCAGCCTAAGACAAAATAAAAGATTGAAAGCTCCCATATCACCAGCTGTCAATTGCTGAAGATCATATTGCTTAATGCAATAATTTTTTTCTCTGCCCAAACATTACTCAGCCTCCATGATCTCTTGTTAAGACCCAGATGCACACGCATTATGTCTGTGAATTCACAAAGATGCGAGACAGCTGGCAGTTATCAGTTTAGTGGATTAATATAGACAGAATGGTAATGAATGACTACCATCTCCACCCCTGCCCGCTCTTATTTTGAGAGTAAATTGTGCACCCTTGCTTCCCGAAAGGGCACGGATTAACCAACTCTCCTAACTGTCCTTTGCTTGTTGTTTGTTTATGAGGTGTTTGTTTGTTTGGAGACTGGATTTCACTTTGTCTTACAGGCTGGAGTGCAGTGGAGTAATCATAGCTCATTGCAGCCTCAAACTCCTGGGCTCAAGTGATTCTCCTGCCTCAGCCTCCCAAGTAGCTAGGACCACAGAAGTGTGCCACCACACCTGGCTAATTAAAAAAAAAATGTTTTGTTTTTGTTTTTAAAAAACAGGATCTCTCTATGTTGCCCAGGCTAGTCTCAAACTCCTGGCCTCAAGCAATCCTCTCACCTCAGCCTCCCGAGTAGCTGGGACTACAGGTGTATGCCCAGCTATTAAAAAATAAGACTTTTGGGGGGCCGGGCGCGATGGCTCAAGCCTGTAATCCCAGCACTTTGGGAAGCTGAAATGGGTGGATCACGAGGTCAGGAGATCGAGACCATCCTGGCTAACACGGTGAAACCCCGTCTCTACTAAAAAATACAAAAAACTAGCCAGACGAGGTGGCGGGCGCCTGTAGTCCCAGCTACTCGGGAGGCTGAGGCAGGAGAATGGCGTGAACCCAGAAGGCGGAGCTTGCAGTGAACTGAGATCCGGCCACTGCACTCCAGCCTGGGCCACAGAGTGAGACTCCGTCTCAAAAATAAATAAATAAATAAATAAATAAATAAATAAATAAGTTTTTTTTTTTTTTTTTTTTGAGACAGAGTCTTGCTCCATTGTCCAGGCTGGAATTCAATGGCTCAATCTTGGCTCACTGCAACCTCCGTCTGCCTGGTTCAAGCAATTCTCCTGCCTCAGCCTCCCTAGTAGCTGGGATTACAGGCAAGCACCACCATGCCCATCTAGTTTTTTATATTTTTAGTAGAGATGGGATTTCACCATGCTGGCCAGGCTGGTCTTGAACTCCTGACCTCATGATCTGCCTGCCTCAGTCTCCCAAATTGCTGAGATTACAGGCATGAACCACTGTGCCCTGCCAAAAACAATCTTTACAGTGGTGGGGTCTTGCTGTGTTGTCCAGGCTGGCCTCAAACTCCTGGACTCAAGCAATCCTCCCAAAGTGTTGGGATTACAGGCATGAGCCACCACAGCCAACCTCCTAGCCCCTTCTTAACTTCTCTTAAATTGTCCCCGTTTGATTCTGTTTCCTGCTAGTCCCCTCACTGATACAGCAGGGATTAAAAATATATATTTAACTTATACATAAGTGGATGGAAATGAATAAAGAAAACATGTATGCAACTTAGCAAAGTAGGATTCAGTTGGGAGCTGGTTCACTTTTCCCTGTTGTCAGTATGCATAATACCACACTTTTTTTTTTTTTTTTTTTTTTTTGAGACAGCGTCTCGCTTCATCGCCCAGGCTAGAGTGCAGTGGAATGGCATGATCTCGGCTCACTGCAACCTCCACCTCCTGGGCTCAAGTAATTCTCCTGCCTCAGCCTCCTGAGTGGCTGGGACTACAGGTACGCCACCATGCCCGGCTAATTTTTTGCATTTTAGTAGAGACGGGGTTTCACCATGTTGTCCAGGGTGGTCTCGAACTCCTGGGCTCAGGCAATCCACCCCCCTCGACCTCTCAAAGTGCTAGGATTACAGGCATGAGCCACCGGCCCAGACTGGTATGCATAATGCCATACTTAAAAAAAAAAATTATTTTACATTCAGTTCTGGGATACATGTGCAGAATGTGCAGACTTGTTACATAGGTATATATGTGCCATGGTGGTTTGCTGCACCTATCACCCTGTCATCTAGATTTTAAGCCCTGCATGCATTAGATATTTGTCCTAATGCTCTCCCTCCTCTTACCCTCACCCTCCGACAGGCCCCGATGTGTGATGTTCCCCTCCCTGTGTCGGTGTGTTCTCATTGTTCAACTCCCACATATGAGGGAGAACATGCAGTGTTTGGTTTACTGTTCCTGTGTTAGTTTGCTGAGAATGATGGCGTCCAGCTTCATCCATGTCCCTGCAAAAGACATGAACTCATTCTGATTTTATTTTATTTTATTTTATTTTTTGAGATAGAGTTTCTCTTTTTTTCCTGAGATGGAGTCTCGCTCTGTAGCCCAGGCTGGAGTACAGAGGCGTGATCTCGGGCTCATTGCAACCTCCGCCTCCCAGGTTCAAGCGATTCTCCTGCCTCAGCCTCTGGAGTAGCTGGTATTACAGGCACACACCAACATACCAGGCTAATTTTTGTATTTTTAGTAGAAACGGTGTTTCACCATGTTGGTCTTGCACTTCTGACCTCGTGATCTGCCTGCTTCGGCCTCCCAAAGTGCTGGGATTATAGGCATGAGCCACCGCACCCGGCCAGAGATAAGAGTTTCTTGTTGCCCAGGCTGGAGTGCAGTGGCGCCATCTCGGCTCACTGAAACCTCTGCCTCCCAGGTTCAAGCAATTCTCCTGCCTCAGCCTCCCAAGTAGCTGGGATTACAGGCATGCACCACCATGCCTGGCTAATTTTGTACTTTTAGTAGAGGCGAGGTTTTAGCATGTTGGTCAGGCTGGTCTCAAACTCCTGACCTCAGGTGATCCACCTGCCTCGGCCTCCCAGAGTGCTGGGATTACAGGTGTGAGACAGTGCACCGGGCCAAACTCATTATTTTTTATGGCTGCATAGTATTCCATGGTGGCGTAATACCATACTTCTAATGCATCCCTGATTTAGTTCTTTTTCCTGCTAACCTCTAAACACAGGGAGGCAGGCACCAAGGCTGTCTTCCTCCTTTCTCATTCTCTTGTCTTCAGGGCCAGGCTGTGTCAATAAAGATGTATAGAATGAATGAAGGCATTCCTGGCTGATTGTATGCAACAACAACATCTCTTGCTAGGGCTGGGGCCGAAGTCCTTTGCTGTTCTGATCTGAGAGCATTTAGCTCTGAGGATCAAGTGAGAAGCCTCAAAGGCCATGTGCTCAAAGCGTAGAACAGTCTGACCCCTATTTCCTGCAGCACACAGGGGTAAGTTAAAGGTGATACAATCTCTTGCAAATGTCTCACGAGGTGCCCTGGGAACTCTCATGGGGAGACGTGGAGTTTCTAGTCTGGGTGAAAATCGGGAAAGACATTTGCAAAGTGAGGACCAACAGAGGCCAAGGATTGAAGAGAACACGCTTTCATCATTGTCAGGGAACTGTGAGAGAGAAGCAAGCCCAGGAAACAAGTTGGGTGACCTTTAGCTTCTCCATTACTTTTTTTTGAGATGGAGTCTCGCTGTGTCGCCAAGCTGGAGTGCAGTGGCACGATCTCGGCTCACTGCAACCTCTGCCTCCTGGGTTCAAGTGATTCTCCTGCCTCAGCCTCCCAAGTAGCTGGGATTACAGGTGCCTGCCACCACACCCGGCCAATTTTTCTATTTTTAGTCGAGATGGGGTTTCACTATGTTGGCCAGGTTGGTCTTGAACTCCTGACCTCCTGATCCGCCTGCCTCGGCCTCCCAATCTGTATTACTTTTATTAATAACACTTAACCTTGAAGCATGGATCTGGAGACAGGCATGTGAAGGCATCCAGTTTGCAGAAAGAACTTGGTCAAGTTTGACTTTAACAATTCCTCTTGGAGGAAAAAAAAAAAAAAAAAAAGCAACAGCTCTGAACTCCAGTGGGATTTCACACACCTTAAGTCTCGGGCATCAAGATCGCCTGGGTATGGTCATCACTAAACGGACAATGGTAGGGAATTGGAAGTAGCATAGGCCGGACGTGGTGGCTTACGTCTGTAATCCCAGCACTTTGAGAGGCCAAGGCAGGTGGATCACCCGAGGTCAGGAGTTCAAGAGCAGCCTGGGCAACATGGTGAAACCCCAACTCTACTGATAATACAAAAATTAGCCAGGCATGGTGGTGGGTGTCTGTAATCCCAGCTACTCGGGAGGTCGAGGCATCGCTTGAACCGGGAGGCAGAGGTTGCAGTGAGCCGAGATCACGCCATTGCACTCCAACCTGGGTGACAAGAGCAAAACTCCGTCTCAAGATAAATGAAAATAAATAAATAAATAAATAAATAAATAAATAAATAAATAAATAAATA
>NC_045441.1:10681346-10685377 GCF_002776525.5 Piliocolobus tephrosceles | reverse complement strand
ATAAATAAATAAATAAATAAATAAATAAATAAATAAATAAATAAATATCTGCTATAGTGTTTCACACAGAACAGATGCTCAAATTTTGGGGAGCTATGACTTATCATTCTGGTTCCACTTTGATGTCATTAATCTGCTCACGGTGTGTTTAGGCTCTTCTCTTGCCTCAGCCTGCCGAGTAGCTGGGATTACAGGTCCGCACCACCATACCCGGCTAATTTTTTTGTATTTTTAGTAGAGACAGGGTTTCATCAGGTTGGCCAGGCTAGTCTCGAACTCCTTGACCTCAGGTGATCCACCCGCCTCAGCCTCCCAAAGTGCTGAGATTACAGCCATGAGCCATCACACCCCACCACGTGTAATAAATGTCTAATGAGTGCAGGTAGGAAGAAAGGAGTCAGGCTCATTCCTCGGTGAAGAGTTAAAAGTCAAGGGTCATGAGGTCTAATCTATCCCTCTGTACAGTTTATTTTCAGGGTCTCCTTTTGTATTTAAGAATGGGTGAGCAGCTGGGGACGGTGGCTCATGCCTGTAATCCTAGCACTTTAGCATTTCAAGCCTCAAGCAATCCTCTTGAGGTGGGAGGATTGCTTGAGTCCAGGAGTTTCAGACCCGCCTGGGCAAGATAGTGAGACACTGTCTCTACAAAAAATAAAAAAATTAGCCAGGTGTGGTGGTGTGTGCTTGTACTCCCAGGTACTTGGCAGGCTGAGGTTGCAGTCCTCAAGGAGGATCGCTTGAGTCTGGGAGGTCGAGGTTGTAGTGAGCTTAAATCACACCATTGCACTCCAGCCTGGGTGACAGAGCAAGACCCTGTTTCAAAAAAAAAAAAAAAAAGAAAGAAAGAAAAAAATAATAACGTGAAAACCATACCAGCCACCTCCTACCTTGCTGGAAGGTGACCAGCCTGAGGTCTGGTTGTCCACAATTTCCTGAAAACTTCCCAAACATCTGGCGCCGGTGTGAAAAGAGCGGCGTGAGGCCTGGAGCCAGAATTAGGCCATCAGTGCGCCCTGAACCTGATAAAATCCTAACCGTCTCAGAAACCAAGCTGGACTGGGGCGTGAGATCATCACATGCCTGAGATACTTGAATCAACTTGTTCACAGCTTTCCTGGGTCATGTTTTTCATAATTCATGATTCACAGGAGACTTTTAACAACAAAAACATTCAGATTAAATTTTTATGTGCGATGTTTTTCACTTCTTCTACAAGCGTTATCAAGCATTTCGATCACCATAAAAACAAAAAAACAAAAAAACAAAAAAACCCTCTGCCCACCTCCGTAATTATTTAAGGATTTTTTTTTTAACTTGTTTTTCTACTTAATTTGATTCAAAGATAGGAACTCTGGGTCTCAGAAGGTGGCATTAAATTGTGGTTTCTCAGGTGACTCAGACCATTTGATGATCCAATTTGTTTTCCTTTCTTTTTTTTTTTTAAGTCAGGGTGTCGCTCTGTCACCCAGGCTGGAGCACAATGGTGTGATCACCACTCACTGCAGCCTGGAACACTGGGGCTCCAGCGATCCTCCCACCTCAGCCTCCCGATTAGCTGGGACTACAGGCATTTGCCACCACGCTTGGCTAATTTTGACATTTTTTGTAGAGACAGGATTTCACTATATTGCCCAGGCTGGAGTTGAACTCCTGGGCTCAAGCAATCCTCCCACCTCGGCCTCCAAAAGTACTGGGATTACAGGTGTGAACTACCATGCTTGGCGCTTTTTTTTTTTTTTTTTAATAATACATGATGCCTAGTCCCTCAAATGGAAACAAATAGGGCAGATTGCTGGAGCCCAGAAGTTTGAGACCAGCCTGGGCAACATGGTGAAACACTGTCTCTACAAAAAATACAAAAATTAGCTGGGCATGGTAGCATGGGCCTGTAGTCCCAGCTACTCGGGAGGCTAAGGTAGGAGGATCACTTGAGTGCAGGACGTCAAGGCTACAGTGAGCTGTGATCATGCCACTGCACTTTAGCCTGGGTGACAGAACAAGATCCTGTCTCAAAAAAAAAAAAAAAAAAGAAAGAAGGAAGGAAGGAAGGAAGGAAGGAAGGAGGGAAGAAAGAAAGAAAGAAAGAAAGAAAGAAAGAAAGAAAGAAAGAAAGAAAGAAAGAAAGAAAGAAAGAAAGAAAGAAAAGAAAGAAAGAAAGAAAGAAAGAAAGAAAGAAAGAAAGAAAGAAAGAAAGAAAGAGGGGGAGAGAGAGACACACAGAAAGAAAGAAAGAAAGAAAGAAAGAAAGAAAGAAAGAAAGAAAGGGAAGGAAGGAGCGATATCAGCGTCCTAAGTATGGTCTGGGGACCAGCTGCACCTGCATCAGGTTAGACAAGCCTGCAAGCTGGTTAGAAATGCCTCCTTCCTTGGACTTGCTGAATTAAAGTCTGCATTTGAACGAGGTCCTCAGGTGATTCCTATGTGCATCCAAGCATGAGAGGTGCTTCTCTGCAGCACCCTAACCAACCGGAAACCAGGACTCTGCCCTCATCCTTCCAGAGCAGTCTGGTTATCTCTGGAGCACCACCAGAAAACTCCTTCTTAAGGAGCTGAACTTGGAATTTTTTTTTTTTTTTTTTTTTTTTTTTTGAGACGGAGTCTCGCTCTGTTGCACAGGCTGGAATGCAGTGGCACGGTCTCTGCTCACTGCAACCTCCGCCTTCCAAGTTCAAATGATCTTCTACCTCAGCCTCCCAAGTAGCTGGGATTACAGGTGTGTGCCACCAAATCCGGCTAATTTTTGTATTTTTAGCAGAGGCCGGGTTTCACCATGTTGCCCAGACTCGTCTCGAACTCCTGGCCTCAAGTGATCCACCCGCCTCGGCCTCCCAAAGTGCTGAGATTTCAGGTGTGAGCCACCGCGCCCGGCCTGAACATGGAATTTCTACAGCGTCTACTCATAAAGGCTTCGCTCCACACACTGGATTCCTTCACAATGGGTTCGGTATCTTTCCCAGATGACACCCATCCAAAAAGGGGTGCCCCCTGCCCTTCTGAAATGAACTAGAAAGACTGTTCGCAAAGAGTGCAGTATGTTCCCCAGCAAGATGGTGTCCATAACTGTCCAGAAGCTGCCTGGAGGGCCCAGGAGTCGAGGATATGATGGCTTTAGAATTGCATGTACCCATGGAGACGCATCTAGGTCCTAGGGACTGGAATCCTTTGCTGGTAATTTTGGCCTTGTGCAGGAATTTGGAAGAAAACTCTCAATATATTTGGCCTCCGTAACTATTATGCAAATGTTGTTTTTCTTCTTCCTTCCTTTCTTTTTTTTACAGATAAGGTCCCTGTCTGTCATCCAGGCTGGAGTGCAGTGGTGCGACTGCAGCTCACTGAAGCCTCGAGCTCCTAGACACAAACGACCCTCTCATCTCAGCCTCCCAAGTTGCTGGGTGTACAGGTGTGCACCACCATGCCCAGCTAATTAAATTTTTTTTGTAGAGACAGGGTCTCACCAGGATGCCCAGGCTGATCTCAAACTCCTGGCCTCAAGCCACCCTTCTGCCTGGGCCTCCCAAAGTAGGTACACGCACCCAGCCCACAAATGTTCTGGGTTTTTTTGCATTTTTTTCTTTTCTTTCCTTTTCCACATCATTATACCCATTTTACAGATCAATAAAAAGAAACACATAGAGGCCAGGCACGGTGACTCACAAGGTGGCCCAGCACTTTAGGAGGCCGAGGCAGGTGGATCACCTGAAGTCAGGAGTTCGAGACCAGCCTGGCCAACATAGTGAAACCCCGTCTCTACTAAAAATATAAAAATTAGCCAGTCATGGAGATGCACACCTGTAATCCCACCTACACAGGAGGCTGAGGCAGGAGAGTTGCTTGAACCCAGGAGGTGGAGGTTGTAGTAAGCTGAGATTGCACCACTGCAGTCCAGACTGGGTGACAGAGTGAGACCCGGAAAACCAAGAAAGAGAGAAAGAGAAAAAGAGAGAAAGAGAGAAAGAGAGAAAGAGAGAAAGAAAGAAAGGAAGGAAGGAAGGAAGGAAGGAAGGAAGGAAGGAAGGAAGGAAGGAAGGAAG
>NC_045441.1:10626851-10681336 GCF_002776525.5 Piliocolobus tephrosceles | reverse complement strand
AAGGAAGGAAGGAAGGAAGGAAGGAAGGAAGGAAGGAAGGAAGGAAGAAAGGAAGAAGGAAAGAGAGAGAGAGAGAAAGAAAGAAAGAAAAGAAAGAAAGAAAGAAAGAAAGAAAGAAAGAAAGAAAGAAAGAAAGAAAGAAAGAAAGAAAGAAAGGAGGGAGGGAGGGAGGGAAGGAAGGAAGGAAGGAGAGAGAAAGAGAGAAAGAAGAGAAGCAAGGAAGGGAGGGAGGCAGGGAGGGAGAGAAGAAGGAAGGAAGGAAGGAAGGAAGGAAGGAAGGAAGGAAGGAAGGGGAGAAGGAAAGAAAGAAAGAGAGAGAGAGAAGGAAAGAGAGAAGAGACTGACATCTCTCTCAGAGGCGATGGGCCTTGAATTGTTACCCTGAGAGCTGGGCCTCCAAGCCTGTTGCTCTGGCTAAGCAGGGATAGTTCTCAAAGCCGTTTGTCATGAATTAGCTGAGTCTGAATCTGAAACTGAGCAGTTACCCAGAGAGTGCCGTTTAGATAAACTCCAACATGCGCACGAGATGGAAATAGAGACGGCGCAGGAGCATACACCACACTTTGCCCACAAGAGACGCAACACATTTTCATAGTTGAAATTTACATAGTTCTTTATTCATGAAATTATGAACAGCTGCTATTTTGCTGCATTCCCAAGAAGAGTTGAAAAGGCAGCAAAGAAGAGAACAGACACGTTAGGCAAACTCCATCTGCCCTCGTGTCTAACACTTTCTTCCCTGCAGATAGCAGACAATGGGGTTACCAGATGTCATTGCCTGCTGGGGAAGGACCCAGAAATGTGTGTGACCGTGAGCCAGCCAGCGCGGATGACTGTTTTTCTCCCTTTTTTGTTTTTTTTGTTTTTTTCCTCTCCGCAAATTATAAATGTACCCACTGTTGTCCACTTCTCAATGGCTGTCCTCTGACAGAGGCTCTTCCTGGCACACTGCGGATGGCGGTGGATTTTCAGAGGAGTTTCAGAAATGTCACAGCAGTCTAGACCAACGTCCGCTCCCCTGGCTTCCTCCTGACTTTTGAAAGGGAATTTATAGTGTGTGAGTTTCCTGCACGCCTGTCGCCACACTCAGGACTTACAGTGACTCTCGGAAGTCGGTAAACAGCTTTGATGATTGAACAGGAGACGGAGGCCAGAGACCAGAAGTGACTGTCTGAGGTCATCCAGAGGTGTTCAGGTCCTCCATGTGGCCTTTGCCTTATCGTGCTCTGTCCACGGAGTGACTCCCAGTGGGTTAAGTGTTCTGAGTAAGTGCTCCGGCCCTCCCAGCTACTCCAAAGCGCCCCTTTTCCAACTGAGTACCCCAGGAAGTCCTTCCTGCCCCTTGAGTCCTGCCGATGGCTTATGTGGCTGTCTTGGCAAACATGCATTGCACACCTGTGTGCCTGCTTCTCCTGACATCACCCAAAATTCCCCTTGGAATTCAGGAAGGGCTTCTTTCCTCCATCACAGTGGACATTGAATGACAGAAACACAGCAAGCCCCGTGCCCTGCCCACCAACATTCGACCTTCCCTTCGTACACAGTCATCTCTGGACTTTCGTTCCAACATCATAGCCTGGCTTCCCATGGTCACTCAGAACAGAATCTTCTGGAAGACCATCCAACCCCACACCACCCTTGATGATTAATACTGAGTGTCAACTTGATTGGATGGAAGGATACAAAGTATTGATCCTGGGTGTGTCTATGAGGGTGCTGCCAAAGGAGATTAACATTTGAGTCGGTGAACTGGGAAAGGCACCCCACCCTCAGTCTGGGCGGGCACCATCTAATGAGCTGCTGGCGTGGCCAGGATATAAAGCAGGCAAAGAGAGCTTATGCAGGGAAACTCCTGTTTTTAAAGCCATCAGATCTCATGAGACTCATTCACTTATCATGAGAACAGTGCAGGAAAGACCCGCCCCCATAATTCAATCACCTCCCACCGGGTTCCTCCCACAACACGAGGGAACTATGGGAGTTACAATTCAAGATGAGATTTAGGTGGGGACAGCCAAACCATATCACGTCCTCCCACCCCTTTTCCAGCAGGAGGAAACCAGGACAGATTCAATAAAAAAGGCTCCTAGGGCTGGGTGTTAAGGCTCACACCTGTAATCCCAGTGCTTTGGGAGGCCAAGGCAGGAGGATGACTTGAGCCTAGGAATTGGAGGCTGCAGTGAGCTATGATCGTGCCACTGCACTCCATCCAGGGAGATAGAGGGAGACCCTGTCTCTAATAATAATAAAGGTTCCTAGACCACCCAAGGACTCTTGGGGGCCCTCTGGGACTGTAGGTGTGAGAAAGGCCTGAAGCCATTTAGTACCCTGGTTAACGGAAGGATGTGTTTTTCTTGTTTTTCAGAAAGCAGCCTGCTTCTCCACACCTTGAGGCTGAAATTAAAGCAGGGAGGAGTACATTCTGAAAGATGTCGTAAGGTATATCAATTACCCCACTTTCTTTGCCAATGCAAGCACTGAGCCGCCATTCTCTAGATACTGAAATACCAGGATGGTGACAAGAGGGTATCGTCTCATCTTCTTGTAACTTGTTTGTGCTCTGGGCCCCACCACATTTTTTTTTTTTTTCTTTATGAGAGGAACAGGAAAGATAAAGAGAACTAGGAAACCCTGCCTGCCTTTTGCCTGGCCCGGAACCCCATAAGGCTGGGGATAAACCCCAAGTCCAGGATGCTGGCTGGGGGAAATGGTTGGTAATTTTACCTCTTGGGCTTTGATTTTTATCAAAGCAAGAAAGGAAAGTTAGATATTCTTTTGTCTCAAGGCCAGGTTCTGATATTCTGATGGTTAAAAAGATAGAATGTTAGGCAATTTGGTTGACTAAGAGAGCCTACTTTTTTTTTTTTTTTTTTTTTTTTTTGAGATAAGATCTCACTCTGTGGTCCAATCTGGAGCGTAGTGGCACCATCATAGCTCATTGCAGCCTCAACCTCCTGAGCTCAAGAGATCCTCCCAACTCTGCCTCTTGAGTAGCCGGGACTACAGTTGTGGACTGCCACACCTGACTCATGTTTTTATTTTTATTTGTAGAGATGGGGTCTTGCTACGTTGCTCAGGCTGGTCTCGAATTCCTGGGCTCAAGTGATCCTCCTGACTCGGACTCCCAAAGTGCTGGGATTACAGGCATGAGCCACTGCATTAGGCTGAAAGGCTACTTTCTGATAAGGAGTTAGTAGGCACCCAGACAGTACCCACTGTGCAAGACAGAGGGCTAGGGCCTAGTGTCCGGCTTTTAATATGAGTTAAGATTTCCTGACTGGAGGTGGGGGGGGTCTTCTGGAGAGAGAGGGACTCTTGGGTCAGGGCACATTGTTCTGAGCCATGTCTCTGAACTGACCATATGGCCCTAGGTTAGTCACTTCAATATTCTGAGTCTTGGTTTCCTCCCTTTTTTTTTTTTTTTTTTTTTTTTTGACGGGATCTTGCTCTGTTGCCCGGGCTGGAGTGCAGTGTCATGATCTCGGCTCACTGCAACCTCTGCCTCCTGGGTTCAAGCGATTCTCCTGCCTCGGTCTCCCTAGTAGCTGGGATTAGAGGTGCACGCCACCATGCCCGGCTAATTTTTGTATTTTTAGTAGAGATGAGGTTTCACCATGTCGGCCAGGCTGGTCTCCAACTCCTGAGCTCAGGGGAGCCTCTCAAAGTGCTGGGATTACAGGCGGGAGTCACGGCACCCAGTCAGTTTCCTCCCATCTAAGAAGGTGAGGGTCAGGATGCCTCCCTCATAGGGTGGCTGCACATCTCAACCATGTTGATGTGTACGGAAGGACTTTGCAAACTGCGTGTCTGGGTGCAGCAAGGATTATCCTCATGAATGGGAGGGCAGTGGATTAATTTCCTCCTTCCGTGTAAGGCTGAGACTCGATGTTATTCTTTGATAGGCACTGTGGGGATCTGCCCAGCAGTCCGTGTTCTCTCCCATGCCATTGATTAACAGATAGGATAGCACTCCAGCACAAATCAGCACTGTAGACCTGGAAAGCTGCCATCGGAAGAAATTGATGGAGGCTCCCAGTTCTAGACCAGCTTGGTTACCCCTCACCTGTGAGAAACAGACTTGCTCGGCCTTGGATAAAAAACCCAAAGGACCCATAAGCCCCCACATTGGAAGGCCCCTTCTTTATTTTAATTAACTAATTAATTAATTTTTTTTGTTTTTGAGATGGAGTTTCATTCTTGTTGCCCAGGCTGGAGTGCAATGGCGCAATCTCTGCTCATTGCAAACTTTGCCTCCTGGGTTCAAGCGATTCTCCTGCCTCAGCCTCCTGAGTAGCTGGGATTTCAGGTGCCCACCACCACACCCAGCTAATTTTTGTATTTTCAGTAGAGACGGGGTTTCACCATGTTGTCCAGGCTGGTCTCCAACTCCTGACCTCTGGTGATCTACCTGCCTCAGCCTCTCAAAGTTCTAGGATTACAGGCATGAGATGCTGTGCTGGCCAATTTCTTTTTTTTTTTTTTTTTTTGAGAGGGAGGGTTTCTGTGTGTCCTGGGCTGGAGTGCAGTGGCCGGATCTCAGCTCACTGCAAGCTCCGCCTCTCGGGTTTTACGCCATTCTCCTGCCTCAGCCTCCGGAGTAGCTGGGACTACAGGCGCCCGCCACCTCGCCCGGCTAGTTTTTTGTATTTTTAGTAGAGACGGGGTTTCACCGTGTTAGCCAGGATGGTCTCGATCTCCTGACCTCATGATCCGCCCGTCTCGGCCTCCCAAAGTGCTGGGATTACAGGCTTGAGCCACCGCGCCCGGCCCAATTTCTTTATTTTTGAGACAGGATCTCACTCTGTCGCCCAGGTTGGAGAACAGTGGCACCATCAAGGGTGTATATAAAAAAAAAATACATATTTTTTTTTTTGGTATTTTTTGTAGAAATGGGGATTTTACTAGCTTGCCCAGGCTGGTCTCAAACTCAAACTCCTGGGCTCAAAAGATCCTCCTGCCTCGGCCTCCCAAAGTGCTGGGATTACAGGTGCGAGCCACCATGCCCAGCCGGAAGGGCCCTTCTTGGCAGCCAGCATGTTTATGCAATGATGATGCTGTTCCACCTTGCTTTCAGGATTGTGACTATTCACTCTCACACCTATCCCTCAATTAGCAGAGACCCCAATCAGATGACAGAGGCCAGTAGATGCCTGAGCCTGCAAGGTGTGAGGTGTGGCAGTTCTGGCACCTTCATGCTCCATGACATGAGTGAATCTGCCACAGGTCCCCATCCCACAGGCTCCACAGCCATGTGGCCACGTTCTTTGCATCACCCTTTGGGATGTTCTCTCACTCAGAGGGAAGCTGAAAGCCCACCTGACCTCTTGTCAATGGCACATAGTATCAAAGTAATTCAAAGCACATTTCTTATTATTTCGTTTCATGGAAATTGTAACTCACCCTGGGCCAGTGGCTATTTACAAGGTTGGCTTATTCTTTTATTTTTTGTTTTGTTTTTTTTTTTTTTTTGAGACAGAGTCTTGTTCTGTCACCCAGGTTGGAGTGCAGTGGCTCAATCTCGGCTCACTGCAACCTCTGCCTTCTGGGTTCAAGCGATTCTCCTGTCTCAGCCTCCTAAGTAGCTGGGATTACAGGCACATACCACCACGCCCAGCTGATTTTTGTATTTTTAGTAGAGACGGGGTTTCACCATGTTGGCCAGGCTGGTCTCGAACTTCCGACCTCAGGTGATCTGCCCACCTCAGCTTCCCAAAGTGCTGGGATTACAGACGGGAGCAACCGCACCTGGCCCAAGACTGGCTTATTCTTTCAAAGCAACTCAGAGTGACTAGCACATCCCTAAGCATGGCTCCATGCCACCTGCTGGTCTGAGGACTCAGGGTAGAGCCCCATTTGCAGGCCTGAAGGGGGCCTCTGTTTTCCGGGTTGAGGCTGCTGCTAGAGTTGAAGGATGCTGAAGGGCCTATGACCATCAGAATGCTGGGTTTGGTAAGGGTCTTGGCAGTCTTACCTGCAGCTGCCACTCCTAGACATGAAGCCCAGCATGGGGGGTTGGCTCAGTGAACAGGGATTGTGTGTCCTGGAACCATGAACATTCCTTTAAGGAAGGAGAAAAAAATTCCTGACTGCCTCCTGCCTTGTTTTTTTTTTTTTTTTTTTTTTTTGAGACAAGGTCTTGCTCTGGCGCCCAGGCTGGAGTGCAATGGCTTGATCGTAGATCCCTGCAGGCTCCAACTCCTGGGCTCAAGTGAGTCTCCCACCTTGGCCTCCCAAAGCACTGGGATTGCAGGCGTAAGCCACTGCGTTTGGCCCTAACTGGCCTTTTAGATGAGATAATGGGGCAGGCTGCAGCCATCTCAACCCTAGATGAGCCACAAGGCACACTTGGCTGTTGGTTCCAAGCAGAAGCTAGTGAAGGTCCTACTCTGGGATTCCCATCAAAGCTCGATCATGAGGCTAGGTGCTGTGGCTCAAGCCTGTAACCTGAGCACTTTGGGAGTGAAGGAGGGAGGATTGCTGAGGCCAGGAGTTCAAGACCAGCCTGGGCACCATAGCCAGATCCCCGTCTCTACAAAAATAAGTAAGTAAACAAATAAATAAATAGTAAAGAATAGATTCAATAATGGACTGTGGGGCATAGAATGACTTGACTCTCTCCTGCTGGGACTTGGGGTGAGAAAAAAGAAGTGAACTTGCTTCTCCTGTTTCCAGCGTCTAAGATCCATCTACTGCTTGGAGGTAGAAGGAGAGAAAAATGAGAAAAGAAAGACGAAGGAAGGCGGTGGCCAGGCGCGGTGGCTCACACTTGTAATCCCAGCACTTTGGGAGGCCAAGGCGGATGGATCACCTGAGGTCAGGAGTTCAAGACCAGCCTGACCAACATGGTGAAACCCCACCTCTACTAAAAAATACAAAAATTAGCCGGGCGTGATGGCGGGAGCCTGTATCCCAGCTACTCGGGAGGCTGAGGTGGGAGCATCGTTTGAAGAGCGGGTGGGAGCTGCTTCGGAGGGTCTGGGATGGATGGCTGCACTGTGTGCGCTCTTGGGCCCTGCTCCTTGGTGGGCCAACCCCCTGCCTCTCTGCCAAAGCCACCAGCCTGTGCCAGGGACGGATCCTCGGGCTTCCCTGCCGCCCTGCTGGCCTGCCAGCCTCCGCGACAGCCTTTTTCTCGTTCTGCTTGTTTCTGAAGCTTCCATTCCAACGCTTTTTGCACAGATGCCTCATGCATCAGTCCAATGCTAAAAAGATGCAGTAAGTGAAATTTTTGCCATATGTTAATACACATGTTTCAGTTTCCATAAATGCTCAGTGTGGTTTTTATGGTACGCGGGATGGTGGTGTTTATACTGTTTTGAGGGGCTTTGACTTCAAATGTGCAAATGATTTTTTTACAAGATGTGATTCAAGGGAGAGCCACAGTTGGGGTCACCTGCCATCCAGATGGAGGAGGCTTTTGGCTGTTTTGAGTCTGCCACTTGTGACTCTGGGTAAAACCCTTCTGTCCCCCGGCACCCTCTTCCTCTTCCTGCTCCCACCGCTGTGTGCCCGGTCCTGGGCTGGTTGGAGGAGTTGACCAGGGCAAGGCTATTTGGGGATCAGAGTGCGTATCAGACCCTGATAGACAACCATCCAGGCCCTCACATCCCAAGTGTGACCAGATAAGCTGGTGGGACCGGGAGGAGGGGATGTCACAAAGGAAGGAAGAGGAAGGAGGAAAGATTGCAGAAGACCGAGGGGATCACTGGAGACACCAAGGTGTCCGGTTGGCTGAGTGTGGGTTTGTATGAGGAAAAACTGGAGGTAAGATAGGATGGGGGGAAGGGGGAGGGCTGGCCCCATCCAGCCTCCCCTCTCACCTCTGCCCGGCTAGTGCTGTAAGTGAGCAGGCATGCTCACTGCAGCATGGACAGACCTCCATGCCTTCCTGGGAGATGCGCTCTCTGCAGAATCTCCTCCCATTTGCCCACCTGCAAAATCCTTCCTGATCTCTCAAGTTCTCACCTCCCTCTGTCCTGCCTCTGAGTTCCCTCTGTCTGACTCTGGTGTCACATTCATTGCAGAATACATGCTCCTCTGGCCAAGGGCCTCTCTCTCTCTCTCTCTCTCTGAGCTCCCTAAGGATGAATGGGGCTTGCTGTTTTCTTTTTCTTTTTCTTTTTTTTTTTTTGAGATAGAGCCTTGATCTCGGCTCACTGCAACCTCCACATCCCGATTCAAGTGATTCTCCTGCCTCAGCCTCCCAATGGCTGGGATTACAGACGTGTACCACTACACTCAGCTAATTTTTGTATGTTTGGTAGAGATGGTGCTTCATTGTGTTGGCCAGGCTGGTCTCCAACTCCTGACCTCAGGTGGTCCGTCTGTCTCAGTCTCCCAAAGTGCTGGGATTACAGGCACCCACCACCATGCCCAGCTAATTTTTGTATTTTTAGTAGAAATAGGGTTTCACCATGTTAGCCAGGGAGGTCTCAAATTCCTGACCTCAAGTGATCCACCCACCTCAGCCTCCCAAAGTGCTGGGATTACAGGTGTGAGCCACCAAGTCCAGCTCCACTTGCCATTTTCATATCTGCTCCCCAGAGCTTCCAGGAGGCCCACAGAAGGGAGGAAGAGAGGCGTGGAAGGCTGGTCAGCTCTAGCACCTGGACTGATCCTGGTCCTCTTCCTAAACCTAGCCTACTATCTCCTTCTGGCCCAGGGTTCCCATGAGGAACTGAGCTGAGCTCAGCAGTCACAGCCCCTTGCCATCAGCCAAAGGCCCGGGAGCATCCGCAGCCCGTCTCAGCCAGGTGTAGCCCTCCAGATAGATCACTCTTCAGGATGGTGCAGGGTGACTGTGTGGCTAGACCACTGCCGGGCACTGGGAAATGTCCTGATGGAGTGAGGGCATCTCTGAGAGCACCAGTGCTCTGTCCTGAGAGGTGCAGGTGTCTTTAAGGGTATCCTTTGAGGACAGAGGGGAGCAACAGCCCTCCCAGCCTTGCCCTGCTTTGGTATCCTAGGACCTCGTCCTGCTCCACACACTCCAGTCCTTCTCCCTGGAGCTCCCAGAGCCAGGGCACTCTGCCCTTGGTCTCCCCCTGAGAATCAGCCCTCACACGTCCAGATCTGTTCCTGCCAACATCTCAGGCTTTGTGCGTGTTGTGGGGTGAGCTGATTTGTTCTATGGGAGCCCGGGGGTGTGTATGCATGAAGGTGGGAGGGGGCGTCTCTGTTGTTTTAACAGAGCGTCTGTGATATTTGGAAATTGGTAACAACCTCCCCTCTTGCAACGGGCTTTTTCCCAAGGGACCAAGGAGCGAGGGTACGTAATCTTGGAGCCTCAATCTCCTTCAGGGGGATTCATATATATGTTGCCTGTAATTATAGGTCGATAATGATATAATTTATAGTATGTATATCATCATTCACGAGTGACTGGACAAGCTGGCAGGAGAGTAGGGTGCAACCATGTCATAAGCTCGTAAAAAGGTAATTATATTTCTTTCTGATCTAGCTTTCGCCTACCCGGTCAGGTTGGGCTATTGTGAAATGAGGGAGGATGGGTAAACACCAAAATCGTTGGAGGTTCAATAAACGAGGGAGAGTTTACCATCCAAGGCCAAGCAGCTGTCTTCTTTGGGTCTGGAAGCAGAGTCTGACTTGGGGCCAGGGAAATGATGGGAAGGGATCCTACAGAGGCCCCAGTTTTATATCAAAAAGGCCCCCAAGAGGCCAGGTGCGGTGGCTCATGTCATCTGTCATCCCAGCACTTCTGAAGGCCGAGGCAAGAGGATCGCTTGAAGCCGGGAGTTTCAGACCAGCCTGGGCAACAAAGTAAGACCTGTGTCTCTGCTAAAAAAAAAGTGGGGGGTAGCCCCAGAAGAGAAAGCCTGACTGGATGATGCTGGATCAGACTGACCTATGAGGAGGCGGCCTCTGGAGGAAGGCAGAGTAGCCCCTGATTCTCTAAGATCCCTAGAACTGTTGCTGGAGGAGGAAACTGAGAAGGTAGTCTTTTTGCCATATCTCACTGCCCCTGGGGGATTTTCATGCTGGAGACGCTTGTCATGTCTTCCAAGCCTGATGGAATCTCCAGGAGTTTAGATCTGGATGAAGTTGGGTCGGCGTTTTGCGCGATGGTTGGAGAAGATTGGGTTTTATCTGCACGCCATCGCCCATTCTCAGTAATAAGCAAAGCTGCAGAAAGCCCTTGGCCCGAGATATAATACTGTAATGTAATTACGGTAATGATACTTTGTAGTTCTCTAGAGGCTTTCATCTGTGGATCTCCAAGTCCTTTATAAACATTAATTAATTCTCATAACTCGGCGATGAGGTAGGTAAGTATCATCACTCCCATTTTACGGATGAGAAAGCCAAGATACTAAGAAGGTAAGTGATTAGCTCATAGTCATCAGGAGAGCCTGCTGGCTCTGCTGCCAGGAGGTGGGGGCCTCCATGCTCCCATGCTGGGCCCCCCACTGTGTGTTCTCTGCTGCGTGTCCACACCCAGGCTCTGGATCAGGGCGTCTCTCATGCCCTTTGTTTTTCTGTTGTTCTTTTGTTTGTTTGTTTTTGAGACAGAATTTTGCTTTTGTCACCCAGGCTGGAGTGCAATGGAACTGCACGATCTCAGCTCACTGCAACCTCTGCCTCCCAGGTTCAAGCGATTCTCCCGCCTCAGCCTCCCAAGTAACTGGCGCCCGCCACCACGTCCAGCTAATTTTTGTATTTTTAGTAAAGATGGGTTTTCACCACGTTGGCCAGGCTGGTCTCGAACTTCTGGCCTCAAGTGATCCACCCACCTCTCGGTCTCCCAAAATCCTGGGATTACAGGTGTGAGCTGCTGCGCCCAGCCTGTTTTTGTGTTGTTCTTGTTGCCTTTTTTTTTTTTTTTTTAGAGATAGGGTCTCAGCTCTGTCACCCAGGCACGATCACAGTGCAGTGGCTCCATCACAGCTCACTGGAGCCCTGACCTTCCCAGCTCAAGCAATCCTCCCACCTCAGCCTCCCAAAGTAGCTGGGGCCACAGGCAAGTACCACCACACCTGGCTAATTTTTAAAATCCTTTGTAAAAACAGGGTCTCGCTGTGTTTGCCCAGGCTGGTCTGCAACTCCTGGGTTCAAGTGATCCTCCCATCTTGGCCTCCCAAAGTGCTGGGATTACAGGCGTGAGGCACCGCAACCAGCCTCTGCTGCACTTTGGATCTCTCTGCAGCTCCAACCTGGAGGAGACCCTCTTGTGCAGGCATCTCTGGGAACGAGCTCCTCCTGTGTCAGACAAACGAGATCCTGGCCTGACTTCCTCTGGCTGTCATGCATCTTCCACGGTGGTCTAAGCCCTGCTGATCACCTCCCCTCCTACCCTGCTCCAAACCACCATCAATCAATCCCTAAGCCCTGTCTTTCACACTTATAATGCCTCCTTGCTGCCACCAACCTAAGCCAGGCAGCACATCGAACCATCACACCTGCATTTATCTTTTGAGTATCTATTGGGTTCTGTGGTCTCGGTGGCCTCGGGGAAGGTCTCCTGTAACAGAAAGACACTGAGGCTAGAAATTAACAGCAGCAACATACCAGCCACGGTGGCTCACGCCTGTAATCCCAGCACTTTGGGAGGCCAAGGCAGGACGGACCACTTGAGGTCAGGAGTTTGAAACCAGCCTGGCCGCCATGGGGAAACCCTGTCTCTACTAAAAATACAAAAATTAGCCGGGCTTGGTGGCGTACACCTGTAATCCCAGCTATTCGGGAAGCTGAGGCAGGAGAATTGTTTGAACCCAGGAGGCAGAGGTTGCAGTGAGCTAAGATCATGCCACTGCACTCCAGCCTGGGCAACACAGTGAGACACTGTCTCCAAGGAAAGCAATAACAAAAAATCTCCCAGCCTGGGCAATGCAGTGAGACCTCATCTCTACAAAAAAATGAAATTTGTCAGACACGGTGGTGTGCGTCTGTAGTCCCAGCCATTCAGGAGGCTGAGGCGGGAGAATCACTCGAAGCACAGGAGCTCGAGGCTCCTGTGAGTTATGATCACACCACTGCACTCCAGCCTGGGTGACAGAGAAAAACCCTGCCTCTAAAAATAAAAAAAAATTAAAACCCGGAGGTCAGGTTCAGGCTCTGTTCCTTGGTGGCTTTTTGACCTTGGGCATGTCACTGTCACTTTCCCTTGCGGGACCCCAGTTTTCTCACCTGTGGATGACCAGGGTGAGACCTTGGGGTGATGTTCTATAATTTCTCCCCTCCTACGGGGATGGCAGGGCAGCCTCCTAATGTGGGCTCCCTTCCTGCTCCACCCACCGCCACAGTCCAGCCATACATTTTCTGAATCATGAACCATTATGTCACTTTGCTGATGAACTTTCAATGATTTCCCGTGGTCTATGAGAAGTCCAAATCCCTGAGCCTGTCATTCAAGGCTGTCCATCATCTGTCTCCACTCCCCTGTTCACTCCAGGGCTCCCATGGGGAATGCTTGGCTCTGCCAGACCTACTTTTCCTGGAAATAGGCCACAATCGTTACCAACTTCATAGCTTTGGCCATACCTCCCTCCTTCCTTAAATACTCTCCTCTCTGCCTATTTTTTTTTCCTTCCTTCCTTCCTTCCTTCCTTCCTTCCTTCCTTCCTTCCTTCCTTCCTTCCTTCCTCTCTCTCTCTCTCTTTCTTTCTTTCTTTCGACTGGGTCTCACTCTGTCACCCAGGCTGCCGTGCAGTCATGTGATCTTGGTTCACTGTGTCCTCTGCCTCTCAGCTATTCTTCTGCCTCAGCCTCCTGAGTAACTGGGACTACAGACGCCCACCACCATGCCCTGCTAGTTTTATATTTTGGTAGAGGCGAGGTCTGTGGATCTCCAACTCCTTTAGGAGGCCAAGGCAGGCAGATCACTTGAGGCCAGGAGTTCAAGACCAGTCAGGCAAACATGGTGAGCCCCCCATCTCTACTAAAAAGACGAAAATTAGCCGGGTGTGGTAGCACACACCTGTAATCCCAGCTACATGGGAGGCTGAGGCAGGAGAAACTCTTGAACCCAGGAGGCAGAGGTTGTAGGAGATCACGCCACTGCACTCCAGCCTGAGCAACAAAGCGAGATTCTCTCTCAAAAAAAAGTAAATAGACCAGGCGCGGTGGCTCACGCCTGTAATCCCAGCACTTTGGGAGGTCGAGGCAGGTGGATCACGAGGTCATGAGATTGAGACCATCCGGGCTAACACAGTGAAACCCAGTCTCTACTAAAAATACAAAAAATTAGGCCGGGCGCGGTGGCTCAAGCCTGTAATCCCAGCACTTTGGGAGGCCGAGACGGGCGGATCACGAGGTCAGGAGATCGAGACCATCCTGGCTAACCCGGTGAAACCCCGTCTCTACTAAAAATACAGAAAACTAGCCGGACGAGGTACTCCGGAGGCTGAGGCAGGAGAATGGGGTGAACCCGGGAGGCGGAGCTTACAGTGAGCTGAGATCCGGCCACTGTACTCCAGCCTGGGCGACAGAGCAAGACTCCGTCTCAAAAAAAAAAAAAAAAAAAAAAAACCAAAAATTAGCCAGGCAAGGTGGCGGACACCTGTAGTCCCAGCTACTCGAGAGGTGGAGGCCGAGAATGGCATAACCTGGGAGGCGGAGATTGCAGTGAGCCGAGATCACGTTACTGCACTCCAGGCTGGGTGACAGAGTGAGACTCCGTCTCGAAAAATAAAAATAAAAATAAAAATAAAAAAATAAACAAAAATAAAAAAGTTAGGCTGGGCGCAGTGGCTCATGCCTGTAATCCCAGTACTTTGGGAGGCCGAAGCAGGTGGATCATGAGGTCAGGAGATCGAGACCATCCTGGCTAACACAGTGAAAACCCGTCTCTACTAAAAATTTAAAAAATTAGCCTGGCGTGGTGGCGGGCGCCTGTAGTCCCAGTTACTTGGGAGGGTGAGGCAGGAGAATGGCATAAACCCGGGAGATGGAGCTTACAATGAGCCGAGACTGCACTACTGCACTCCAGCTTGGGGCACAGAGTGAGACTCCATTTAAAAAAAAAAGGAAGGGGTCAAAGAAGTAGGATTGCCCAACCTGTTGGACGGCAGCCCAAGAGAACAGACTCCACGAGCAGAGCCCTCTAGTCTAGGATCATGGGCCCTCACGGAGCACCGGCAAATTAATAGGCACTTCATGTTACTCCCCCAGTGTTGATTTAGTGTTGGCATTTTCCCTTCATGCTGGACCTCAGCAATGACCTAGAAAAGGCAGATGGCTGGGCAAGGGGCTCACGCCTGTAATCTCAATGTTTTGGTAGGTTGAGGTGAGAGAATTGCTTGAGACCAGACTGGGCAACATAGTGAGACTGTGTCTCTACAACAAATTTAAAAATTAGCTAGGCATGGTGATGTGCACCTGCAGTTCCAGCTTCTTGGGAGACTGAAGCAGGAGGATTGCTTGAGCCCAGGAATCTGAGGCTGCCTGGGCAACATAGTGAGACTGTGTCTCTAAAACAATACTTTAAAAATAGCCAGGTGTGGTAGCACACGTCTGTAGTCCCAGCTACTTGGGAGGCTGATGTGGGAGAATCTTTTGAGCCCAGGAAGTTGAGGCTGCAGTGAGCTATGATCATGCCACTGCATTCCAGCCTGGGTGACAAAGTAAGATCCCATCTGAGAAAAAAAAAAAAGAAAGGAAGGAAAGAAGGAGAGAGGAAGGAAGGAAAAAAGGAAGGAAGGAAGGGAGGAAGGGAGGGAGGAGAGAGAAAGGAAAGAAAGAAAGAGAAGGAAGGAAGGAAGGAAGGAAAGAAAGAAAGAAAGAAAGAAAGAAAGAAAGAAAGAAAGAAAGAAAAGAAAAAGAAAGAGAAAGAAGGGAAGGAAGAAAGAATGAAAAAAGAAATGAAAGGAAGAAAAAAGAAAGAAAGGAAGGAAGGAAGAAAGAGAAACAGTGAATTCACTGGGAACAGTGAATTGCGAGAGGCTGAATCTGCAAACCAGAGAGGAGATGAAGGGAAGAAGCTGGGATGTGTTTGTAGCTCTCCTCACACAACGGTGAGGGAATATTTAACCACCCTCAGATCTGGAAAGTATAGGTGAATCCATGCATTCACTCCACAGATATTTAGTGAAAACCTCTACTATGTCAAGCACTGTTCCGGCCACAGGAGACACAGCAACAAACAAAACAAAGTCATTGCCACTCTAGCTTTTATTATTATTTTTTAAATATTTATTTATTTTTAACAGAGACGGGGTCTCACTCTGTCGTTCAGGCTAGAGTTCAGTGGTGCCATCATAGCTCACTGCAGCCTCCACCTCCCGGGCTCAAGCAATCCTCCCACCTCAGCCTCCCAATTAGCTTGGACTACAAGGTGTGCACTGCCACACCTGGCTAATTTATGTATTTTTGGTAGAGATGGGGTTTCACCATGTTGCCCAGGCTGATTTCAAACTCCTCATCCCAAGCGATCTACTTACCTCAGCCTCCCAAAGCCCTGGGATTACAGGCATGAGCCACCACACCTGACCTGGTCTGAAACTTTTGGACTCAAAGGATCCTACCACCTCAGACTCCCAAGTAGCTGGGACTACAGGTGTGCACCACCCTGCCCGACCTAGTTTTAGTTTTTCTACTGATTGGGTCTTGCTATGTTGCCCAGGCTGGTCTTGAAATCCTGGCCTCAAGTGCACTACCCTCCTGCTTCAGCCTCCCAAAGCACTGGGATTACAGGCGTGAGCCACCACACCCGCCCTTCTGACTTTTATATTCAGGCCAGGGAGAGGCAGAAAATGATCAAAATAAAACAATTAGCAGAGAACATAATATCAATGTCTAGAGCTTTGCAGAGCCACAAAGCAGGAGCGGGGAGGGGTCTGTTTTACAGAGTCAGGCAGGGCTTCTCCAATGAGCTGATCTGTGAGCAGAGATCTGAATGCACTCAGAAAATAAGCCATAGGGATGTCGAGAGGATGGGACTCCCAGACAGAGGGAACAGTAGGTACAAGGGCCCTGCAGTAGGTGTTTGGGGCAAGGCTCTGGCCATGGCCACGTTGGGGCACATGGTGGGCCTGCAGGCTGAAGCCCTGAAAAGGGAAGCCTTGGGTGCCAGGCTGGCTGTGCCTCTGGCTTGCTGTGTGACCAGGGCAGCTCCATTACCCTCTCTGGGCTCTATCTTTCTCTCTGCACAATGAAGAGTTGGCTTGAGTTTCAAAGGTGGGCTCTAACATGAAATCTGGAGACCTCATGCCTGTAATCCCAGCACTTTGGGAGGCTGAGGCAGGCGAATCACTTGAGGTCAGGAGTTCAAGACCAGCCTGGCCAACGTGATGAAACCTTTTCTCTACTAAAAATGCAAGTATTATCCAAGTGTGGTGGTGGGTTCCTGTAGTCCCAGCTACTTGGGAGGCTGAGGCAAGAGAATTGCCTGAACCTGGGAGGTAGAGGTTGCAGTGAGCCGAGATTGGACCACTGCATTCCAGCCTGGGTGACAGAGTAAGGCTCTTGTCTCAAAAAAAAAAAAAAAAGAAAGAAAGAAAGAAAGAAATCTGGAGACTTGCAAATGGTCCCATGGTATAAGGATTAAGAGTAGAACAGAGGGCAGGAGGAAGCCCTCGCTGAGGCTGGAAATGGACTTTACAGCTCACAGTAGCAGAGAGAAACCCCACAACCCCTGCAGACCCCGGCCCCCACTCACCCTGGTCTCAGCTGCTGCAGGATTAGGCCTGAAAGCAGGAGCCAGTGGCTGAAGTTCAAGCTCTCCCTGGGCTTCCCTACACAGCCAGGGAATGGGCACAGCCATCTGTGCAGTTTGCTGGGATCAGGCCTGATACCAGGAAGGCTCCTGGGTCTGAGTGGGCATTGCAGGGGACTGCCCTGGTATTCCTGGAAATCAGGACACCCGGGAGTGAGGCACTTGGACAAGCAGGGTGCTGTTCTGAGGAGGCCCTCGGAGCCTGGGCTGGTCCCTTCTTCCCCAGGCATGCTTTCAGAGGTTAATGAGGACCACCCAGCCCATCGTCTCAGGTCTACTGATAAGGCCCTTTGGAGCAAGGCACCAGGCCACCCTTATTGGGCCATTTAGGAAGCCCTCAACTCTGAGCGGATGCTTCCTCATCTATAAAATGCAAAAAATTTCATTCTGATCTACCTTTTTGTTTTTCTCTCTTTCTTGGGGGATAGAGGGTCTCACTCTGTTGCCCAGGCTGGAGTGCAGTGGTGCGATCACAGCTCACTGAAGCTTTGACCTCCTGGGCTCAAGTGATCCTCCCTCCTTAGCCTCCTGAGTAGCTGGGACCACAGGCGTGTGCCACCACGCTTGGCTAAATTTTAAAATCTTTTTAAAACAAAGATGAGGATCCTGCTGTGTTGCTCAGACTGGTCTAGAATTCCGGGGCTCAAGCCATCCTCCCGCTTAGACCTCCCAAAGTGCTGGGATGACAGGTATGAGCCACCAGGCCTGGGCAGACCCTGCGTTTCTAACAAGTTTCCAGTGTTAAAGAAAAAATTAACACCTTGAATAAAAGGGGGGACTAGGCCGGGTGCGGTGGCTCAAGCCTGTAATCTCAGCACTTTGGGAGGCCGAGACCGGCGGATCACGAGGTCAGGAGATCGAGACCATCCTGGCTAACACAGTGAAACCCCGTCTCTACTAAAAAATACAAAAAAATAGCCGGGCGAGGTGGCAGGCGCCTGTAGTCCCAGCTACTTGGGAGGCTGAGGCAGGAGAATGGCGTAAACCCGGGAGGCAGAGCTTGCAGTGAGCTGAGATCCGGCCACTGCACTCCAGCCCGGGCGACAGAGGGAGACTCCGTCTCAAAAAAAAAAAAAAAAAAAGGCGGGGGGTAACTATTGTGACAGGGTAAAGAACCACCACGATGGGATCTTGCAGTAGGGAAAGAGATTGGACTTAACTACAAATACCACAGGAAAAAGTGGGAATTCACGGCCTGGGAGCAGAGTGGGGTGAGTGGATGGAAAATTACTAGGAGGAGGCTGGGCGTGGTGTCTCACGCCTGTAATCCCAGCACTTTGGGAGGCTGAGGCAGGCGATCTCTTGAGGTTAGGAATTCTAGACCAGCCTGGCCAACATGGTGAGACTCTGTCTCTACTAAAATTATAAAAATTAGCTGGAAGTGGCGGCAGGCGCCTGTAGTGCCAGCTACTCAGGAGGCTGAGGCATGAGAATCGCTCAAACGTGGGAGGCAGAGGTTGCAGTGAGCCAATATCGCGCCACTGCACTCCAGCCTGGGTAACAGAGCACTCCAGCCTAGATGACAAAACAAGACCCAGTCTCAAAAAAAAAAAAAAAAAGCACTTGTTGAAGAAATGAACGTTGATGTTTCACACCTCCAGCTTTTGTGTTGATTGTTACATTGTTCAATGAGGAGATGATTTACCTATTTCCAGCATGATCACGGACTTGTTTCCATAGATACCTGATCATAATGACTAATTAAACAAAAAAGGTTTTCTATTTTATTACCAATCTGATATTAAAAGAAAAAAAGTCTAACCTTTTATTCTGTTCAGTTTCTTCTTTTTGGAAATATTCATCATCTTTTATGGCTTTAAGAAACATTGCATAAATAGAAATCAGGTTCTCCTTTATCATGTGGCTTTTAGTGTTTGGTTCTCAAGCTGATACAAGGCAAATGTGTTAGTCCATTGTGCATTTCTATAAAGGATGCCTGAGGCTGGGAGCGGTGGCTCACGCCTGTAATCCCAGCCTTTGGGAGGCCGAGGCCAGTGGATCACCTGAGGTCAGGAGTTCGAGACCATCCTGGCCAACATAATGAAACCCCGTCTCTACTGAAAATACAAAAATTAGTCGGGCATGGTGGCTCATGTCTGTAATCCCAGCTAGTTGGGAGGCTGAGGCAGTAGAATCACTTTAACCCAGGGGGCAGAGGTTGCAGTGAGCCGAGATTGCACCACTGCATTCCAGCCTGGGCGACAGAGCAAGACTCTGTCTCAAAAAAAAAAAAAAAAGAAGAAGAAGAGGAAAGAAAGATGCCTGAGACTGGATAATTTATAAAGAAAAGAGGTTTATTTGGCTTTGGGGTCTGCAGGCTGTCCAAGAATAGTGCCAGCATCTGCTCAGCTTCTGGGGATGCCTCAGGGAGCTTTTTTTTTTCTTTTTTTGAGACAGAGTTTCCCTCTGTTGCCCAGGCTGGAGTACAGTGGCGTGATCTCTGCTCATTGCTGTTGCACGTGTCCGTGTGAAGAGACCACCAAACAGGCTTTGTGTGAGCAACATGGCTGTTTATTTCAGCTGGGTGCAGGCGGGCTGAGTCCGAAAAAGGAGTCAGCAAAGGGTCGTGGGATTATCATTAGTTCTTATAGGTTTTGGGACAGGCAGTGGATCTCACAAAGTACATTCTCAAGGGTGGGGAGAATTACAAAGAAACTTCTTAGGGGTGGGGGAGATTATAAAGAACATTGATCAGTTAGGGTGGGGCAGAAACAAATCACAATGGTGGAATGTCAGTTAAGCTCTTTTCACTTCTGTGGATCTTCATTTGCTTCAGGCCATCTGGATGTGTACGTGCATTTCTTAGCTTGGGCTCAGAGGCCTGACAACTGCACCTCCAGACTCAAGCAGTTCTCCTGCCTGAGCCTCCCAAGTAGCTGGGATTCCAGGCATGTGCCACCATTCTTGGCTAATTTTTGCATTTTTAGTACAGAGCCGGTTTTGCCATGTTGCCCAGGCTGGTCTTGAACTCCTGGCCTCAAGTGATCTGCCCACCTCGGCCTCCCAAAATGCTGGGATTACAGGTGTAAGCTGCCGCGCCCGGCCTCTCAGGGAGCTTTTATTCATAGCGGAAGGTAAAAGGAGAGCAGGTATGTCACATGGTAAGAGAGGAAGCAAAAGGGTTGCCAGGCTTTTACATTTTTTAAATCATCATTATTATTATTTTTATTTATTTATTTATTTTTTGAGATGGAGTCTGGCTCTGTCACCCAGGCTGGAGTGCAGTGGTACAATCTCGGTACAAACTCCACCTCCCGAGTTCAAGTGATTCTCCTGCTTCCGCCTCCCAAGTAGCTGGAATTACAGGCACTTGCCACCATGCCCAGCTTTTTTTTTTTTTTTTTTTTGTATTTTAAGTAGAGACAGGGTTTCACCATGTTAGCCAGGCTGGTTTCAAACTCATGACCTCAAGTGAGCCTCCTCCCTCAGCCTCCCAAAGTGCTGGGATTATAGGTGTGAGCCATGGCACCCAGCCAGGCCCAAAAACTTGTCAATGGCATGGCCAGGATCTTGACTCAAGAGGTCTGGCTCCAGAAGCTGAGTCCATAACCACTGTCTACACTGCACCAGGGGCACCTGGACGTCCTGGGATGAGGGAGCTAGGTGGTGGGTAGGAGCATTAGTGGGGTTATTCAGAGACAAGGAAAGGAAGTCAGATGTCTGAAAGGTCTTAAATGCTGGGCTGATGAATTTGGACATTTCCTCATAGACAATGAGGAGTCATTTAAGGATTCCGATGGGGAGAAATCAGATCAATTTGCATTTATGGATGATTGCCCAGGCAGCAGAATGGCATATGGATTGGAGGCACAGAGACAAGAGGCAGAGGGACCATGGAGGAAGCTGTAGGAGCCGGGGAGACCTGACCCAAGGCCGTGTCGTAGGGGACGGGGAAGCAGGAGTGGGCTCCGAGCCCAGGAAATGAAAAAGCGGGTAAGGTCTCCAAGTGCCTGGTTGCTGGCAAAATCCAGATGCTGTTTGATTTCCTTCCTCCCTCTGGATTGGTTTGGGTGGGAGTCAGGCTGGCGTGATGAATGGAGGACAAGCTCCCTGGCGAGGCTGTTGGACAGAGTCCAAATTCACAGCCAGGCAGGCTTTTCCATTCCAGGGCTCAGCTTCCAATGGGCATCTGTGATCCTGGCCCTCCTGGGGGCCTGGCTTCCCAGGGAGCCCCACTCCCCTTTATGAAACAAAAGGTAAGAGCAGCAGTTCTCAAACTGCAGTGTGCATAACAGGTGATCGGGTAGGTGTTTAAAAGTGCAGGGCTAGGCACGGTGGCTTATGCCTGTAATCCCAGCACTTTGGGATACTGAGGTGGGAGAATTGCTTGAAGCCGGGAGTTCAAGAGCAGCCTAGGGAACATAGTGAGACCCTCTCTCTTCAATAGATATATTTTTTTACTCCAGATGGAGTTTCACTCTTGTTGCCCAGGCTGGGGTGTAATGGCATGATCTCGGCTCACTGCAATCTCTGCCTTCCGGGTTCAAGCGATTCTCCTGCCTTAGCCTCCCGAGTAGCTGTGATTACAGGCGTGCGCCACCACACCTAGCTAATTTTTTTTTTTTTTTTTTTTGGAGACAGAGTCTTGCTCTGTCGCCCAGGCTGGAGTGCAGTGGCGGGATCTCAGCTCACTGCAAGCTCCGCCTCCCGGGTTCACGCCATTCTCCTGCCTCAGCCTCCGGAGTAGCTGGGACTACAGGCGCCCGCCACCTCCCCCGGCTAGTTTTTTGTATTTTTAGTAGAGACGGGGTTTTCACCGTGTTAGCCAGGATGGTCTCGATCTCCTAACCTCGTGATCCGCCCGTCTCAGCCTCCCAAAGTGCTGGGATTACAGGCTTGAGCCACCGCGCCCGGCTACTAATTTTTTTATTTTTAGTAGAGATGGGTTTCTTCATGTTGGTCAGACTGGTCTTGAACTCCCGACCCCGCAGGTGATCTGCCTGCCTCGGCCTCCCAAAGTGCTGGGATTATAGATGTGAGCCACCACACCCAGCTGACAAAAATTTTTAAAAATTAGCCAGGTGTAGTGGTGCACACCTGTAGTCCCAGCTACTCCGGAGTCTGAAGCAGGAGGATGAGTTGAGCCTGGGAGATCAAGGCTGCAGTAAGCTATAATCTGCACCCCAGCCTGGGCGACAGAGTGAGACTCCATATCTCTTTCATAAAAAAAAATTTTTTTTAAATACATGCAGACACCAAGGTCCCATGCCCAGAGATTCTGTGGCAATGTGTCTGATCCCGGACCAGATACTGGTGTTTGTCATATTAACCCCATCCAAGGTGGAACAAGGTCTGCTTTTGGGGGTCGGGAGCAGGGAGTCCTTGCTGGATGTGAAGGATGGCACTAGCTAACACCAGCATCCTCTTAGTGCCGGAGGAGGAGACTGTCCCTCCCCAAAGGTGGGCAAAGGGCCTGAGAAAGCACCCCCCTACCCCCAATTTCTATTTGGGAGAGGGTTGAGGGTTGAAATCAGATTGGGTAGAGAAACTGGGAACTTGTCTTGAAACGGAATTTTCATGTCCTTTCCATTGAGGCTGTATGATTTTGGAGGTGGTGGTTTGGGTGTCGGTTGGGTTTATGGGTGGCCACAAGTCATCCCCTGCTCCTGCCACTGCCAGTCATTTCTTTTTTTCTTTTCTTTTCTTTTTTTGAGACGGAGTTTCTCTCTCTTGTCCAGGCTGGAGTGCAGTGGTGCAATCTCAGCTCACTGCAAGCTCTGCCTCCTAGGTTCAAGCAATTCTCCTGCCTCAGCCTCCCGAATAGTTGGGATTACAGGCACGTGCCACCATGCCTTGCTAATTTGTGGTATTTTTAGTAGAGACAGGGTTTCACCACGTTGGTCAGGCTGGTCTTGAACTCCTGATCTCAGGTGATCCACCCGCCTCGGCCTCCCAAAATGCTGGGATTACAGGCATGAGCCACTGTACCTGGTCTTTTTTTTTTTTTTTGAGACAGGGTCTCACTCTTCCCCCAAGTCTGGAGTGCAGTAATACAATCAGCTCGCTGCAGCCTCAACCTCTGAGGCTCAAGCTATCCTCCCACCTCATCCTCCTGGGTGGCTGGGACTACAGGGGTATACCGTAATGTCTGGCTAATTTTTTTGCAGAGATGGAAGTCTTGCTATGCTGCCAAGGCTGGTCTTGAACGCCTGAACTCAAGCAATCCTCCTACTTCAGCCTCCCAAAGTGCTGGGATTACAGGCCTGAACCACCCTGCCTGGCCGCCAGTCACATCTATGAAACTTTTACTCCTTCCTCCTCACCCCACCAGGAAGAAATGACCACCGGTCTCCTGCAGTTATCCCACTGTAACTTTGTGATATATTAAGAAATAGATCTATAGCTGGTCTTTGTCTCTGCTTCTAGGCACAGGCCTCCAAAACCCTTGGAATTTCCTGAGTGCTAGGAGTGTCTTTTTTTTTTTTTTTTTTTTTTTATGTATTTTTTTGAGACGGAGTCTCACTCTGTCACCCAGGCTGGAGTGCAGTGGCACTCTGTTGACTCACTGCAACCTCTGCCTCCTAGGTTCAAGTGATTCTCCTGCCTCAGCCTCCTGAGTAGCTGGGATTACAGGTGTGCACCACCACGCCCAGCTAATTTTTGTGTTTTTAGTAGAGACTGGGTTTCACCATGTTGGCCAGGCTGGTCTCAAACCCCCAACCTCAGGCGATCCGCCCGCCTCAGCCTCTCAAACTGCTGGGATTACAGGTGTGAGCCACCATGCTCAGCCCAAGAGTGTCTGTTATTATTCATCACAAACTCCTTTCCAGCAAATCTGAGCTTATGCTAATGAGGTGACACTTTCTGGGCCACTGGACAGTTTCAGGATGAGGGTGGATGCCAGAAAAAACAGCCATCTGATTAGAAGATGGGAACTTTCCGCTCCAACTTGGACCTGCAGGGAGGGGAGAGAGACTGGAGAGTGAATTAATCACCAGTGGCTAATGATTTAATCAATCATGCCTATGTAATGAAACCTTCATAAACCAATCAAATGACTGGGTTGAGGGGACTTCCAGGCTGGTGAACACATCAACATGCGGGGAGAGGCCGGGCACTGTGGCTCACGCCTGTAATCCCAGCACTTTGGGAGGCTGAGGCGGGCAGATCACGCCACGAATCCCCCACCCCCGTACCTCACCCTGTGTAATCTCTTCTATGTCTTCATCTGTATCCTTTATAATATCCTTGAAGATGAACTGGTAATAGTAAGGCAAGTGTTTCCTTGAGTTCCATGAGCCATTCTGGAAAAGTATTGAATCTGAGGAGGGGGTTGTGGGAATCCACAACTTTATAGCCAAGTTGGACAAAAATGCGGATATGGGGCTGGGTGCCATGGCTCACGCCTGTAATCCCAGCACTTTGGGAGGCCAAGGCAGGAGGATCGCTTGAGTCCAGGAGTTTGAGACCAGCCTAGGCAACATAACGAGGCTCTGTCTCTGCGAAATAAAAAATAAAAATTAGCTGAGCATGGTGGCATGCACCTGTGGTCTCAGCTGCTTGAAAGGCTGAGTGGGAGGACTGCTTGAGTCCAGGAGATCGAAGCTGCAGTGAGCTATGGTCGTGTATGCCATTGCACTGCAGCCTGGGTGATAGAGCAGACCCTATCTCAAAAAAAAAGTGGGTCCTCTGTGCACTATGCATGTGATTGGCATCTGAAGTGGGGAGCAGTCTTGTGGGACTGAGTCCTTATCCTGTGGGATCTGCCCTAACTCCTGGCAGTTAGTGTCAGAATTGAATTGAATTGCTGGGCATGGTGGTTCATGCCTGTAATCCCAGCACTTTGGGAGGCTGAGGCGGGTGGATCACCTGAAGTCAGGAGTTCGAGACCAGCCTGGCCAACATGGTGAAACCTCATCTCTACTAAAAATACAAAAATTAGCCGGGTGTGGTGGCACGCGCCTGTAGTCCCAGCTACCCGGGAGGCTGAGGCAGGAGAATCACTGGAACCCCAGAGGTGGAGGTTGCAGTGAGTGGAGATCCAGCTGGGCAACAGAAACTCCATCTCAAAAAAAGAAAAAAAAGAGTTGAATTGAATTGGCTGGGTGCTACGACTCATGCCTATAATCCCAGCACTTTGAGAGGCTGAGGTGGGAGGATCACTTGAGCCAAGGAGTTCAAGACCAGCCTGGGTAACATAAGAAGATTCCGTCTCGACAAAAAGAATTTTTAAAAAATTAGCCAAGTATGGTGGTGCGGTAGTCCCAGCTACTTGGAAGGCTGAGGCAGGAGGATTGTTTGGGTCTGGGAGGTCAAGGCTACACTGAGCTGTGATTGTACCACTGCACTCCAGCCTGGGCCGCTGTCTCAAACATAAATAAATAAATAAATAAAATAAAGAAGAATTGAACTGAATTGCAGGACACCCAGTTGGTGTCCAGAAAGTTGGAGAACTGATTGATGTGGGGAAGAAAACCTCACATGTTTGATGTTAGAAGTGTTGTAAATAAGAAAGGTTTAGAACTGTCAACAGCCATCTTACCTTTGGAGTTATGAGCTTTCCAGGCCAGGAAATGGATTGTTCGTCTGTGTGCCCAGGGCTTAGCTGTGTCCCTGGCATGGAAATGTTCCTCAAAAGTCCAAGGAGTAAGAGGATGAATGGAACATCTTAGGAGTGACCCTGATTTCCCAAAAAGGCAGAGAAGAAAAACTGCATTAATGTCAAAAACATGATAGAGAAGTCAGACAACATGGAATTAGCTACATATGCATGAAACACAACTCATCCATCTCTTTTTAAAACGATTTATTTTATTTTATTTTACTTTATGTTATTTCATTTCATTTTAGAGACAGAGTCTCACTCTATCCCCCAGGCTAGAGTGCAGTGGTGCGATTTCGGCTCACAACAACCTCTGCCTCCTGGGTTCAAGCAATTTTCCTGTCTCAGCCTCCCGAGTAGCTGGGATTACAGGCGCCCGTCACCACGCCCAGCTAATTTTTGTATTTTTAGTAGAGACGGGGTTTCGCCATGTTGGCCAGGCTGGTCTCAAACTCCTGACCTCAGGTGATCCACCTGCCTCGGCCTCCCAAAGTGCTGAAGTTACAGGCGTGAGCCATTGGGCCCAGCTCTTTTTAAAACAATCTAATTAAATTTTTGTTTTCTTTCTATAGGGATGGAGTCTTGCTGCGTTGCCCAGGCTGGTCTCAAACTCCTGCCCTCAAGCAATCCTCCTGCTTTGGCCTCCCAAGGTGCTGGGATTACAGGTGTGAGCCACCACACCTAGCCCATTTTTCTCTTTCTCCTGTAGTAGTATAAAATAATAGTAATATTAAAAAATAGTTATCTCCTCATCAAGATAGAAAATGAAAGCTGGCTGTGCACAGTGACTCATGCCTGTAATCCCAGCACTTTGGGAGGCCACATTGGGAGGATTTCTTGAGTCCAGGAGTTCGAGACCAACCTGAGCAACATGGTGAGACTCCATCTCTATAAAAGAAAAATTAAAAAGACACTTCCAAAAGAAAAATGAAAGCCAACACCATGGGATCCATCAATTTAGCATCCTCGGTTGGCAAATATTGTGTCTGCTGACCGAAGTAAACCTCCTATTCACGTTGACAAGTGTGTACCTTTGTATTGCTGGGAAGACAAACGTCTTACTCTCCTTCAATTATTGGATACATTGATCATGGTCAGCTATGGTTTCTCTCTTGGTAAGTGCAATTATTGGAAAAAAGATGTGAAAATCAAAGTCTGTGTTCATATGTCCCTAAGAGTTTGGCTCAGTCAGTCTAAAAAGCCTGTGGGTAAGTGGAAACGTGGGAGCGTTTTGAGTCCAGGGCAGTTCGATTCTGAAGGTATTGACCCCATTCTTAGGAATGCCAGCAATGGTTTTTCTGTTTTGTTTTGTTTTTGAGACAGGGTCTCACTCTGTCACCCAGGCTGGAGTGCCATGTCACAGTCATCGCTCACTGCACCTTCGACCTCCCAGGTTCAAGTGATCCTCCCAGCTCAGCCTCCCAAGTGGCTGGGGCTACAGGTCCGTGCTACCACACCTACCTAATTTTTGTTTTTGCTTTTTTTTTCGTGAGATGGAGTTTTGTTCTTGTTGTTGGGACTGGAGTACAATGGTGTGATCTTGGCTCACTGCAGCCTCCACCTCCTGGTTCAAGTGATTCTCCTACTTCAGCCTCCCAAGTAGCTGGGATTACAGGCACCCACCACCAGGCCCAGCTAAATTTTGTATTTTTAGTAGAGATGGGGTTTTGCCATGTTGGCCAGGATAGTCTCAAACTCCTGACGTCAGGTGATCTGCCCGCCTTGGCCTCCCAAAGTGCTGGGATTACAGGCCTGAGCCACTGTGCCCGGCAATTTTTGAAATTTTTCTGTAGACAAGGGTCTAATGTTGCTGCCCAGGCTGGTCTCAAATTCTTGGGCTCGAGCCATCCCCCTGCCTCGGCCTCCCAAAATGCTGGGATTACAGATGTGAGCCACCGTACCCAATCTGTTTTTCATTCTTGAGTCATGTTGTCAAATGGTGGGACTCAATGTTTCAAGTATGCCTTTATCACCAATAATTAATCTGTATATAAATGATGCCAATATAGATACAGAAAATTATAGGGTTTCATGCCAGGATGCCACACATAGTTTGACATTTGTGATAGATAAGCTAAAATTTACTTCTACTTTATTTTATTTTATTTTATTTTATTTTATTTTTTTGAGACGGAGTCTCGCTCTGTCGCCCAGGCTGGAGTGCAGTGGCCGGATCTCGGCTCACTGCAAGCTCCGCCTCCCGGGTTCACGCCATTCTCCTGCCTCAGCCTCCTGAGTAGCTGGGACTACAGGCGCCCGCCACCTCGCCTGGCTAGTTTTTTGTATTTTTTTAGTAGAGACAGGGTTTCACTGTGTTAGCCAGGATGTTCTCGATCTCCTGACCTCGTGATCCGCCCGTCTCGGCCTCCCAAAGTGCTGGGATTACAGGCTTGAGCCACCGCGCCCGGCCTCTACTTTATTTTAAATTTTAATTTTAAGTTTTTTGAGACAGCATCTTGCTCCATCGTCCAGCCTAGAGTGCAGTGGTGTGATCATAGCTCACTGTAGCCTTGAACTCCTGGACTCAAGCCATCTTCCCACCTCAGTCTCCCGAGTAGGTGGGACCACAGGCACACACCCCCATGCCTGGCTAATTTTTTTAATATTTAGTAGAGATGTGGTCTTGCTATGTTACCCAGTCTTAAAATGTATTTTTAATGCCTGAGGAGTTTAAGGCAAAATTGGAAGAGATGAAAACTCTTGGAGTCAGATTTGCAGGGTAGGAAATGGGGTAAAAAAAAACAAAAAAACACCCTCCCTGGCCAGGTGCTGTGGCTCACACCTGTAATCCCAGCACTTTGGGAGGCCAAGGCAGGCAGATCACTTGAGGCCAGGAGTTCAAGAGCGGCCTGGCCGACATGGCGAAACCTCATCTCTGTTAAAAATACAAAAATTACCCAGGTGCGGTGGCATGTGCTTGTAGCTCCAGCTACTTGGGAGGCTGAGGCACGAGAATTGCTTGAACCTGGGAGGGGAGGCTGCGGTGAGCTGAGATCATGCCGCTGTACTCCAGCCTGGGTGACAGAGCGAGACCTTGTCTCAAACAAAACAAAACACACACACACACACACACAAACCCTCCTCATTGTTTCTGTCAATGTTTTGCAGAGCAGACTCATTTGCAGAGTACAAGGAGTTTCTGCTTTGAAAAAGAAAATCTCTGTAAAAATTCTGAAAATACAAAAGAAGTGAAATGCACCTGAAATCATTTGCAATTGGGAGAGGATATTGATTTCCTAGTGAAACTGTCACTAATAAATTATTATCTGCTCACTCATAACAGCTTGAGGAAACAAGAACATACCTGAAATTCAAAGTCAAACATATTTTATTACTTGCAAAACAGTGTTTATCGTTAAGGAGTCATGACAAGAATATTCCTTCCGTGAATAAAGCCAATTTGGAGGGAGTTTCGGGAGGCCATAAAAGAGAGTGATTCTAATGTATGAATCTGTCGATGCCGGTAGAAGCCAGCAAATTCAAAATGAAATCACCAGAAAAATAAAAGTTGAAACATTGCAGGGCATGGCAGATGAAATCAATGTTTCCTGATAACATGTAAAGGCCATCTCTGGGAAGTGAAAGAAACACTGTAGTTTAGGTAAGAAAAATCTGAATCACTATCTCAATTTATAGAGACTCTTTGATTTTGCTGGTATTGAAAAGATGACTAAGACTAACTCATATATATGGTCATAAAGACATACATAAGTTGAGGCCAGGGTCAGTGGCTCATGCCTGTTATCCCTGCACTTTGGGAGGCACAGGTGGGAGGATTGCTTGAGCCCAAGAATTTAAGACCAGCCTGGGCAACGTTGCAAGACCCCATCTCTCTCTAAAAAAGGAGACATATATAGATGGGGTATGGTGGCTCACGCCTATAATTCCAGCACTTTGGGAGGCCAAGGAGGGTGGATCACTTGAAGTCAAGAGTTTGAGACCAGCCTGGCCAACATGGTGAGACCCCATCACTAATAAAAATACAAAAATTAGCTGGACACGGTGGCAGGTGCCTGTAATCCCAGCTACACGGGAGGTTGAGGCAGGAGAATCGCTTGAACCCAGGAGGCAGAGGTTGCAGTGAGTCGAGATCGAACCACTACACTCCAGATTGGGTGACAGAGGGAGACTCCATCTCAAAAAAAAGACATATATAGGTTGCCTATATATATAAAGTTGTGTGTGTGTATATATATATATATATATATATAGACTCATTCACATAGCAGTTTCTGCTTTGAAAAAGAAAATCTCTGTAAAAATTCTGAAAATACAAAAGAAGTCAAGCACATCTGAAATCATTGCAGTTTGGGCGAGGCGAAGATATTGATTTCCTAATGGAACTGTCAGTAGCAAATTATTATCTGCTAATCAAATGGAATTTGTCACATGAGTGGCCGAATTTGCAACGGAAGGGTGGACACATGTGTGGGGAATGCTGGCTGCACCACAGTATGGTACAAGGAGGAATAAGGGGTCTGTGCAGGCACATTGGGGAGCGTTGTCCATTGCAATTTGTGATGCTGATGCTTTTGTAGAAAAATTAGAAAACCGTGACGTGCTTTCGTTGCATTCAAGCCTTTGTTCCACATTCTGGCATTCATCTGTGAAAAGATTGGCGATTACCCAAAACACATGTAACGGGAGTGGCGGAGAGACCTGCAGGACGCTGGGTAACTTTGCTGAAAACACACCGGGTCGCACATCGCGAGGCTGGATGTGATTAAGTGGCTTCCAGCGATTACTGAAACTTGGGAAGCAGTATTAAACGATCATCAGACACACAGGTGGCCCATGAATGGAGAATGCCTTTACACGTGCTAAATGTGATAGGAGTGTTTTTCCTGATGTGTTTCAAAGTGAAACCATAGATGTGTTTTCATTGCCTTCAAAAGTAAAAGCAATCTCTCACTGTTTATCATCTCAGAGAAATGATGACTATTTCAAAACCGTTTGGTAGAGAGAGAGGAAAGGAACCTTGCCAGAAACGAATCTCAGGAGTTCAAAGTGAAAACAAAACAACAAAAAGAACCTTCCTTTTGGGAAAGAAAAAGTCTGTTGTGGCGCAGGATGTGTATGTGTGTAGGAGGAGGGACCATGGAAATTCAGACAGGGAATTTTCCTCTCCTTTGTCAGAATAGCAATGCAACAATATTCAACCTAGAAAGATTTGTTTACTGCATTACTACATTTCAATGCGCATTTTTCAGTGAATAATGATAGCAAAAGAAAATACGTTTTAAAATCATTGCTTAAATGCATTGAACTGGCTAGGTGCAGTGGCTTACACCTGTAATCCCAGCATTTTGAGAGGCTGAGGCGGGAGGATCACTTGAGGCCAGGAGTTTGACACCAGCCTAGGCAAATTAGCAAAACCGTTCTCTACAAAAATAAAAACTAAAAATTAGCTGGACGTGGTGATGCACACCTGTACTCCTAGCTACTTGGGAGGCTGAGGTGGGAGGATCGTTGAGGCCAGGAGTGAGAGGCTACAGTGAGTTATGATTGCATCACTGCACTCCAGCCTGGGTGACAGAGTGAGACCCTATCTCCAAACAAACCAAGCAACCAATAGATGAAGCAATGGCCACATGCATGCAGATATATGGGATAATAGCCTTTTTTTCTTTTTTTTTGAGACGGAGTCTCGCTCTATCCCCTATGTTATAGTGCAGCGGCATGATTTTGGCTCACTGCATTCTCCACCTCCTGGATTCAGGCCATTCTCCTGCCTCAGCCCCCTGAGTAGCTGGGATTACAGGCATGCGCCACCATGCCTGGCTAATTTATGTATTTTTAGTAGAGACGGGGTTTCGCTATGTTGAACAGGCTGGTCTGAAACTCCTGACCTCTGGTGATCCACCAGCCTTGGCCTCCCAAAGTGCTGGGATTACAGGTGTGAGCCACTGTGCCAGCCAGATAATGGTCTTTCTTACTTGATGTAAGAAAGACTCTAAAACTTCAGTTTCACCAAAGCTACACAGAGCTTAGCCTCTGCCCGGATCACTGGTCTTAGCTGGTGGTTCAACTCTGTCACCTCTAAGTGCCTACCTCTCGGCTCTGCACATAGCCCTGCAAGGCACACAGGTGCCCTGCAAATAGGAAAGTAGGGACTTAAGAGATGGCAGACCCCACACCGGCCTCTCTCTGACTCTGCATGACCCCTCTGAGTGAGATTAGAAGGTGGACTCTCTCTGCATCGTTTTAACGTCCATTTAAACAAGATCGTTTACGCTCACTGGAGCTGCAGGCTTGAAAGCCTCATCCCGGAACCCCGCTTGTGGGTTTCAGGTGTAGTCTACTGAGAGCTCAGAGAGAGTAACCAGACTCGGGAGAGCCTGCACAGGAGGCCAGATGCCGCGGCTGAGCACCAACCCTGCACCTTTTCAGCTGGGTGGGGAAGCTGGAAGCTGGGCTTCTAGGAGCCTCAGTTTCTTCAACTATAGAATGGGAATAAAACCCTACTCTCCCGGGTACCGATAATGAGTCTTGAGTGAGATGACAAATTGAAAACACCTTGTGGGCTACAATGAACAGTACAAATGTGAGACTTTATTGGCCAGGCGCGGTGGTTCACGCGTGTAATCCCAGCACTTTGGGAGGCTGAGGTGGGCGGATCACGAGGTCAGGAGATCGAGACCATTCTGGCTAACACGGTGAAACCCTGTCTCTACTAAAAATACAAAAAATCAGCCGGGCGTGGTGGTGGGTGCCTGCAGTCCCAGCTACTCAGGAGGCTGAGGCAGGAGAATGGCATGAACCTGGGAGGCGGAGATTGCAGTGAGTCGAGATCATGCCACTGCACTCCAGCCTGGGTGACAGAGCCAGACTCCATATCACAAAACCAAAAAAAAAAAAAAAAAAAAAAAAGTGAGACTTTATTATCAAAAATCCCAACCTGGGCCAGTCATGGCGGCTCATGCCTGTAATCCCAGCATTCTGGGTGGCTGAGGTGGGAGGACTGCTTGAGGCCAGGAGTTCGAGACCAGCCTGGGCAACATAGTGAGACCCATCTCTCTTAAAAATAAAAAAATTAGCCGGGTGTGGTGGTGCACAGCCGTGGTCCCAGCTACTCAGGAAGCTGAGGTGGGAGGATTGGTTGAGCCCAGGAGGTCAAGGCTGTAGTGAGCTATGATCATACCACTGCACTCCAGCCTGGGTAAAAGAGTAAGACCCTGTCTCAAAAAAATCCCAACCCGTATCCTAACTCCTGACATGTTTTCCTTTCTGGGGCTTTGATTCTCCCATCTTGCATAGGGTTGCCAGATAAAATACAGACTGCATCATTTTTTAGTACAAGTATATCCCAAATATTTCATGGGATATACTAACACTAAAAAAATTTGTTAATCTGAAAATCAAATTTAGCTGGGTGTCCTGTATTTTTTATATTATGTATTTTTTCATTTTTTTTAATCTAATTTTTATTTTTTAAATAACACTGAGATAACAGGAAACTTTTTTTTTTTTTTTTTTTTTTTTTTTGAGACAGAGTCTTGCTCTGCCACAGAGGTTGGAGTGCAGTGGAGCAATGTTGGCTCACTGCAAGCCCCGCCTCCTGGGTTCACGCCCTTCTCCTGCCTCAGCCTCCTGAGTAGCTGGGACTACAGGCGCCTGCCACCATGCCTGGCTAATTTTTTGTATTTTTAGTAGAGATGGGCTTTCACTGTGTTAGCCAGGATGGTCTCGATCTCCTGACCTCGTAATCTGCCCACATTGGCCTCCCAAAGTGCTGGGATTACAGGCGCCCAGCAGTTTTTTTTTTGTTGTTTGTTTCTTTGTTTTTTGTTTTGGAGACAGCGTCTTGCTCTGCTGCCCAGGCTGGAGTGCAGTGGCACGATCATAGCTCATCGCGGTCTCAAACTCCTGGGCTCAGGTGGTCCTTCTCACCTCTGCATCCTGAGTAACCTAGACTACAGGTGCATGCCACTGATTCTGGCTGATTTTTATATTTTTATGTGCTTCATCTGACAACCTTACCCCTATAGGAAGCCCAAGGTGAATTCAGGTTTATCTCAGGTAACCTTCACCACACCCTCAGGTGATGAAGAGAAGAGAGGTTTATTTACATCTCATTGTCTCTGCCTCAGGTAAGGAGAAACCCCTGGACTGCAAGGGCTGATTAGGTCACCCACAGAGGAAGGCTGGAGGGCTGGGCCTCACCCCACCCCACCCCACTGCAGTCCCTCCAGACTAGCTTGTTGCAAGAATGATGGGGAAGAGGGGGTTGCTTTCTTAGGGCTGAGGACACCCTGTCTCCTCTAGGTAACTATTAAAAACTACTTTCCCTGGCTGGGCATAGTGGCTCACGTCTGTAATCCCAGCACTTTGGGAGGCCAAGGTGGGAGGATCACTTGAGCTTAGGAGTTCGAGACCAGCCTGGACAACATGGTGAAACCCCGACTCTACTAAAAAAATACAAAAATTAGTCGGGCATGGTGGTGCACGCCTGTAGTCTCAGTTACCCAGGAGGCTGAGGCAGGAGAATCACTTGAATCCAGAAAGCAGAGGTTGCAGTGAGCGGAGATCAAATCACTGCACTCCAGCCTGGGCAACAGGGTAAGACTCTGTCTCAAAACAAAAACAAAAAAAACCCCCTACTTTTCCTGATATGCATGTTGAAGTATTTGCGGAAAGGTGTCTGCAGTTTACTTTAAAAGGCATTATAAAAACTAAGATGGATTTATGACTGGATGGAGAGAGTCTCATGTTTATAAGATAAAAGATAATAAAATGTTAGTGTGGAATCTAGGAAGAGGTATATATTTGCTCACTGTAATATTATTTCAACTCTGCTGCACGTTGGGAAATTTGCATACTAAAATGCTGGAAAAAATTTCCACTAATAGAAAAATATATCCACTCATAGAAAAATTGCAGAATAGAGGTGTGAGCCCCCAAATCTCCAACAATCCCACAACTCAACAATATCTTCTAATATTTCCTTCTGCCTTTAATATTATTATTATTTGAGGGAGGGTCTTGCTGTATCACCCAGGCTGGAGTACAGTGGTACAATCATGACTCACTGTAGCCTCGAACTCCTGGCCTCAAGCCATCCTCCCACCTCAGCCTCCAGAGTAGCTGCGGCTACAGGCATGCACCACCACGCTTGGCTGATTTTTTAAATTTTTTGTAGAGATGGGGTCTTGCTATGTTGCCCAGGCTGGTCTTGAAAACCGGGGCTCAAGCGATCCTCCCACCTCGGCCTCCCAAAGCTCTGTGATTACAGGCATGAGCCACCGTGCCCAGCCCCTCCTGCCTTTTAAAACGTGTTTGTTGTTGTTTACAAATCTGGAATTATTCCATATATATATATATATATATATTTTTTTTCATTCCTGCCTTTATCACACACCACTTTTAACAGTTTTTGAGGGTTCATATTGTGGCAGGCACTGTGATAAATCCTTTACATAAATTATCTCATTTAATCTTGCATTGCGCTGACAGCACTTCTCCCACACCAATAAAAGAAGTCCACAAGCATTGCTTGTAATGGCGTCTTGCTGGTCCATCACATGGGATTACTTAACTATTGCTGGTTGTTCCCCATTTTTAACCATTATAAACAGAGTCTCTGAAATACTCTTAGGCAGAAGCCTTTTATATATATATATATATATATATATATATTTTTTTTTTTTAGATACAGGATCTCCCTATGTTGCCCATGCTGGTCTTGAACTCCTGACCTCAGGTGATCCTCCTGCTTCCGCCTCTCAAAGTCCTGGGATTACAGGCATGAGCCGCCATGCCCGACCAACAGAAGTCCTAGCTCCTCTCTCTCCCCTGCTCCTAGGGACAGTTTCCTGACCGGATCACTTCTCTAGTCCTATCGTCCGTTAAAGAATCACCACCCTGCCTGCCTTGTAGGCATTTTAATGCCTTGGCTACGTCTTGGAGCCTCACGGAGGCTCCCTCTGCCCACTGGGGACTGGGGACCGCACCCACTAAGTCAGAGCCTCTCTCTTTTGAGCAGAGCCGGGCAGAGACTGCACCCAAGTGGCCCACAGCACCAGCAGACAGCGGCTTCAACTACCCTCCATCCATTGGAGAGGGGCTTGTGGGGAGCATGGGGGGAGCGCAGGTGGGGGACCAGAGGGGCCAGCTGTCTGGAGGCCTGTGGGGTGGGCAGGGGTTAGAGGACGTCCTTTGGGGGGCGTCTAGACAGAGGTAGTCATCCACATAGAGCAGCAGGGTGGGAGAGATCTTTCACGTTTGTTTCTTTAGTTGAATGTGCCAGTTAAATCTCATTCTGTCTGCTAGTATGGCTACTTCTCAATATTTAGGAGAAATTTCTGTTTTGTTTCTCCAGCTCTATTTTAAACCTCAAGTTTCAAATCGAACTGCTGTCTCGGTGCCAGCCGCTAACAGGGAGCGACAAGGATAGAGAACTGTACCCATTCAACCATCCCTTGGCGGAGCACAGTGGTTCATGTCTGTATCCCAGCACTTTGGAAGGCCAAAGCGGGCGGATCACCTGAGGTCTACCTGGCCAACATGGTGAAACCCCGTCTCTATTAAATATACAAAAAAAAAAAAAAAAAGTTAGCCAGGCACGGTGGTGGGCAACTGTAATCCCAGCTACTTGGGAGGCTGAGGCAGGAGAATCGCTGGAATCCGGGAGGCGGAGGTTGCAGTGAGCCAAGATCGTGAGATTGCACTCCAGCCTGGGCAACAAGAACAAAACTCTATTAAAACAAAAACAAAAACAATTCCTTGCTATGTCTTTCCAGAGTCGGGGTGAAGTTCCGGAGGCCCAGGCACCTGAGCTGGAACCCCAGCCATGCCAGGTACCCCCGGTGATCTAGGGCACATCCATTTGCCCCCCCCCCGAGTCTCAGTTTCCCCATTTGTAAAGCAAAGGCAATGCTTTCCTTCACTTTCTAGTTCCCAGGGATTGCTGTGGGTGGTGAGACAGGCCCACGAAGGTTTGCGGTGCGGGGTGGGGCACAGTAGGACCCTCATGGGATGAGTGGTGAGTACAGTTGGCCATCCTTTCTCTCCAGCCTCCATGGGGAGGTCGCCTTGACTCGCAGACTTGGCTCCGCTCCATGTGTGCACAGCTCTCTTCCCTGGAGCCGGAGTGGAATGTTTTCTCTTCCCTCCTCCTCCTCCTCTTCCTGTGACCGTCTGTGGGATGCCTCCAGTGTCCTGGGCTCCCCCAGGGGCGGCCTGAACTCTCTCCCCGCCCAGTGCTGCCCCTCGGCCCACCAGGCTGTTTCCAATTTGATCACCATGCATCTTGTCTCTGAGATCACAGCCGCCTCTTTGATGGAACTAATGATGATCTAGGACTTTGGGGGCCCCAGACCTCCCCAAACTGAGATAAATCCTACCTCTGTGCAGACAAGGGGCCTCCAGCCCAGCATCTGATCTCCCTCCTCCGGGGTGGATGGGGAGGGGAGGTGCCTGTGGGAGCCCCCTCCCGGCCGGCTGGGAGGGTGGTGGCTGAGCCCAGGGAGACAGGAAGAGAGGGATTTCTCCGAGGCTCCGAAGAGGGTCTCACAACCCAGTGGGGGAGGGCGGCAAGCTTGTGAAAGGGCCTCTTATAGGAGGCCTGATCCCATCATGACCCAGGACACAGCTGGAGCAGAAGGCAACTCACACAGGCCAGCCGGCTTCTCAGACTCAGTGCCACTAACTGTTCCTGGCACCTTGCTTGCACCGCTGCGGACACAGGGAGGAATGACTCTAGTTTCTGCCCCGAGGAACTCGTGATGAGGGAGAGGGATGGGTAAACCAATGACCCCAATACTGTGTGTTGTGGACTGCAATGGTGAGAACCCCAGGGGCTGTGGGAGCGTGGCAGATAGGACCTGACACAGCCTGTAGAGCCTGGAAGGCTTCCTGGAGGAGGTAGCCCTGATCTGGGTCTTGCACAGGTCCCACAATGAGCAGAGGATGTGCCCTGCCCATAGAGAATAAACAATAAAAAATGATACCAAACCCTACCAAGCTTGTCCAACCTGCCTTATTTGGCTGTTGTTGTTCTGTTTTGTTTTAGGCTTTTAGCAGACTGAAGCCATGGTTTTTAGTTTCTGCCTCTAGTGACAAGCGGAAAAGAGAGATGAGGAAGGGGCTTTACTGGCCCAACCAGAAACAGAAACTAGGAACCTGTGACTGTATTCTCTCCCTTGGACAGCCCTGAAACCATGAAACTTATACATAAACGCCAAAATTAAAATAGCTTCTTTCTAGATTTTCTGATTGGAAAATTTTGGATCCGTTCATCAAAGAAACTTTATTATTATTATTATTATTATTTTTATTAATTTTTGAGACTGAGTCATGGTCTGTCGCACAGGCTGGAGTGCAGTGGTGCGATCTCAACTCACTGCAACCTCCACCTCCCAGGTTCAAGTGATTCTCCTGCCTCAACCTCCCGAGTAGCTGGGATTACAGGTGCCCACCACCAGGCCTGGCTAATTTTTGTATTTTTAGTAGAGACAGGGTTTTACCACGTTGGCCAGGCTGGTCTTGAATTCCTGACCTCAGGTGATCTGCCCTCCTCAGCCTCCCAAAGTGCTGGGATGACACCCGGCTTATTATTATTATTATTATTTAGAGATGGGATCTCTGTCAACAAGGCTGGAGTGCAGCAGTGTGATCATAGTTCACTGCGGCCTCGAACTCCTGGCCTCAAGCGATCCTCCTGCTTCAGCCTCCCAAAGTGCTGGGATTTTAGGTGCATGCCACCATGCACCTAGCCCATTTTAAGTTTTTGAAGAAATGTGAGTTGGACTCTGGTGAGCAGCAGAAGGTGGAGGAGGAGGAAGTGAAAGATGAAGGAGGCAGAGGAGCAGTGTTGAGTGCTGGGAAGAAGGAGGCAGTGGCTGGGGGCTTGTCCTGTCTATGGAGGGCCGTCCTCCAGGAAAATCAGACTGTTCTGCCCCTCACAATGAGTCCTCCAACCTCTAGAAGCATCGTCCCCATAGGCTGGGAGGCTGGGAGGGTGGTCGCCTTCCATAGCCGGGGGCCTGGCTCAGAGGCACAATGTGCTCAGAGATACTAGTGAACTCCCCGGGGAACAGTCATGGTGGGCTTCCTGTAAGGGCCTGGAAGGACCCTGACTTGTCACCTCATAGTGGCTCCTCACTCTTCACAAGATGAAACTAGACTTTAGAGGGCAACTGTGGTGTGGCTCACACCTGTAATCCCAGCACTTTGGGAGGCCGAGGCTTCTTGAGACCCAGAGTCCAAGACTATCCTGGGCAACATAGTGAGACCCCATCTCTAAAAGAAAATTTAAAAATGAGCCAGGCATGGCAGTGCATGCCTGTAGTCCCAGCTGCTTCGGAGGCTGAGGTGGGAGGATCACTTGAGCCCAGGAGACTGAGGTTGCAGTGAGGCATGATTGTGCCACTGCACTCCAGTCTGGGTGACAGAGCAAGACCCTGTCTCAAAAGCAAACAAACAAACCAATAAACCAACAAAACCCCCCAAACCCCCCAAAGAACAAAAACCCATAACCAACCCCAAAACAACAACAACAAGAAAACTCGACCTTGGAGTGTGGCTTCACAGGCCCCTCTTACATCTGCCCTTAGACAGATCGTCAATAATGGCCTATCTGTACCAGCTCTTGGTCGGCGCGATAGAGGTAATACATTCACTGCTCCAGTATCACTCATGGTTCAGGGAAGGCCATAGAGTTACCAGGAGTCAGTCATCCCCTGAGTGGCACCTCCTGCCTGGGAAATGCCTCTATCACTGCCCACCTCCAGGTACCCAGAACTCTGGCCACTGCCAAGGATCACTTGAGCCCAGTAGTTTGAGGCTGCTGTGAGCTATGATCACGCCATTGCATCCAGCCTGGGTGACAGAACCACACAGCAAGACCTGGTCCCCCTGGACCCCCACAAAAAAGCCCCAAGAAACTTAAAATCAACTCATTAAAAATTTATTAAAATGAAAACTTAGCATTTAAGACTGGGTATGGTGGCTCACGCCTGTAATTCCAGTACTTTGGGAGGCCGAGGTGGGTGGATCACTTGAGGTCAGGAGTTTGAGACCAGCCTGGACAACATGGTGAAACCTCATCTCTACTAAAAATACAAAAATTAGTCAGGCATGGTGGTGCATGCCTGCAATCCCAGCTGCTCGGGAGACTGAGGCAGGAGAATTGCTTGAACCCGGGAGGCAGAGGCTGCAGTGAGACCAGATTGCACCGCTGCACTCTAGCCTGGGTGACAGAGTGAGACTTCATCTCAAACAAACAAACAAACAAACAAAACAACAACAGGAAAAAAAAAAAAAAAACCTTAGCATTTAAAATAAATAATTAAAATGATATTCATCAAAAAGCTGAAAATCAACCCAGGCTTAACGAAAGAAAGAACTTAGTATGCATTAAAAAAACTTTAACGAAAACTCTTAGTATTCATTTAAAAACTTTAAACCAAAACTGAATATTCACTTAAAAACTTAAAAAATGGGCTCAGGCTTAAAGAACGAAAACAAACAAACAAAAAAAGAACTTTTCGGGCTTTCTGGGGATGTAACCCAGCTGAGGTTGGACTCACTTCCCTCCAGCAAAGGGCCCCTCTCAAACCACTTGTGGCTGAGCCATCAGACCCAGATGTGGCCCCCCCAGTGGGGGTCAGGAGCTCACCTGGGCTCTCTCCAGCCTGCCCTCCTCCCGCCCCCGTTTATGTGTGCACCTCAGGGATGCCAAAAAGGAGTTAGTGTGGGTCTGCCTTTCAGCCACCTGCTTCCACTCTTACCTACATAACTGCATTTTCTGAGCCCGGTAGCTTTTTTTTTTTTTTTTTTCTTTTTTCCTTTCAAGAGAGTCTCACTGTGTCGCCCAGGCTGGAGTGCAGTGGCACGATCTCGGCTCATCCCATCCCGCCTGGCTAAATTTTGTACTTTTAGTACAGACGGAATTTCTCCTTGTTGGCCAGGCTGGTCTCGAACTCCTGACCGCAAGTGATGCGCCCGCCTCGGCCTCCCAAAGTGCTGGGATTACAGGCTTGAGCCACGGCTCCCGGCAGAGACCCGTAGCTTTCTGAAGGAGGCTCTGAGGGTGCTTTCAGTGGTGACCCTTGGCAGAAGCTGGAGGAAGGGCTGGAGGTGATGGAGGTGGGGCGGAGCTCTGCCTTGAACTTTGCTACGGAGCCAAGCCTTCCCTCCTTGTCTAGCACTGGCACTTTGAGCAGGTTCTGTCGGGGGGATCCCTGCCCTGGAAGCCCCTCTCACCGTCCCAGGTCAGGGGTGGCATCCCCCAGTCTCCGTGAGGACAAGGGCTGTTCTCGTTTGGAGGCCAGCTCTGCTCAGGTCCTGGGAATACAGTAGGTGCCTAATAAATATTTGCAATGTTGAACTCTGTGCCCAGCAGCCCCTAGCCGTTCACCAGACAGCCTTGGCCCCCGGAGAGTGGGCTTTGGAGGAGGTGGCCTGGGCCGGGGGAGGGTGTGAGAGGCCTCATGGAGAGGGGCGGGGGCGGATCCGGGGTCGCTCTGGCCCAGCCTCCGGGGCCGTCCCCGCTGCCTTTGCAGAAGGCGCCCACGCTGTGGCTCTTCCCCCTGGGCTGAAGCCAGAGCCTAGCGCACCCGGAGGAGGAAGAGGAGGAGGAGCCGCCGTCTATGCCCATCACCTGAGCTGCACCGGGCGGGGAGGATAACAATTATTGGGAGAGGTTTAAAAAAAAAAATCATTATCAAATAACTACAGCTTGCAAAAGTTGGCGGGCGGAATGGAAAACGCGGGCTGGATCGCTCTGGGGACGCCGCCGCAGCTCCCGAGCAGGGCCGCGGTAGCCAGAAGTGGAAGGACGCACATCTGCAACGCATTTGTAAGAGGTTCACCTTGGAGACCGCGCCGCTGGATGCAGGCGGCGAGTTCACGCGAAAGGAAAAACTCTTTTAAGAGGGATTTTTCCTTGGGGGACCCTGCCTGGCACGCGCGACGGGGAAGTGCGCCCCCTGCCAGGCGCGCCCGTGGAGCTGGGACGCTCCAATGGGATGGGGGCCGCCTCTCTGAGGACTTGTACAGATTCGTGGCTGGCCTTGCAGGACCCTTCCAGTAGGGATTTTTTACAATTTTTATTTATTTATTATTATTATTATTTTTAGATGGAGTCTCACTCTTGTAGTCCCAGCTGGAGTGCAATAGCGCCATCTTGGCTCACTGCAACCTCCTATCTGGGCTCACTGCAACCTCCACCTTCCGGGTTCAAGTGATTCTCCTGCCTCAGCCTCCCGAGTAGCTGGGATTACAGATGCCTGCCGACATGCCCGGCTAATTTTTGTATTTTTAGTAGAGGGGTTTCACAGTGTTGGCCAGGCTGGTCTTGAACTCCTGACCCCAACTGACCTGCCCGCCCCAGCCTCCCAAAGTGCTGATATTACAGGCTGAGCCACTGCACCCGGCCTCCAGTGGGGATAGTCTAAGAATCTTTTTATTTCTGGCACCAGGTCCTGATGGAGGTAGAGGTACCAGCCTTTAGGCTACCAGGACCTGGTCGTTGCATTCCCAGCCCTGTTTACATTCTAGGGCGCTGCGGGTGAGTGTTGGTCTCCTAAGAAAGGCCAAATCCACTTTCCACTTCTCAGGGCTCTGCCGACAAGTGCAAGGGTTTGTTCCTTCTTCGAGGAAGAGGAGACCCTGTCCGCCTTCTCAGGGGCAGTTCCATCCATTCTCACCTCTCGGGTCTTCAGTGTGCTTCTCCCACATCTCACAGACATCCTTGTCTCCCCTAAACCCCTTTGCTGTGACGCCCACCACACATCCTCTTTCCCCTGAGGGTTTCCTTCTCAGAGTGGTCAGTACGGAGTCTAGCGTCCACATCTTCCTCCCTGCAGTCACTTTGAAGGTGGCCCAAGCTTCAGGGCCCTCCTCCTTCTCCAAACACGGCTGGGCCTCTGGGCTTTTTGGAGTTAGAGAAGGGGAGGGGGGCTGTGGGGAGCAAAAGGTGCAGGAGTGAGGTGCAGGGGCCCTTCCTGGGCCCCCTCACCCTCACACACACACCACCCCACTTGCCCAGGACAGGCACAGCCGGAGTCATCTCAAGACCCGGGATTTCTCTCCAGGTTTTGGTGTTTCTCATGGTCCTTGCCCACCAGGAGATAGACAGTTCTGGAAAGAGGCTATTGGAAAGGTGAAGGTAGAAGCACGGCCTCTTTGCACAGGCTATGCTTTAAGTGCTGCATAACTGGCTCACTCCTACTGAGCTATCACTGGGTACCAAGCACCGTTCTAATGTTTTATTTTTATTTTTTATTTTTGAGACAGAGTCTTGCTCTGTTGCCCAGGCTGGAGTGCAGTGGCATCATCTCGGCTCACTGCAACCTCTGCCACCGCCCCCGTTCAAGGGATTCTCCTGCCTCAGCTTCCTGAGTAGCTGGTATTACAGGTGCCTGCCACCACACCCGACTAATTTTTGTATTTTCAGTAGAGATGGAGTTTCACCACGTTGGCCACGCTGGTCTCGAACTCCTGACCTCAGGTGATCCACCTGCCTCGGCCTCCCAAAGTGGTAGGATTACAGGCGAAATGTTTTAAACGTGTTGTTTTGAAGAGACAGGCTCTCCCTCTGTTGCCCAGGCTAGAATGCAGTGGCACGATTATGGCTCACTGCAGCCTCAAACTCCTGGGCTCAAGTGATCCTCTCGCCTCAGCCTCCCAAGTAGCTGGGACTACAGGCTTGTGTAGCCACGCCTGGCTAACTTTATAGTGTTTTACAGAGTGGGATCTCACTGTGTTGCCAAGGCTGATCTCAAACTCCTGGCCTCAAGTGATCTTTCTGCCGCGGCCTCCCAAAGTGCTGGGATTACCGGCTTGAGCCACCATGCCCAGCCACCAACTCACTTTAACTTGGCTAAATCGGGTCCTGTTTGGAAGAAGGAGCCTGGAATTGGCAGGAGAGCTGGATGTGGCCATGGTCCTTCACTGCCCAGGACGTGCTTGTCCCGTCCAGCCTGCCCTCCTGTGGCTGTGTGGATGACCGGGGGCCCACCTGGTCTTGCATTTCTTCACCTCACTCTTCCCAAGAGGCTGGTTCTGACACTAACGGCCACCCATTGGTAAACAGCCCAGCACAAAAAGCCCCTAAGAACCCTCAGATAAGAGACACCCCTCGGGGGAAGGAAGAAAAAAAAAAAAAAAAAACACAACCTAACAGGAAGCCAAGTGGGTAAACGGTTACTTGCATGATTGTAAAGGCTGCATCTTTCTTCCCTAGGCGAGAGAGACCGAGCCTTTCACTCTCAGAGCCAGCTTGGCCAGAGTCTCAGAAGCAAGGTCTCTGTGCACCTTGGGGCTGTTGGCAGGGCTGAGGAGAGGAGTAACCAAGTCATGGGTTTGGGAGAGAAATTTCCTCCCATGCTATTCTGGTTCCTACCTAGAGGGTTCTCTCACTTCTGAGAGGTCTCCTGTGAGGGCACAGTGGCCAGGAGCAGAGACCTGGGGTCAGGCAGGCCCGGCACAGAGATACGTAATGCCCTTGGGAAGTCACTTGACCTTCCCAAATCCACCTTTTTTTTTTTTTTTTTTTTTTTTTTTGAGTTGGAGAGCCTCACTCTGACACCCAGGCTGGAGTGCAGTGATGCAATCTTGGCTCACGACAGCCTCCGCCCCTGGGTTCAAGCAATTCTCCTGCCTCAGCCTCCCAAGTAGCTGGGATAATAGGCATGTGCCATCATGCCCGGCTAATTTTTGTATTTTTAATGGAGATGGGGTTTTGCCACGTTGGCCAGGCTGGTCTTGAACTCTTGAGCTCAGGTGATCTGTCCACCTAGGCCTCCCAAAGTGCTGGGGTCACAGGCGTGAGTCACTGTGCTGGGCCCCAAGTCTTCCTTTTAAACCATGAAATGGGGATTGCCCAGGTGTGGTGGCTCACACTTATAATCTCAGCCCTTTGGGAGGCCAAGGCAGGAGGATTACTTGAGGCTAGGAGTTCCAGACCAGTCTGGGCAACATAGTGAGACCTCGTCTCTACAAAAAATAACAATTAAAAAATTAGCCAAGTGCGGTGGCGTGTGCCTACAGTTCCAGCTACTTGGGAGGCTGAGGCTGGAGGATGGCTTGAGCCCAGGAGTTGGAGGCTGCAGTGAGCTATGATCGCACCACTGCATTCCAGCCTGGGCAACAGAGCGAGACCCTGTCTCTAAAAACCAAACACAAAAAGCCAAAAAACAAAGCTAAAACAACCCCGAGAGGTGTGGTCAAAGGGCTGGGGAGGAGGGAGAGAGGAGGAGCTTCCCCTGGGAGTCTTCATCACCAAACTGCATACCTGCAGGCACATTGTCCTCCCCTGGAGGTGGGGGGTGGTGAACCGGAAACCCATGACTCACACCCTCCCTGCCCAGCCAGGCCTGGACAGCTGTGCAAACAGACTGAGGAAGGGGCTTCCAGGCCACACTCTGTGCCTCTCCTCCTCCTCCTCCTCATCCTCCTCCTCCTCTTCCTCCTCCTCCTTCTCCTTCTCCTCCCTAGAGTCTGCCCAGGCTGGCTCCTTCCCTCTGGGCCCCTTCTCTTCCTGAAAATTGCAGGAATGTGCACCACTGTGTTAGAACCAAGTCCTTGGAAGACTCCAGATTTTCCCTAGACCTTGGAGCAGTGGGACGTGGGAGGAAGGGGTTGGGGCCGTCCAGGTCTCCCTGGCCAGAGGGTCTCACCCTTAGGTCCTCCAAAGCACTGTTTCCAAGGATAGCAGGCCCACCCTCACAATAGCACCCAGTCACTGAGTCCCTTCTGTCACGGTGCGTACCCTGCTGTCCCTAGGACCTGTCCTTGGATGTCTCAAGGGCATGTTCAACTCCTCGTGTCCCAAACTCAACTCAAGCTCTCCCCTCTCGGGAAATGTCCCCCCGCCTTCCACCCAGGGCTCAGGCCAGAAGGCTTTGAGTCCTTCTTGACATCACCCTCTCCCTCACCTTGCCCACCCAATCTGACATCAAACTGTGTAGATTCCAGCTCCCAAAAATACCCCAATCCAACTACTCCTGGCCATCTCCGCTGCTCTACTCGTGGGCTCCTCTGTCCTCGTGCCCTTGCTCCACCTCCCATTCATTCATCCTCCACCCTGCAGCCAGAGTAACTTTTTTTCTTTTTTCTCTTTTTGAGATGGAGTCTCTCTCTGTCACCCAGGCTGGAGTGCAGTGGCATGATCTCACCTCACTGCAACCTCTGCCTACCCGGTTCAAGCGATTCTCCTGCCTCAGTCACCCAAGTGGCTGGGATTCCAAGTGTGCACCATCACGCATGGCTAACTTTTGTATTTTTAGTGGAGACAGGGTTTCACCATGTTGGCCAGGCTGGCCTTGAACTCCTGACCTCAAATGATCCTCCTGCCTCGACCTCCCAAAGTGCTGGGATTGAGCCACTGCGCCTGGCAACCAGAGTAATTTTTTTTTTGAGAAGGAGTCTCACTCTGTTGCCCAGGCTGGAGTACAGTGGCACAATCTCAGCTCACTGCAAGCTCCACCTCCCGGGTTCATGCCATTCTCCTGCCTCAGCCTCCCAAATAGCTGGGACTGCAGGTGTCTGCCACCATGCCCAGCTAATTTTCGTATTTTTAGTAGAGACGGAGTTTCACCTTGTAAGCCAGGATGATCCTGACCTCATAATCCGCTCACCTCAGCCTCCCAAAGTGCTGGATTACAGGCATGAGCCACCGCCCCCGACCCAGAGTAATTTTTAAAAAATGTCAATCAGATCACATTTCCCCTTGCTTACAAGTTTTTGATGGTTTTGCATTGGACTTAAGACAAAATCCAAATTCCCTATGTCCCAGCCTGTAAGTCCTTCCGTACTGTGTCTCCTTGTGTAGTTTAATAAATCCCCTGCACTGGACCATAAGCTCCCAGAGGGTAGGAACAGTCCATTTTTATGCACTAGGGCTCCTGCAGGGTGTGAGAGAATCCCAACCCCTTGCCTTTGCTCTGAGCTGGACACACTGCAAAGACCTTCTCCAAAACTTTTCCCATGTGACGCTCATGTGACCCACCTCATGGGGTGCCACCATTTCACCTGTTATGCAGATGCCGAAGCCAAGTTTCCAAGACGGCAGGACACTTGTCCAAGGACACACGGATAATAACTGCAGTAGACAGGCTGTATTGGTGTTCACTGTGTGCTATCACCGGTTCTAATCATTCTGTGTGTAGTTTTACATTGAATGCTACATCCTAACCCTGAAAAGTAGATAGTCTTCCTTCCTCCCTTTCTCCCTCCCTCTTTCCCTTTTTTCTTCCCTTCTTTCCTTCTTCCCTCCCACACTCCCTCTTTCCCTTCCATCCCTCCCTCCCTTCTCTCTCTCTCTCTCTTTTTTTTTTTTTTTTTTTTGAGAGATGTTGTCTCACCCTGTCACCCAGGCTGGAGTGCAGTGGCACAATTTCGGCTGACCTTCACCTCCTGAGTTCAAGCGATTCTCCTGTCTCCACCTCCCGAGTAGCTGGGATTACAGGCATGCGCCACCACACCCAGCTAATTTTTGTATTTTTGTAGAGACAGGGTTTCTCCAGTTGGCCAGGCTGGTCTTGAACTCCTGACCTCAGGTGATCCACCTGCCTCGGCCTCCCAAAGTGCTGGGATTACAGGTGTGCACCATCGCACCCAGTTAATTGTTGTATTTTTCGTAGAGACGGTGTTTCACCATGTTGGCCAGGCTAGTCTCGAACTCCTGACCCCAGGTGAGGTGCAGTGAGCTGTGATGGTGCCACAGCATTCCAGCTTGGGTGACAGAGTAAGATCCTGTCTCAAAAAAAGAAAAAGAAAGAAAGAAAGGAGGAAAGAAGGAAGGGAAAGAAAAAGAGAAAGACAGAGAGGCTGGGGGCAGTGGCTCATGCCTGTAATTCCAACACTTTGGGAGGCCAAGGCAGGCGGATCGCCTGAGGTCAAGAGTTCGAGACCAGCCTTGCCAACATAGTGAGACTCTGTCTCTATGAAAAATACAAAAACTAGCCAGGCGTGGTGGCAGATGCCTGTAATCCAGCTATTGGGGAGGCTGAGGCAGGAGAATAGCTTGAACGTGGGAGGCGGAGGTTGCAGTGAGCCAAGATCCCACCACTGCACTCCAGCCTGGGCAACAGGAGTGAAATTCCATCTCAAAAAATAAAATAAAATAAAAATAAAATGGGAGTAATACTCATCTCACAGTATTGTTGATAATTATAATAATATATATTGTTGGGAATTCAATATGTATTATATATATTTTTTACACACACACATTTAAACTTCTCCTCCCAAGTTCAGAACTCAACTGACACAAGAGACTTGCAGGAGTTGGATCAACTGAGATGGGAAGGCACCCTCTGTGGGCAGCTGATTGGACTGAAACGTGCCTAGAAGGGACTAAGATAGGCAGTTACTTCCTTTTCCCAAACCCACCAATCAGATGAGTCCTCCTCCTAGGGGAGAAGGAAGTGGGTCAGAAAAGCAGGAAGTGAAGAAGGGACATATCATTGTCAATGGAAACTTCAGGGGTAGGGAGGAAGTGCTCCCCGAATATATAAAAAATGTCCAGCACTCAATAAATAGCCATTGTTAGCCTATTTCTGGTTTTGCATGAACTTGTGAGACCACCCACCTGGGGGGATGACGTTACTGCTAAAACCTCTCTCAATTCTTTTTTTTTTTTTTTTTTTGAGATGGAGTTTCACTCTTGTCGCCCAGCCTGGAGTGCGGTGGTGTGATCTTGGCTCACTGCAGCCTCTGCCTCCCGGGTTCAAGTGATTCTCCTGCCTTAGCCTCCCGAGTAGCTGGGATTACAGGCATGCGCCACCACACCCAGCTACTTTTTGTATTTTTAGTAGAGAAAGAATTTCACCATGTTAGCCAGGCTGGTCTCAAACTCCTGACCTCAGGTGATCTGCCCGCCTCAGCCTCCCAAACTGCTGGGATTACAATGTGAGCACCATGCCCGGCCAAACCTCTTTCAGTTCTATCACACATGGCTCTGAGATTCTCATCTGAACACTGCTTCCTTCTCTACATAGATTTGTGCTGAGACATATACTAGAAAATGCCATTTCGGTCTTGATGAAATCTCTCAAAACACATTTGAAATCCATTTTCTCTTCTCTCACTTTAATCCTGGCAGGAGTTAAGTTCCAATTTTCTTTTTTCTTTTCTTTTTCTTGTGACAAAGTTTCAATCTTGTTGCCCAGGCTGGAGTGCAGTGGCACGATCTTGGCTCACTGCAACCTCCACCTCCCGGGTTCAAGCGATTCTCCTGCCTCAGCCTCCAGAGTAGCTGGGATTATAGGTGCCCACCACCACACCTAGCTAAATTTGTGTATTTTTATTAGAGACAGGGTTTCATCATGTTGGCCAGGCTGGTCTCGAACTCCTGAGCTCAAGTGATCCATCTGCCTCGGCCTCCCAAAGTGCTGGGATTACAGGCCTGAGCCACTGTGTCCAGCCCCAGTCGATTTTTCCTTTGGTGTGGGGGCAGCTGTGGCCTGGCCATTGTGGGGACTGGGTGTGGGTAGGTACAGGTTCCACTTAGTGTTTCATGATAGGAGAACTCTTGACAGGGTGGAGTAGCTCAAGCCTGTAATCCCAGGACTTTGGGAGGCTGAGGCTGGTAGATCACCCAAGGTCAGGAGTTTGAGACCAGCCTGAACAACAAGGTGAAACCCCGTCTCTACTAAAAGTACAAAAATTAGCCAGATGTGGTGGTGGGTGATTGTAATCTCAGCTACTTGGGAGGCTGAGGCAGGAGAATCTCTTGAACCTGGGAGGTGGAGCTTGCAGTGAACCGAGATCACACCACTGTACCCCAGCCTGAGCAACAGAGCCAGACTCCACCTCAAAAAAAAAGAAAAGAAAAGAAAAGAAATCTCTTAAGGTCTCGGTTTCTCAGCCAGAAGGTGGAGGCCATAGTACTTCCCCCTTCTTCTTGCGTTCCTTTCCAGAGCTGATATGCGGGGCAAACAAAATAAACCCACCTGTAGTGGACAGCTGGGACTCTATCTGCCCTGGGCAATTTCCTTGTTTCTTGGAATAGACTCAGTTCCGGTCATTGTGATTGGGCCAATGGGGTGGTCACATGACATTGCCTGGGCCTATCATGGTCCTTCCCTGGGACTTTACAATCTAGAGCGGGGAGAACAAAACACCTTTTCTTTTCTTCCTTTTAGAGTCTTGCTCTATTGCCCAGGCTGGTGGGCAGTGGTATGATTGTAACTCATAGCAGCCTTGAATTCCTGGGCTCAAGTGATTGTCCTGCCTCAGCCTCCTGAGGAGCTGGGACTACAGGCATGCATCACCATGCCTGACTAATTTTTAATTTTAATTAAAAATTTTTTTTTGAGATGGAGTCTTGCTCTGTCGCTCAGGCTGGAGTGCAGTGCTGTGATCTCAGCTCACTGCAAGCTCCATCTCCTGGGATCAAGCGATTCTCCTGCCTCAGCCTCCCGAGTAGCTGGGACTACAGGTGCATGCCACCATGCCTGGCTAATTTTTTGTATTTTTAGTAGAGACAGGGTTTCACTGTGTTAGCCAGGATTGTCTCAATCCTCCGACCTTGTGATCTGCCCACCTCAGCCTCCCAAAGTGCTGGGATTACAGGTGTGAGCCACCGTGCCTGGCTGCTAATTTTTATTTTTTAGAGGCAGAATCTCCCTCTGTCACCCAGGCTGGACGACAGTGACATGATGATCATAGCTCACACTGCAGCCTCAACCTCCTGGGCTCAAGCAATCCTAGCAATCCTCCCACCTCAGTCTCCTGAGTAGCTGGGACTGCAGGCCCGTGCCACTGGGAATGCAGTGCGTGGCTAAGTTTAAAATTTTTTTGTAGATTCGGGATCTTGCTTTATTGCCTATGCTGGTCTGGAACTCCAGGACTCAAGTAATCCTCTCGCCTCGGCCTCCCAAAGTGCTGGCATTACAGGTGTGAGCCACCACGCCTGAAGGAATTGTACAATTCATTTTTACTGTGGCCCAATCAGAATAAAATCCCAGTTCCAAAACCTTCCTTGTTATCACCTTCCTTGTTTCACATTATTGTTTCCTCTCTTCCCTCCTTTCTTCTTTCTTTCTATAGCTGGGGTCTGAGCTAGCATTTTGGCATGCAAAAATTAGGCCAGGCTCAAGCCTTGCCTTTACAGAGCTTGGATTCTGGTTGGCCCAGCTGGCTAAAATTCACGTGCCCACATGAGACGTCAGGTTGTACACGTGCCCTTCAGGTACAGACACAATACGGTGGGGCCCAGGGAGGGAACATAGACTCAGAGTAAGCTCTGGACAGATCTCTTCTGTTCTGTGGGCCTCAATTCCTGCCTGGTGAGAAGAGGTGGCACAGGGCCTGGCCCTCTGGGAATAGGATTCAGGTTATGGGGGCTATAGTCTCAGGAGGTGGCTTCGTAGAGTGGAAGGTATACCCTCTCAGAGATCCCCAAGCTGGCCTGTCTGTTCAGACGCTCTGAAAACCTTTCACGACCTGGAACCCAGCTCTGGCTGTGAGGGAGTCATTTTGGAGGCTGTCCAAAGATTCTGAGTTTGCAGGGAGAACTCAAAAAGCTTGGGGAGGGCCGGGTGAGGTGGCTCACGCCTGTAATCCCAGCACTTTGGAAGGCCGAGGTGGGCCTGATCACTGCAGTGAACTCCTGATCACTGGAGGTCAGGAGTTCGAGAGCAGCCTGGCCAACATGGGCGAAACCCCGTCTCTACTAAAAATACAAAAATTAGCCAGGTGTGGTAGCACGCACCTGCAGTCCCAGCTACTTGGGAGGCTGAGGCAGGAGAATCGCTTGAACCTGAGAGGCGGAGGTTGCAGTGAGCCGAGATGGCGCCACTGCCCACCAGCCTGGGCGACAGAGTGAGACTCCGTCTTGGGGGGGGGGGGGAAACGCTCAGGGAGCTGGCGCTACAGGAGAGAGGCAGGTGGCCAGAGCACTCCCTTCTCTGCCCCTCTGAGGCTCTGTGCAGATCCAGCTCAGGCTGTTTTGGCCATTCCAGCTCTGGTCACCGCCTCTGATTTATTAGCTGTGGGTTTGTCAGATGGTGAAGCGAAGGTTCCCAGCAAGGCCGGGAGGTTTGCAGGAATTCATTTCACACTTGACTATTTTTTCTAACACTTACTAATGTCCTTCATGTTGGGCCCTAAGTTCCCGGCCTCTCCCTTCTTCCAAAATGTTTCAGGGACTGGGGAGGGGAGAGCGCCTGGAAGTCTTCCAGTAGTGGCCAGCCACCAGCCCGCAGGCAGGTGGGTGAAAAGGGGGATGGGAGTGGTGGGGAGAGGGGAGGGTGGCGGAAGGCTGTGCTGACAGCCAGGGCGGGGAGGTCAGGTTTCAGGTTACCTTGAAAACAGCCCTGGGCCCGCAGGCAGAGAGCCTGGCTACCCTATGCAATCATTACGTTTCTCAGAGACTCAGTGCCACCACCGGTAAAATGGGCATGCCTTGTCCTCCCCCAAGGGCTGTGGTCGGGACAAAATGAATCAGGAGGTGGGTGTTAATGCCTGGGGCACCGGCGGGCCCCTCACAAGGGCTGGATGTGAGCAGCTGAATCTGTCTTTAATCCCCCTGCGGAAGCTGGAACGGGAGGCTGTGTTCTGGGCCAAGGTTTCTCTGCCCACTTGGCCGGCATCTCCTTTCTCTGGTGTTTCTGTTGAAATTTTACTGTTCAAAAGCATTTCCACTGCCTGGCTAGTTATTCAGCAGGACCCTGTTTGATCCATTTTCTAGTCGTGTCTCTTCTTCCTGCTGTTACGGAGCTCCTTTCTGTTGTTAGGGAGCAGGGGTACAGGGAATATGAGGGTTCCCAGAGAGGCAAAATGAAAAAAACCCCTGCTGGCACGTGACCAGAGCCCATTGGCTATAACTTTATTCCAGTTTACATCTTTTTTTTTTTTTTTTTTTTAAGACGAGTCTTGCTCTGTTGCCCAGGCTGGAGTGCGGTGACACGATCTTGGCTCACTGCAACCTCCGCCTCCTGGGTTCAAGCGATTCTCCTGTCTCAGCCTCCTGAGTAGCTGGAATTACAGGCATGTACCACCATGCCCAGCTAATTTTTTTTTTTTTTTTTTTGAGACAAAGTCTTGCTCTGTCGCCCAGGCTGGAGTTCAGTGGCCGGATCTCAGCTCACTGCAAGCTCCGCCTCCCGAGTTTACGCCATTCTCCTGCCTTAGCCTCCAGAGTAGCTGGGACTACAGGCGTCCGCCACCTCGCCCGCCTATTTTTTTGTATTTTTTAGTAGAGACGGGGTTTCACCGTGTTCGCCAGGATGGTCTTGATCTCCTGACCTCGTGATCCGCCCGTCTTGGCCTCCCTAAGTGCTGGGATTACAGGCTTGAGCCACAGTGCCCGGCCGCTAATTTTTATATTTTTAGTAGAGATGGGGTTTCACCACGTTGGCCAGGCTGGTCTCGAACTTCTAGCCTCAAGTGATCTGCCCACCTGAGCCTCTGAAAGTGCTGGGATTACAGGGGTGAGTCACTGCACCCAGCCTGCTCCAGTTTACCTCTTAAAAAAAATAAAATGCACAGAACCAGACCTCCTTGAGAGAGTGGGGAATAGGTGTAGGTTTGGGGCAAGGAGAAGGACAAGCATAGGGAACCGCCAGGGAAGGATGCTCAGAGGCTCTTCCTATTTTGCTCTTGCTCCCTGTAGTCAGCATCTGCCATGGCCCCTCAGCAGCCCAGCCCAGCTTCACAGCAGGGACTCTAAGGAAGGGTCCTAGGCCAAATGCTGTGGCTCATGCCTATAATACCAACACTTTAGAAGGCCGAGGTGGGAGGATGACTTGAGGCCAGGAGTTCAAGACCAGACTGGGCAACATAGTGAGACTCCCCATCCCATCTCTACAGAAAGATTTAAACATTAGCCACGCATGGTGCCATGCACCTGTAGTGTCAGCTACTTGGGAAGCTGAGACAGGAGGATCGCTTGAGCCCAGGAATTGGAGGCTGTGGTGAGCTAGGATTGTGCCACTGCACTCCAGCTTGGGGAACAGAGTAAGATCCTGTCTTTGAAGAAAAAAAAATAAAGGAATGGTTCTAGAGTTCTGCTGCCTTTGAGAACATCCATGCTAGTCACAGAGGAAGCTGACAGAGGGGTGTGTGGATGTCTTATTGCTTTTATTTATTTATTTATTTAGAGATAGAGTCTTACTCTGTGACCCAGGCTAGAGTGCAGTGATGCAATCTCGGCTCACTGCAGCCTCCACCTCCCGGGTTCAAATGATTCTCCTGCCTCAGCCTCCTGAGTAGTTGGTATTACAGGTGGGCACCACCACGCTGGGCTAATTTTTGCATTTTTAGTAGAGACGGGGTTTCACCATGTTGGTCAAGCTGGTTTCGAACTCCTGACCTCAGGTGATCTGCCCAACTCGGCCTGCCAAAGTGCTGGGATTACAAGCGTGAGCCACCACGCCTGGGCATGGATGCCTTACTTCTTCCCAAGCCCCAAATCAAAAATCTGTCATGTGGATACTCCTTGAGCTCCTGCCCTGTGACCACATGACTGAGTGCCTGATGCCCCCCTCACCACCCTGTTGGCGTGACGTAAAAGCTATACTGGTGCCTGCTTCATTCTGTATCAGGTGACCCTATGGGGTGGCCATGAGGTCACAACCTCTGTTCCAATACTTGCCCAGTGGAGGGACCGATGTTGGACGTCTTCCTTTGGGGCTGGGGCTGGCGATGGCGCAAGTGGTCCCTCCCGGGTGCAGGTAATGAAGGAATGCCTTGTCTGTAGCCAATTTAATAATAATAATGAAATTACTGAAAGCAGTCTGCTTTTTATTATCACCTTGTCCTGGCAATTCACAATGACGTTGATGAAAAAAAAAACGGCTTCTCTTGCAAATGCCCCTGTGAAGAGGCTCAAGGGCAGTTGGTTCTCCGGTGTGCGACCAGTTTCTGATTCACCTGGCCCTGCAGAGAGGGAGATGGAAATGAATTTGGAGAGAGTCAGGGGCACAAAGTGACTGAAATGTCAGTCCAGGTGGAAAGATGCTTCTCGCCCTAGAACCCTCTAAGAGCTTCCCACTGTGATATAAGAGGGGACAGGGACCATGTCCCTGTAGGACCTGTGGGTGACGTCGCCTGTGAGTGATGGTGAGGAGCTTAGGTTTTATTATAATCACAACGGGAAGCTCCCGGTGGGTTATAGGCAGAGGAGGACTGGGAGCAATTTATGTTTGGGAAAAATGGGAGAGTTGGAGAAGCTGAAAACAAGAATGGGTTTAAATGCAACTCCAGGGCAAGGCTTTTCATTCAGCTTACACCAGCCTGGAATTGTCCACTCTTTTCTTTTCCCTCCCTCCCTCCCTCCCTCCCTTCCTTCCTTCCTCCCTCCCTCCCTCCCTCCCTCCCTCC
>NC_045441.1:10601936-10621851 GCF_002776525.5 Piliocolobus tephrosceles | reverse complement strand
TCCATCCCTTCCTTCCTTCCTTCCTTCCTTCCTTCCTTCCTTCCTTCCTTCCTTCCTTCCTTCTTCCTTCTTTCCTTCCTCCCTTTCTCTCTCTCTCTCTTTCTTTCTCTCTCTCTCTCGTTCTCTCTCTCTTTTCTTTCTCTTTTTTTTTCAGAGACAGGGTCTCACTCTGTTGCCCAGGCTGGAGTGCAGTGGTGCAATCATAGCTCACTGTAGCCTGGAACTCCTGGGCTCAGGCGATCCTCCTGCCTCAGTCTCCTGAGTAGCTGGGACGACAGGTGCACGCCAGCATGCCCGGCTAATTTTTTTATTTTTTGTAGAGATGGGGTCTCACTATGTTGCCCAGGTTGGTCTCAAACTCCTGGCCTCAAGTGATCCTCTTACCTCAGCCTCCCAAAGTTCTGGGATTATAGGCGTGAGCCATCATGCCTGGCCTTCGAGGGCTTTCTGCATAGCCACTGGGTGCTGGGCTCTGTGGCAGCTACAGGGGGTGTCATCATACATGGCCTGGAGGGAGGGACGGACATTAATTCAGTAATTGCAGCAACACGGACACACTGACCAGTGCCAGGGGAGAGATAGGAGAGAGTCCAAGGTCAACAGGACTCAGTAACCTCAGCAGGGATGGCCATTCCTTGAAAGATGGGTTTTTGTAAGAGATGAGTGACCTAATTAGTTGAATGCCAAGACAACGGGCTGAAGACATTAACCAGAGGCTCACAGGTTAAGAGGGAACAGGAGGACTACAAAGAACTAAAATAGGCTGGGCACAGTGGTTCATGCCTGGCCAGCACCACTTTGAGAGGTGGTCAGGAGTTTGAGACCTGCCTGGCCAATATGGTGAAACTCCATCTCTACTAAAAATACAAAAATTAGCCAGGCATGGTGGTGCACACCTGTAATCCTAGCTACTTGGGAGGCTGAGGCAGGAGAATCACTTGAACCCAACAGGTGGAGGTTGCAGTGAGTTGAGATCACACCACTGTACTCCAGCCTGGGCAACAGAGCAAAACTCCATCTCAAACAAACAAACAAACAAAAAACCAAAGAGTTAAAATAAGACCCGTGTATCTGGAGTGAAGGAGCCATGGGGAGGATGAGCTATGGGGGCTCCCAGTCGGGGCAGGACTCCCAGGGTTCACACCAAGTTGGGTCCAAGAGCTCAGTCTTTATCCCCAGAAGGCACTGAAGAGTTTTAAGCTAAAAGAAGTGGCCCTGATTGAAGTCGTGTTTTACAACATAACTTAAATGCTGAAGCCAAAGCCAGATGGGGTGCGGCAGCTCACACCTACAGTCCCAAGGCTTTGGGAGGCAAAGGTGAGAGAATCGCGGGAGGCCAGGAGTTCGAGACCCGCCTGGACAACATAGACCCCCGACATTTATAAAACATTTAAAACACTAGCTGGGCATGGTGGCGCATGCCTGTCATCCCAGGCACCCTGGAGGCTGAGGTGGGAGGATCTCTTAAGCCAGGAGTCGGAAGCTTCAGTGAGCCATGATGGCGCCACTGCACCCCAGCCTGGGTAACACAGCGAGAGAGACGCTCTCTCTAAAATGAACAAAACAAATCCCAAAGCCAGAGCACTGGGAGTCACAGAGCTGGCTGGGGGTGGGGTGGGGGGTGTCAGACTCTCAGGCTCCAAGTGGCAGAGCTGAGAGGGCTGAGAGGGCTGGGGAAAGGTGTGGCCCAGGGCTGTGTTTGGTTAGTCCAGCAGGATCCTTGGGCACCACCCCCAGTGGGCACCAGGGTGTGGCCCAGCCCTCTGGCATGAAGGCGCCACGCACTGTGAGCTGTTCCTGCTACATGCACGGCGACCGCAGCCTTTGGTCTTGATAAGTAGATTATGTTGATTCACGGCCTTGGACTTCAAATTACAAAACCACGGTCTGGCTTGGGATAGCTCACCAGAGAGCGGAGAGATAGCTAGTCACAAGGCAGCCATGCGTCATCCCTGCCTCAATCTCAGGGAACTCTGTCCAGTGGGTTCTGCGTTTGCCTGGCCTGAGACAGGGCCATCTTTCTGCTTGGCCCCAGCTGCATTTAAGATGCAGCTGAGAGCAGTGGCTCAGGCCTGTAATCCCAGCACTTTGGGAGGCCAAGGCGGGCGGATCACTTGAGGTCAGAAGTTCAAGACCAGCCTGGCCAACATGGTGAAACCCCGTCTCTATAAAAATGCAAAAATTAGCCGGGCATGATGGTGAGTGCCTGTAATCCCAACTACTCAGGAGGCTGAGGCAGGAGAATCACTTGAACCCAGGAGGTGGAGATTGCAGTGAGTTGAGATTGCGCTACCTCACTCCAGCCTGGGTGACAGAGGGAGACTCCGGGTCAAAGGAAAAAAGAAAGAAGCAACTGTAAGCAGGAACTCAGAAGGGCTGGGGTGGGGAACGGCAAGGCCTCCTATTGCCAAGGAGCTTGGGGAAGATTGCTGCTGGGTTTTTTGTTTTCTCCTGTTTAAGTAATAGCTTTATTGAGATATAATTCACATATCACGCAGTTCATCCATCAAAAATATACAATTCAGGCAGGGCATGGTGGCTCACGCCTGTAATCCCAGCACCTTGGGAGGCTGAGGTGGGTGGATCACGAGGTCAGGAGATCGAGACCATCCTGGCTAACACTGTGAAACCCCATCTCTACTAAAAATACAAAAAATTAGCCTGGCGTGGTGGCGGGCGCCTGTAGTCCCAGCTACTCGGGAGGCTGAGGCAGGAGAATGGCGTGAACCTGGGAGGTGGAGCTTGCAGTGAGCTGAGATTGCACCACTGCACTCCAGCCTGGGTGACAGAATGAGACTCCGTCTCAAAAAAAAAAAAAAAATATATATATATATATATGTGTGTGTGTGTGTACATATATATGTGTGTATATATATATACACACATATATATACACACACGCACAATTCAATGGCTTGTAATGTATCCATTAATGCAATTTCTACAATCAATTTTATTTTTATTTATTTTAATTTTTAACTTTTTTTTCTTTTTATTTTTGAGACAGGGTGTCGCTCTGTCACCAAGACTGGGCGTGCACTGGTGGCATCTCGGCTCACTGCAACCTCCTCCTGGATTCAAGCAATTCTCCTGCCCCAGCCTCCCGAGTAGCTAGGATTACAGATGCCAGCTGCCACACCCAGCTAATTTTTGTATTTTTAGTAGAGATGGGGGTTTCACCATGTTGCCCAGGCTTGTCTCGAACTCCTGACCTCAAGCGATCTGCCCACCTCAGCCTCCCAAAGTGCTGGGATTACAGGAGACAGAAGTTTCTTTCTCTGAGTTCCAGGATCCAGTGCAGGTGAGGAGCCCCACACGCCTGAACAGTAATTAGAGCACAATGCAAGCAACGTGTAATTAACTGTGTTACACGGTGTGTTGCCCACTCTCACTGCTTTGCAAGTCCCGGGAGCGGGGAGATTGAGGGGACAGAGAAACCTACTGACTAATGCTAATCCCACCCAGGGTGCAAAGCCTGGAGCCTACAATTATCTCACCTCTAGCTGCTCCCTGAATGCTGTGGGATGATGGTGGGGTATAGGGTCTACACCGTAGCTCTGAGCACATGGGCTTTAAAGCCTCCTCCTCAATGCAGAGTTCTAGACAGATGCGCGATTATGGTGCTTGTTAGAGCAACAGGATTTACGATGGGATTTTTGGTGGATCACAAATGTTTCACATAAAAGGCCTTTTGAATCCCAGCACTGTGGGAGGCAGAGGCAGAAGGATCGTTTGATGCCAGAAGTTCAAGACCAGCCTGGGCAACATAGTGAAACCCCATCTCTACTACAACAACAACAAAAGAGCTAGCCATCGTGGTGCCTGCCTGTAGTCCCAGCTACTTGGGAGGCTGAGGCTGGAGGATTGCTTGAGCCCGGAAGTTTGAGGCTGCAGTAAGCTGTGATTGCACCACTGTGATGTAGCCTGAGTGACAGAGCAAGACCCTGTCTTAAAAAAAAAGCCCTTCGTAGGTGTGGCCCAAGGTCCCACAACCTACTCACTCACTTTCAGTTTGAAGCCATCACATCTGCTGACATGTGTAGGATAGAAATCCAGTCAATGCTCCCCCTTGTTTCTGCCTCAGTGTCAGGGATCTCGTGGTTTCTAGGCACCCAGGACCTCTGTGCTGCGGCTGCAGTCCCATCCCCTAACCTGCTTTTTCCCTTTCTTCCTCCCAGGGCCACAGGCTGATTGAACTTGCACCTCAGCCCCTGTCATTCACCTTCCATGAGTTTCCAGTCTGATGGAGGAGGCAGACACTAACCCAGATTCTTTTTTTAAAAATTTAATTTAATTTTTATTTTTTAGAGACAGGACCTCACTGTGTCACCCAGGCTGGAGTGCAGTGGTGCAATCATAGCTCACTGTAGCCTCTAACTCCTGGTCTCAAGCAATCCTCCCACCTCAGCCTCCCAAGTAGCTGGGACCACAGGCACGTGCCACCATGCCTGGCTCATTTTTTATTTTTATTTTTTGTAGAGGTGGAATCTTGCTATGCTGCCCAGGCTGGTCTCAAACTCCTGGTCTCAAGTGATCCTCCTGCCCTAGCCTCCCAAAGTGCTGGAATTACAGGCGTGAGCCACCGTGCCTGGTTTGAACCCAATGATTATGGTGCAGTATGAATGCTGCATCCCATTGGAGAGGTATTGCTGGCTGACCGTCCCAGCTGCCTTTTCTGCTTATGAAACCCCTTCAAGACTGGCTTTCCCGTGACCTCTCTGGCAAAGCTTTCTCTGGCTCCTCCAAGGAGAGGCCACTGTCCTCATTAGCCCCCGCCAGGGCTGGGTTGCCCTTCTCTCATCCTGTTATCACCCCATCGGCTCTGCTCTGGTCTACGTAGGGCTAGCGTCTCCTGGACTCTCTGAGGTCTGGGTCTGTGTCCATTCAGTTCAGGTCCTTGCAATATAAGGGGTACCAGAAACTGTGCTGAGAAGGTGACTCTGATCCCAGTGTCATAGGATTAAAAAACAAAACAAAACATTATTTTAAGAACCAGCACCAAATTCTGCTTAGAAGCAAAACCTCCTTGTTTAGGAAAATTGATCAGATGCTTCGGGATTGAAGGCAGGACCACGGGGGCTGGAGTGTTCTGCTTTGATGGTAGGCGGGATTTCAGGGGCAGAAGGAGGAAGGAGAAGGCGGAGGCCAGAGCAGATATGACAGACAAACATCTAGGGAGAAGGATTTTAATAGGTCCCGATAATTGCAAAGCAAATCCCTCTGCCTCTCCAAGCGACAGTAAACCTTCTACCCACACAGATGCCTGGTGTGAGTGGGTTTGAGCACAGAAACTAACGTAAAGGATTTTGACATCTGGTGGCTGTGCTGGAGGCTGGAGGCGTCTCATGCAAGAAGCTGAGGCTGTCCCTGGACTGAAATTCAGTGGAAGCTGGGCTCTGGGCCCCGGGCGATTGTGACATATGACTAATGCTGCGTCCACAACAAAACGTCACAGACATCTTGGGAAGGGAGTCCAGAGTCTTCCACCACCCACGGTTTGGTGTGAGCTATGAGTCATTCTAGGTCTGTCCTGTAGGGCCAGGATAATGCCACTGATGCCGGCTTGCAGGACCAGGTGTGAGTCTCGGGCAGCTGTGGCCTGGAGGAGCAGAGATCCTTTGCACTTGGCCTCTTGTGCTGACGATGGCAGCCAGGCTGGTGGGTTGGAGCTGCCAGATTCCCTCTGAGGGGCCCCTTGGGAACTTCCTTCTGCCTGCCCATGTTTGGGAAAGAAGAGAGACTCCGAAGGGATACACTTGACTTCTACTCAAAGCCGCTCAATCACTGCCTCGTTCCTTGACATGTGCCGGACAGATGTCCCTGGCAAGTAAATGGAGAGGTGCACTTCTCCTAGATACACACCAATGGTGGCTGGGAGCCAGGCGTGGTGGCTCGTGCCTGCAATCCCAGCACTTTGGGAGGCTGAGGTGGGTGGATTGCTTGAACCCAGGAGTTTGAGCTCAGCCTGACTAACAAGGCAAAACCCCACCTGTAGAAAAATATAAAAATTAGCCGGGCGTGGTGGCGCACACCTGTAGTCCCAGCTACTCGGGAGGCTGAGGTAGGAGGATCACCTGAGCCTGGGGAGGCTGAGGCTGCAGTGAGCTATGATAGTAACACTGCCCTCCAGCCTGGGCGACAGAGTGAGACCTTGTCTCTAAAAATCCAAATCAGTAGTGGGATAAGCGGAGCGTTGAAGCAAGTCTGCAGATCCAGATTCCTGGGAAATACCTTTCTGCTGGGCTCATGAATAAACCCACAGTGGCTGCAGCAGCAGGCCTTGGCCAGCCCTTCTCATGCCTTTCGCACGGGTGATCAATGGCCTGGGGGCTTCAGGTAGGCGTGTGTGCTGCCCACCAAGGCACAGGGCCACTCTGCGACTGCTCTTCTCCTTCCTGGCTCTCACCATGCCAAGACCTCAGGCTTTTCCCATGGGGGAGGACATCCATTCTGTCATCATATAGTCACTCAACAAACACACTGAACGTCTACCGTGTCATGACTGTGCTGGGCACTGGGCGTTCAGAATGGTCCGGAGATGGCGCTTGCTCTCTGGGGGCTGCCATTCAGTAGGGAGATGGATGGACAGGACCTGAAATGGGCAATTTCAATCTAGTGTGGACGTGCGTTGGCTGATGGGGCCCCAGCGCCTCTGGGTGTTCCTGGCAAGCACCCGACTCAAAAAGCGTAGGGCTAGAAGCTTCCTGAAAGAGATGATGAGATGTCAAGTAATTTTTTTCGGTGGGGGACAGGGTCTCACTTTATTATCCAGGCCGGAGTGCAGTGGCACAACCACGGCTCACTGCAGCCTTGATCTCCTGGGCTCAAGTGATCCTCCCGCCTCAGCCTCCCAAGTAGCTGGGACCACGATGCCTGGCTATTTTTATTTGTTTTGTTTTTTGTAGAGATGGGGTCTGACTATGTTGCCCAGGCTGGTCTCAAAGTCCTGAGCTCAAGTGATCCTCCTGTGGGGCAGAGCTCTGGAGTCCCCTCCTAGGAGCCACCTGGATGTGCAGGACCATTGGGGTCTGAAAGCCACTCTTGCCCAGACCTCTGTCCTGGGCTAGGTTTGGTGTGTGGGCATCTCACAGGCCAGGGAGGATCTGGCCCGGTGGGCCTCCATTCCCTCCCATCCCCAGCCTGTGGCCCAGCACCGGGCTGTCTTGGGGGAGGCAGGGCAGGTTTCTTGCTCATGCACAAATGCCTCTGACTCTTGTCAGCTGGGCTGAGCCGGGGCTTCCCGGAGCATTTTCATTATCCTGAGGTGAACACATCAGGGTCTGTAATTCCAGACACAGAAACCCACTCTGACTGGGTTAGGCAGATAAGGAATTTGTTCAAAGCTCCTATGTAACTCAGTATCTCTTGGAAAGCCAGAGTCCCAGGCTCTGAGGCTGTACAATCAGAAGCGAGGCCCCTAATCCCACTGCATGCCAGGCTGGCCTTCCACTGGGCTCCAACTCTGAAGTCATGGTGCTGCCTTCAGAAACTGGATGTGGGAGCTGACACTTCGCCAGCCAGAATGGATTCCACATGGCCTCTACTTCCTGGGTCATTGCTCTCATTCTGAGTCTGGTAGGTCTATGGATTGGTGGAGCCCAGGTCAGATGACTAAGCCTTAACTGTAAGGGAGTCTGAAAAGGTGGATGTAATCCACAAGGTGGGGAATTCGCCAGACATAGGAGGGGCATTTGGAGGTGTTCAGGGAGGCAAAAGGAATGTGTCTGACTCCCAACCAGGAGCTCTTCATCTGGAGGGAAGAGTAGGAAGTAGATCTATTATATAATTCTTTTTTTTTTTTGAGACGGAGTCTCGCTCTGTCGCCCAGCCTGGAGTGCAGTGGCACGATCTCAGCTCACTGCAAGCTCCGCCTCCCCGGTTTACGCCATTCTTCTGCCTTAGCCTCCGGAGTAGCTGGGACTACAGGCGACCGCCACCTCGCCTGGCTAGTTTTTTGTATTTTTTAGTAGAGACGGGGTTTCACCGGGTTAGACAGGATGGTCTCAATCTCCTGACCTTGTGATCCGCCTGTCTCAGCCTCCCAAAGCGCTGGATTACAGGCTTGAGCCACTGCGCCTGGCCCTTTTTTTCTTTTTTCTTTTTCCCCAAGTCTTGCTCTGTCACTTAGGCTGGAGTGCAGTGGTGTGATCTCGGTTCACTGCAACCTCTGCCTCCCAGGTTTGAGGAATTCTCCTGCCTCGGCCTCCCAAGCAGCTGGGATTACAGGAACCCGCCACTACACCCAGTTAATTTTTGTAGTTTTAGTAGAGACAGGTTTTGCCTTGTTGGCCAGGCTGGTCTCAAACTCCTGACCTTGTGATCTGCCTGCCTTGGCTTCCCAAAGTGCTGGGATTTACAGGCATGAACCACTGTGTCTGGCCAAGCCTCTCTCTCTCTCTTTTTTTTTTTTTGAGACAGTTTCTCACTCCATCTCCTAGGCTAGAGTTCAGGGGTGTAATCATAGCTCAGCGCAGCCTCTAACTCCTGGGCTCAAGTGATCTTCCCACCTCAGCCTCCTAAGTAGCTGAGAGTATAGGAGTGCACCACCATGCTGCACTAAGTTTTTTTTATTTTTAGTAGAAATGGGATCTGGCTATGTTGCCTAGGCTGGTCTCACAACTCCTGGCCTCAAGTGATCCTCCCACTTTGGCCTCCCAATCTGCTGGGATTACAGGAATGAGCCACGGCTCCTGGCCTGGCCTCTTGTGGTTTTTTTTTTTTTGGAGGGACACTGTTACTTGTTTCCTCCTGCCCCTTGGGCCATCAGGGCTCCCATCTAGGAAACTGAAGCTTCCTTCCAGGCAGGCCCCCATCTGTAAACTGGACTATTACCACTCACACTTGGTTCGCTGCCTCCTGTGACTGGAGTTAATGTTTGCCACCCCTTTTCTGAGGCATGGCAGTGACCCTGGACTCCTACTGGCTCCCGTCTCTATGAGATGTGTGTCTCTACTTCCATCACAGGGTGGCATCAGGGGAAGAAGGATGAGATCTGGGGTCAGAACCCTGGGTCCCGGGAAGGGAACTCTGCCCCTCGTCCCCAGGTTTTGTCATTTTGCAGGCGCTTCGTCATCTCCAGGACCCTTAGTTGCTCATCTGTGCAATGGGGATAATAGCCCTCCTTACCGGGCAGAGCTGTGGGAGGAGGAGGGTATGATCCAAGAGCCCAGGGCACACGGTTGGGGCCGGCAGAGTGTGCGGTGCCCAAGTCAGCAGCGCGTGGGGACCCCATGTCTCCTGCTTCTGGGCAGGTTTGCCCTGACCTGGTGTTGGACATGGTTTGTGCACTGGTCCTTTCCCCAGAGCCTTCGTGGGGGTGATGGCACCGTGTCCCTGGTCCCCGTCCCCTTCCACCTGCCAGAGCCCTTCCCAAGGGAGTGGAGATGGCTCCACGGCTCCTCCTAGCTCCCCAAGAGAGCAGCCGCCATCCCGCCTGCGAGCCGGAGGAGTGGAGGGAAATCGTGGAACCAAAATAGCTCTTTCCATAAACAAAGCTGCTTTTCGTTGGGGGAATGTAAACTGGCAGATGCATGAGGAGACGGTGCCATCCAGCGCAGCCGATGGGGAGGCCATGGCGGGAGGCCCTCGGCCTGAGCCATGGTGTCTGGGCTGCCCCACGCCGAGCGGGAGGCCGGGCCGGGAGGCTGCTCCAGAGGCAGGGGTCAGAGCCAGTCTGGATGTCCTCCTGGGGCCCCGTTCTCAGGGCCTGAGGGCCTCTTGGCATGCTGTATGCAGCCCTGCCTGGGTTCAGAGCTGAGGTGGGAGGAGTAGGGACTGTGGGCATCTTCCTGGCACGTGGCCTGCCACGGGGCAGGCAAGAGGGAATGTCATCCTTCCTGTCACCCCTGTCCCAGCCCTCATGCTCACCACTCTTGAGTTTCCAGTGCATTCTCCTTGCTCTGTATTTGTATTTCTGTTTTTTTTTCCTTGAGACAGGCAGAATCTCCCTCTGTTGCCCAGGCTGGAGTGCAGTGGCGTGATCTTCGGCTCACTGCAAACTCCACCTGCCGGGTTCAAGAAATTCTCCTGCCTCAGCCTCCCGAGTAGCTGCGATTACAGATGCCTGACACCACGCCTGGCTAATTTTGTATTTTCAGTACAGACACGGTTTCACCATGTTGGCCAGGTTGGTCTCGAACTCCTGACCTCAGGTGATCCACCTGCCTTGGCCTCCCAAAGTGCTGGGATCACAGGTGTGAGCCACTGTGCCTGGCTCAAACCTATTTTTGAAATTTTATTTTTATTTTTTGTAGAGATAGGGTCTCACTATGTTGCCCAGGCTGGAGTGCAATAGTATGATCATAGCTCACTGCAGCCTCCAACTCTTGGGCTCAAGCAATCCTCCCACCTCAGCCTCCTGAGTAGCTGGGACTATAGCCATGCACCACCATGCACAGGTAATTTTTTAAATTTTTGTAGAGACTGAATTGCCCAGACTGGTCTTGGCCTCAAGCAATCTTTCTGCCTCAGCTCCCCAAAGCACTGGGATCACAGGCATGAGCCCCTGCACTCAGCCCACAGTCCACAGACCTGTTTTTAGCAGGTAGTTGGTGGTCCAGCTTCCCAGCTAGGGACAGTCTGTCAAGGGACCACAGAAGGTTCTAGAGCAGGATGGGGATGTTGCCTGTCACACTGAGGACATCATGCTTCACTAGCGTGGCACCTGCACTGGGCTGTGTTTGAGAGAGATGCTATTGTACCCCAGTTAAAGATGAGAAGGCCGGGAACGGTGGCTAATGCCTGTAATCCCAGCACATTGGGAGGCTGAGGCAGGTGGATTACTTGAGGTCAGGGGTTCAGGACCAGCTTGGCCAACATGGTGAAACCCCATCTCTACTAAAAATACAAAAATTAGCCAGGTGTGGTGGCACACACCTGTAATCCCAGGTACTCGGGAGGCTGAGGGAGCAGAATCACTTGAACTCAGGAGGTGGAGGTTGCAGTGAGTCAAGATCATACCACTATATTCCAGCCTGGGTGACACAGCGAGACTGTCTCAAAAAAAAAAAAAAAAAAAAAAAAAAAAAGAGAGAGAGAGAGAGAGCAAGAAGACAAGGCCCGGGGTCTGGAGGGGGTCCACTCCAGAGGCAGGGCTAAAACCCCAACCTCGTGGCTGGCTGTGCTTGGGGAGCCTTTCTCCACCACGCCACGATGTCATCTCTTGACCAGAAACTGAGGCCACTGCCTCTTTCTTCAGGGCAGGAATTGGAAGCCTGGTGATGATAAATAACTTCCTCCTGATGGCAGAACGCGTTAGGATTGGGACTAGGGCTGCCACAGCATCCGTCTCCCGACTCCCATCCCAGGGCCCCTTTCTATTTCACGGTTACTTCACCGTGGTTCCCTGTACCCAGGCAAGGTTGGTCTTTGGCATGGGAGGGGAGGTAGGTGGCTAACAGGAAGCCACACTGGAGTGTTGGTGAAGGGCAGGGGCCAGGTCCCTCCCACCTCACCCAGGGGAGCTCCAATGAGGTTTCCTGCCCAAGAAGTAAAGAAGGCCGGTCCTGACACTTGAGTTGCCCCAGTCAGGAGTGAGGTCGCAGGGATGGCTGGCCCGGGCTCCGCACCTGTAAGCAGCAAGTCTTCTCATCTGTAAAATGGGATGATCACAGTGCCTGCTGCACAGGACAGGGGTGAGCATCAGGTGAGCCCTGGCTGCGAGTCAGAATAAACCATTCCGTCCCCAGCCCTTGTCTGTCTGAAGATGGCAGGGTGGGCAGTTTCTCCTCTGTTTGGAGGTGATGTGATCGTATAAAGGCAGGGGCTCAGGCCCGGTGTGGTGGCTCACACCTCTAATCCCAGCACTTTGGGAGGCCGAGGTGGGAGAATCTCTTGATTCCAGAAGTTCAAGATCAGCGTGGGCAACGTAGTGACTCTACAAATAATAAAAGAAAAAAATGGCCAGGTGCGTTGGCTCACGCCTGTAATCCCAGCACTTTGGGAGACTGAGGTGAGTGGATCACCTGACCTGAGGTCAGAAGTTCAAGACCAGCGTGGCCAACATGGTGAAACCCCATCTCTACTAAAAAGAATAAAAAAATACTAGCCAGGTGTGACAGCACACACCTGTAATCCCAGCTACTTGGGAGGCTAAGGCAGAAAATCACTTGAACTTGAGAGGTGGAGGTTGCAGTGAGCCGAGATTGTGCCACTGCACTCCAGCCTGGGTGACAGAGCAAGACTCTATCTCAAGAAAAATAAATAAATAAATAAATAAATAAAGCCAGTTATGGTGGCTCACGCCTGTGTGGTCCTGGCTACTTGGGAGACTGAGATGGGAGGATCGTTTGAGGCCAGGAGCTTGAGACTGCAGTAAGCTGTGATTTTGCCACCACACTCCAGCCTGGGTGACAGAGTGAGGTCTTGTCTGGAAAAAAAAAAAACAAGCAAACCACAAAACCGAACCAAAGCAAAGCAAAAACCCATATTCTTGGTTGATGTGTTTCCTGGGAGAACGTCTGAGTGACTCTGAAGGGTCCGATTGAAGCAGAGGATCATTGTCCCCATGACAGAGGGCCTCGGAGACTAAGTGGGTCCTGTGTGGCCAATTTCTAGGGAGACCCCAAAGTCCATGCAGACCTCTCCGTGTCTGTCCTCCCTCTCACCTCTGTGGACTGGTTCAGAGAAGGGGCCCCTCCTCGTCCAGCGTCTCCCAGCTCGGGCCCCAGTTCTGGGGCGTCTACTTCCCAGCGTCCTCAGTCCCATGCTCCCTTCACCTTCTTATCCTGGCGGTTGTCCTCACTCAGGTTATTCTCCGACTTCTTGCACCTCCCACCTCCTCCTACCCACCCCTAGAACTCTTCCCTAGCTGCTGCCAGACCAAGCCTAAGAAGGGGCTCAAAGTCCCTTGCTGTATGTGTAACTGCAGGAATCGAAGACCTTCTGTGGCTCCCCAGTGCCCCAAGGGATCCGCACTCGTGGACTGCCCTGCCCAGGCCTGCCCGGTCCGTGTCTTAATGGCCTGCATTCTGGTCTCCCAGCACACCGTCCTGCTGGCATACCCGATGCATTCTCCACGTTCTCCACGTTCTTCCTTCTCCCTGGATGTCCTGTCCCGGCACCTCCTCGCCTGTCCCATGCAGGGCTGGGAATCCTATGCTCCCTTTCCAGCCCATCCTCATGAACTCCCACAAGACCCCCCGTTGGAACCACCTCTCCGGAACACTCTGGGGATAAGCATGTTGGGCTGGAACAGGGAGGGTGGATGAGCACCGAGCAGGTTCTCAGCTGGGGCTCTGGTGGTCTTTGAGGGAGTCTCTGATCTCTCATCCCTCAGGCCTCCCCAGGGCCCTTCTGTGAATCCCCATACCAAGAGGCCTCTGTAGCTGAGCCATTGCCCCTCTTCCCAGCCAGCGGGGCTGTCTGAGGCTCTAGCGTCTCTGCCCTGCCCTGTTTAGTTCATTTCCGGTGTTGCCAGCATGGGGCAGGGCCTCTTACTTGCCCCGGGAGAGCCAGTGGTGGGGAGCTTTGCACAGCCCCCACAACTGTGGACGGTGACCTCCCTCCCCCGGACCTCGCCTCCTGGTTTCAAGAGGCGCTATCCCAACCTCCACCCTCTGTGTAGCCTTTCAGAGAGGCGATTGAGTTCAGACAAAGTCTTGGATCAGGGCTGGACCGAATCGAACATCCCAAGTCCAGATCTGGGCTCTGGTCTGCTGCAGTGAGGCCGGTGGGTTCCTGGAGCACTGCCACCCCCCCACCCCCCCCCCCCCCCCCCGGGGGGTGGCGCCCCCCCCCCCCCCCCCCCGGTGATCAACACGCTTGCCCACCCCCAGGGAAACACGAATGTGGTCTGGGCCATGATTCACCACCGTTCCTTCCATGAGGTCATCTGCGGCCTCCTTCCCCCACGGGGCTGGCGCAGGGGGCTGGGCTGGCTGGTTCCCCGGTCTCCCTCCCTCTGCCGGGCAAGAGGGAAGGCAGGAAGGCAGGCTATCTGTGCCACCATCTAATTACCCCGGGAGGTAATTGCTTGGGATTTTCTCTGACACCTTGAGATTTCGAGCCTTCCACGGTGGAGCCAAAATAACCCTTAAGGAGGCTACGGGCCCCAAGACAGGGCCTATTGCTAAACCCCGACAACTCCCCATCAGCCCCGCCGCGACGTGCCCGAGCTTTGAGACAGCGTGAGTTTATGACAGGTCCCATTAAGTCTCTTGCACAAGCACTGAGTGTTGAAATACCCAACAGATGATGACCGTGTTGAAATAACCTGTCGTCTCAGCACTTTCCCCACCATTAGCCAGATGTTCCAGCCCTCAAAAGCGTTTACAGTCTTTTGCAGGGAGGGAGGGGGCCCAGATTAAGGCAGCCCCAGGCCCCGGTGGCAGGATGGTTCGGGGGGTCTGGGGCTGAGGGCAGCTGGGGTCCCCAAGAGAATAGGACGAGGGGTAATCTAGGATTGGAAGGATGTGAGAACAGGCAAAAGGGGGCATGGGTGCAACTGTCCCTTCATCCCACAGTCCACAATCACGGTGGAAGGGGTACAAGGGCAGAGATGGCTCTGTACCCTCTAGATGGTGGGACTGTTTTTGGAGGGAATCTCACGTGGCTCAGAGAGGTGATTTCCCGAGGTCCCCAACCAGGAAACGATGAGACCTTGTCTTTTTTTTTTTTTTTTTTTTGAGACGGAGTCTTGCTCTGTCGCCCAGGCTGGAGTGCAGTGGTGCGATCTCAGCTCACTGCAACCTCCGCCTCCCAGGTTCACGCCATTCTCCTGCCTCAGCCTTCCGAGTAGCTGGGACTACAGGCGTGCACCACCGCACCCGGCTAATTTTTTGTATTTTTAATAGAGATGGGGTTTCACATGTTGACCAAGTGGGTATCAAACTCCTGACCTCAGGTGATCTGCTCACCTCAGCCTCCCAAAGTGCTGGGATTACAGGCATGAGCTACCATGCCCAGCCGGCCTTATCTTTTAAAAATACTATTAGGCCGGTGTGGTGGCTCACACCTGTAATCCCAGCACTCTGGGAGGCTGAGGTAGGCAGGTCACCTGAGGTCAGGAGTTCGAGACCAGCCTGGCCAACATGTGAAACTCCATCTCTATTAAAAATACAAAATTTAGCTGGGCAAGGTGGCGTATGCCTGTGATCCCAGCTACTCGGGAGGCTGAGGCAGAAGAATCACTTGGACCCGGGTGGTGGAGGTTGCAGTGAGCTGAGATCATACCACTATACTCTAGCCTGGGCAACAGAGTGAGATTCCATCTCAAAAAAAAAATTATTATTATACATATTTTATTTACATATATATGAGGTCTTGCTATGCTGTCCAGGCTGGAGTGCAGTGGCATGATCACAGCTCACTGTAGCCTTGACCTCCTGGGATCAAGAGATGTTGCTGCCTCACCTCCCGAGTAGCTGGGACTACAGGCATGTGCCACCATGCCTGGCTAATTTTTAAACTTTCCTTTTTTTTGTAGGGATGGGGGTCTTACTATGTGGCCGAGGCTGGTCTTAAACTCCTGGGCTCAAGGGATCCTCCTGCCTCAGCTTCCTAAAGTGCTGGGATTAAAGGTGGGAACCACCATGCTTAGCTAAGGCCTTGTCTTGAACCTGGCCTGTGACTAGGAGGCCTGTGTCCTCTCATTACATCGTCTCCCACCCACCCACCCCACTCTGTGGTCAAGAGGAAGACAGCACCTTCTTTTTTTTGACACAGAGTCTTGCTCTGTTGCCCAGGCTGGAGCGCAGTCATGCGATCGTGCCTTACCGCAACCTCCACCTCCCGAGTTCAAGAGAGTCTCCTGCCTCAGGCTCCTGAGTAGCTGGGACTACAGGTGTGCGCCACCACACCTAGCTAAATTTTGTATTTTTATGAGAGATGGGGTTTCACATGTTGGCCAGGCTGGTCTCGAACCCCTGACCTCAGGTGATCTGCCCAGCTCGGCTTCCCAGAGTGTTGAGATTACAGCTGTGAGCCACGGCGCCAGGCCAACAGCCTCCTTCTCTTACTCATCTTTGTGATCCGAGACAGAGGTCCCTGCCAGGGATGCAGAGAAAGCCCAGCACGTGAGTGGGTAGAGGGGAGTCAAGAGATGTGTGGATCAGGGGAAGCCATGGTGGCATGCATTTGGGGGCCACTGAGTCGCCCATGTTGCCCTCATTTCTTCCAGGCTGTCTTGACTGGGGACTCCAAGTGCATGTTCAAAGTTGGGTCGGGAAGATCCTGCTTCCTCCTGGGGCACATGGCAGGGCATTGGCAGTGGCCTTTAGGAGACCACACTTTACTTGGGAAGTAGCTAATGATGCAGTCAACAGATTAGGGTCTGGGGCCTTCAGATCACTCACTGGAGAGGTTTCAGGAACCAGGATCCCTGCCTTGGTTTACATCCCAGCTTCATTCTTTTTTTGAGATGGAGTCTTGCTCTGTCAGGCTGGAGTGCCGTGGTGCGATCTTGGCCCACTGCAAACTCTACCTCCTGGGTTCAATCGATTCTCGTGCCTCAGCCTCCCAAGTAGCTGGGATTACAGCCATGCACTACCACACCCAGTTTTTTTTTTTTTTTTAGTATATTTAGTAATTTTGTGTTTTTCTTGTATTTTAGTATTTTTTTTTTTTTTTTGTATTTTCATGTTGGCCAGGATAGTCTTGATCTCCTGACCTTATGATCTGCCTGCCTTGGCATCCCAAAGTGCTGGGATTATAGGCATGAGTTACTGTGCCCAGCCAGCTCCATTCTTTCATGGGTGACCTCGGGCAATGCCTTCACCCCTGGTGCCTCAGTTTCCCCATCTGTAAAAGGGAAACCAATGGTTCCAGCCGTGTTTGCTTTATACCTACTTCCTTGTTGCTCACGTGTGCAAAAGGACTTTCCAATAGCAATGTTGTTAAATAACACTAGGTTTTTTAATGAACATAATAGGGCTTTGTCACTGGAGGCGTCCAAGCCAGGAGGAGACAACTCTCCACTCTTGACGGGACTCCAGCATTAGGTGGGGCTGGGCTGGAAGCTGAGTTCCTCCATCTGTTGCTGATTTGAGGAATTAAGTGGAGGAGTTTGCAGCTAATAACTGAGCCCCGAGGAGTTCCAGCTGCGAAGAGGATGTAAAATAGAAAAGGGGCTAAGTTTTTATTTTTAATTTTTATTTTTTTGAGACAGAGTCGCATTCCGTCTCCCAGGCTGGAGGGCAGTGGCGTGATCTTGGCTCACTGCAACCTCTGCCTTCTAGGTTCAAGTGATTCTCCTACCTCAGCCTCCTGAGTAGCTGAGATTACAGGTACCTGCCAACACTCCTGTTTAATTTTTGTATTTGTAGTAGAAACGGGGTTTCATTAAATTGGCCAGGCTGGTCTCAAACTCTTGACCTCAAGTGATCCGCCCACCTTAGCCTCCCAAAGTGTTGGGATTACAGGTGTGAGCCACAGCACCTGGCCAAAGATTTTATATTTCCCCTTTCATCCAGGCCGGAGTGCAGTGGTGCAATCATAGCTCACTGTAGCCTCCAACTTCTGGGCTCAAGTGATCCCCCAAACTTGGCCTCCCAAAATGTTGGGATTACAGGCATGAGCCACTGTACCTGGCCTGATTTAGGATTTTTAAAGATTACTCTGGAAAAGCAAAAAGGTTACTGTGGCTGCCAGGGGGAGGCTGATCCTTTCTTTTGCTTCTGGAGCTCAGTGTCCCTATGCTGTCACTTCCTTTCAGGAAAGGTCTGGCTATCAGTCATTCACACCTTAGTAAGAATTGCTTTCCTGGGAACCTGGCCTCCATAGGCTGGGATGTCTAGGAATTCAGAGATCAGGCTGGGCAGGTAGAGCTACATCTCTAGGCTGAGGCCCAGGCACCCTGGAGGATGACAGTGCTGCCATCTTCAGCTGCGTGGGCCCAGCTTGGCTCTGGACATTAATCCTGCCCTTGTTTGCTTGGAGCACTAGCGTGGCTTTCTGCCAACACCTCCCCTCATCCTCCAGGCTCAGAGGAAGTGGTGGGTCCTGATTGGGGAACCAGCCTGGGGCAGCGGGACAGGCTGTCCTGGGTTCCACAGGCTGTGTGATGTTGGCTGAGTATTTTTCTCTCTCTGAGCTTTAGTTCTGCCATCAGTATTAGGGATTCCAGGAGCATGTGGCTTACAGGGTGACTATAGGATGTGACATGTTTGGGTGTATGGGTGACTGCAGGAGAGGAGCCTGTGGCCATGATGATACTGGGCTGGGGGACTGGCATGCGATAGGTACTAACAAGTAGGCACTGGCTGGATTTGAAAGGACAGTTGCAGGTCAGGCACAGTGGCTCACACCTGTAATCCCAGCACTTTAGGAGGCCAAGGTGGGTGGATCACTTGTGGCCAAGAGTTCGAGACCAGCCTGGCCAACATGGTGAAATCCCGTCTCTACTGAAAGTACAAAATTAACCAGGTGTGGTGGTGTGTAACTGTAATCTCAGCTACTCAGGAGGCTGAGGCAGGAGAATCACTTGAACTCAGGAGGTGGAGGTTGCAGTGAGCCTCGATTGCACCACTGGACTCCAGCCTGGGAGACAGAGCAAGACTCCATCTTAATAATAATAATAATAATAACAACAACAATAAATTAAAGGGCAGTTGCTCTGCTGAGGAGCTGGGTGGCCAGGGCACTGCTTACCCCAAACCTCAGCTCAATGGGATGCCAATTTCAATGAGTTCAACTCCTCCTCTGTCGCCATCTTTCTGGTCTAGGCCACCATCATCTCTTTCCTGGACAGATCTTAGAGCCTCCTAACTCATCCCCCATGGACCAGCTTCCCTCTGGCAGCCAGAGTAACCTTTTTGCTTTCCAGAGTAATCTTTAAAAATCCTAAATGAAGCTGGGCGCAGTGGCTGGCGCCTGTAATCCCAGCACTTTGGGAAGCCAAGGTTGGGGGATCACTTGAGCCCAGAAGTTGGGGGCTGCAGTGAGCTATGATTGCACCACCGCACTCCGGCCTGGATGACAGAATGAGACCTTGTCTCTAAAAAATAGTAATTAAAAAAGATATATGAGGCTGGGTGTGGTGGCTCATGCCTGTAAATCCAGAAATTTGGGAGGCCAAGGCGGGCGGATCACTTGAGGAAAGGAGTTCAAGACCATCCTGGCCAACATGGTGAAACCCCGTCTCTACTAAAAATACAAAAAGTAGCCGGGCATGGTGGTGGTCGCCTATAGTCCCAGCCTATTAGGAAACAGAGGTGAGAGAATCACTTGAACCCGGGAGGTGAGGTTGCAGTGAGCTGAGATCATGCCACTACATTCCAGCCTGGGCAACAGAGCGAGACTCCATCTAAAAAAAATGAAATCAGACCAAAGAACATCCCTGCCTTGCCCTTCATGCTTTGCCTTGCCCTTCATCCCTTCAATGATCACTGGAGTCTTTCCACTGCACAGAAAATCTAGTCTCTCCCCGGCTCTTCTTATGGTTCCATCTTTCTCATCATTCCAGTTTAACTGTCAGCTAAAATGTCACCTCCTCCAGGATGTCCTCCTGAACTACCCCATCTAATGGAGCTTGCACCTCCATCCCCAGTTACTCCCTATCATATCCATTTTTTCCATCAAAGCCCCCCTTTTAAAATAAAGTCCCGTGTGTGATCATTTCATGCATTTATTGTTTGTCTTGTCCCCACTCCACTCTGGAATATGAGGACCTTGTCTTTCTTGCCCACCGTGGCATCCCTGCTGTATCTCGCAGTGCCTGGTACTCAATAGTCTGTGAGTGCATGAAGATGTCAGGTGATGAACCCACACATTTATATTGGGGAATGATCATTTATTGAAGAACCAGGCCAGCCATGGTGGCACATGCCTGTAGCTTTGGAAGGCTGAGGTGGGTGGATCGCTTGAGCTCAAGAGTTCAAGACCAGCCTGGGGAACATGGCAACACTCCATCCCAACGCTGGAAAGATACTTCAATACATGATCATTCCCCAATATAAATGTGTGGGTTCATCACCTGACC
>NC_045441.1:10583890-10601836 GCF_002776525.5 Piliocolobus tephrosceles | reverse complement strand
ACAAAAAAAAAAAAAAAAAAAAAAAAAAAAAATTACCCAGGTGCGGTGTTGCATGTCTGTAGTCCCAGCTATTTGAGAGGCAGAGGTGGGAGGATTGCTTGAATCCAGGAATTTGAGGCTGCAGAGAGTCAGAGACTGTACCACTGTCCTCCAGCCTGGGCAACAGAGTGAGACCCTGTCTCAAAAAAAAAAAAAAAAAAAAAGAGCTTACTCTGGGCCAAGTAATTTACATATAGCCCACCATTCAGCAGGAGCTGCCATGAACATCACCTGGGAACTTTTAATAACTAACCATGCTTCGGCCTCTGCCCTGGAGATACTGGTTCAATTGATCCCAGGAGGGGCCAGGACACAGTATTAAAAACTTCTCTTGGGGGCCAAGCACTGTGGCTCACGCCTGTAATCCCAGCACTTTGGGAGGCTGAGGCAGGAGGATTGTTTGAGGCCAGGAGTTTGAGACCAGCCTGGGCAACATAGCAAAACCCTGTCTCTAAAAAAAAAAAAAAAAAAACATAAGCAAAACGCACAACTCTGTAGATCTTTTGGTGATCAAATGTGTCTCCAAGGCTAAGAACAACTGATAAACTGATATAGTCCTTTTTTTAAAAAAAAACAACTTTTTAATTTTAAATTATAATAATTTTAGATTTCCTGAAAAGTTGTACAAATAGAGTTTCTGTCTAGGTCATACCCAGTTTTCCCTAAAGTTAATGCCTTATATAAACACAGTGCAATGATCAGAAGCAGATTAACGTGGGTGCAATACCAGTAAGAAAACTGTAGAGCTTGTTTATTTGAATTTCACTGTTTTTTCCACGGCTCTCTTTACTCTGTCTCAGGATCCTGTTCTCAGGATCCCACGTTACATGTAATTGTTATGTCTCCTTCACCTCCTGCTGTTGGTGGTAGCTCCTCAGTCTTTCTTCTTTCATAAACTTGACACTTTAGAAGTCTTTTTTTTTTTTTCTTTTTTGAGATAGAGTCTCACTGTGTTGCTCAGGCTGGAGTGCAGTGGCACAGTAATAGCTCATTGCAGCCTCCACTTCCTGGCCTCAAGCAATCCTCCCACCTCAGCTTCCTGAGTAGCTGGGACCACAGGTGTGCACCACCATGCTAGGCTATTTCTTTATTTTTTATTTTTTATTTTTTTTGAGACGGAGTCTCATTCTGTCGCCCGGGCTAGAGTGCAGTGACCAGATCTCAGCTCACTGCAAGCTCTGCCTCTCAGGTTTACGCCATTCTCCTGCCTCAGCCTCCCGAGTAGCTGGAACTACAGGCGCCCGCCACCTCGCCTGGCTAGTATTTTGTATTTTTTAGTGGAGACGGGGTTTCACCGGGTTAGCCAGGATGGTCTTGATCTCCTGACCTCATGATCCGCCCGTCTCGGCCTCCCAAAGTGGTGAGATTACAGGCTTGAGCCACCGCGCCCGGCCTATTTTTTATTTTTTATAGAGGCAGAGTCTCCTTATGTTGCCCAGGCTGATGTTGAACTCCTGGGCTCAAGCAATGCTCCTGTTTAAGCCTTCCAAAGTGCTGGGATTATAAACACGAGCCACTGCTACTGTGCCCAGCCTAGAAGTCACTTATTTTATTTTATTTTATTTTGAGATGGAGTCTTGCTCTGTCACCTAGGCTGGAGTGCAGTGGTGCGATCTTGGCTCACTGCAACCTCCACCTCCCAGTTACAGGTGCGAGATACCACGCCCGGCTGATTTTTGTATTTTTAGTAGAGATGGAGTTTTGCCATGTTAGCCAGGCTGATCTTGAACTCCTGACCTCAGGTGATCTGCCTGCCTTGGCCTCCCAAAGTGCTGGGATTACAGGTGTGAGCCACCGCTGCCGGCCGGAAGTCACTTTTGAAGATTGACCCCAATCAGCTATTTTGTCCAGTTTCCCTCAATTTTGAGTTTGTCCAGTGCGTTCTCTTGCTCAGAGCAAACGTATGCATTTTGGGTGAGAATATCACAAAGATAACATCACGTCCATCTCGGTGCAGTCTGCGTGCATCTTGCGGTATGAGCCTTGCTCACTGATGACAGTGGTTTCTCCCTGTACAGTTACTGTCTCCCTTCTCTTGCTAATTAATCCTTATTTTGGGGTGATACTTTGAGACCAGGCACATCCTGTTTCTGCTTAAACTCTCACCCAACACTTTTAGCATCCATTGGTGATATCATTGGCAACTATCACTGCCTGCTGGTGACTTTCCTATTTCCCTCTTTTCTTGTACATGTATTAATCGGCATTCTACTGTATGGAAGAGCGGTCCTCCTGTCCCCATTTATTTAGTTATGCAATTATTTCTTAAGTATGGTATAGCCCCTCTTTTATTATTTTTTTATTTTTTGAGATGGAGTCTCACTCTTGTTGCCCAGGCTGGGGTGCAATGGCATGACCTCGGCTCACTGCAACCTCCGCCTCCCGGGTTCAAGTGATTCTCCTGCCTCAGCCTCCCGAGTAGCTGGGATTACAGGCGTGCACCACCACGCCTGGCTAATTTTCGTATTTTTAGTAGAGATGGGGTTTCGCCATGTTGGCCAGGCTGGCGTCAAACTCCTGACATCAGGTGATCCACCCACCTCAGCCTCCCAAAGTGCTGGGATTACAGGCATGAGCCACCACCCCTGGCTAGCCCCTCTTTTAATCTCTGTTAAATCTTGCTACCTGGGGAACCATGCATCACTATTGCAATTTAGGAACAAGGAAATGTGGCCAGGAGTTACGTCAATCATGTGCCTAAGGTCTCACAGCTGGTACATGTCTGAGAAGGGACACAAAGTTACCCCGGCCCAACTCAGTGGCCAGTGGCGCCTGCCTGTAGTCCTAGCTACTCAGGGGGCTGAGGTAGAAGGATCGTTTGAGCCCGGGAGGTTGAGGTTGTAGGGAGCTGTGATGGCACCACTGCACTCCAGCCTGGGTGACAGAGAGCAAGACCCTGTCTAAAAAATAAAAAGTAACCCCAGATTTGGTTCCCATCCATCTTTTTTTCTTTTCTTTTTTTTTTTCAGTGGAGTTTCCCTCTGTCACCCAGGCTGGAGTGCAGTGGTGCGATTTCAGCTTACTGCAACCTTGGCCTCCTGGGCTCAAACGATTCTCCTGCCGAAGTCTCCTAAATAGCTGGGATTACAGGCGCCCGCCACCATGCCCGGCTATTTTTTTTGTGTTTTTAGTAGAGATGGGGGTTTCACCATGTTGGCCAGGCTGATCTCAAACTCCTGACCTCCCCAAGTGCTGGGATTACAGGCGTGAGCCATTGTACCTGGCCCCTATTCATCTTTTGAAACTGGTCCACAACTGCAACCTCTTACCAACCCTCTACCTCCACTCCTGACCTTGTAACCCACATTTCCCCTCAGAGCATCAAAGCACTTTGAATCTTTCTGGTGGCTCCTTATGTGCTCTGGATGGAGCTCAGACTCCATAGCCCAGGTGCAAAGGCCTTTAGGATCTGGCCTCGGACCTCCTTTCTCCTGCCCTCCCTTGCACACGCCAGCCTACTGTTCCCAAAGCCTCTCTGTCTCACTTCCAGACCTTCACCCGTGTCGCTCTCCTCCTGCACCTGCCTCATTCCTCCCACAACCCAGGGCACAGCATCAGGAAGGCATGGCCCAAGGGACACCTTCCTACACCATCTGTGTGGGGCCAGATCCCCAGCACCCTGGCCACAGGAAGTTAATATTTACTGAATAGATGAAAAGTCGCCAGGTGTGGTGGCTCATGCCTATAATCTCAGCACTTTGGGAGACTGAGGTGGGTGGATCACCTGAGGTCAGGAGTTTGAGACCAGCCTGGCAAATATGGTGAAACCTAGTCTTTACTACAAATACAAAAATTAGTTGGGCATGGTGGCGGGCACCTGTAATCCCAGTCACTCGGGAGGCTGAGGTAGGAGAATCATCTGAACCTGGGAGGGGGAGGTTGCAGTGAGTTGAGATCGCGCCATTGCACTCAGCCTGGGCGAAGAGCAAAACTGCATCTTGAAAAGAAAAAAGAAAAGGGAAGAGAAGGGAAGGGGAGGGAAGGAAAGGGGAGGGAAGGGAAGAGGAGGGGAGGGAAAAGAAAAATCAACTCCAAAGCCCATGCTCTTTCGGCCGCCCTGTGCACCTACCGCGTGCATAGCAGTGAGGCAACACCTGTAGGAAATAACATGAATTTGGAGGGAGAAATAGACAGCACTAGCTATGGGAGGGCCCGGGAGGACTTGGCATTGACAAAAGTCTACTAAGTAGCAGCCTCTCCCCACAGTCATCTCAGTCCTTTGTCTTCGATATACTGCTCTAGAGATAAAGAAATGGAGGCTCAGAGAGGGCAAGTCACTTGCCTGGGGTCACACAGTTGGTTAGCACCAGAACCACGATTTGAGTTCAGGCCTGTAGAATGCCAGAGCCCATGTGCTAGCCACTACCCCGCACAGCCTCTTCACACCCGCCTATGGGCAGTGCTCTGTCCAGACACAGAACTTCCTCTGGGCCCCAAGTGCAGCGGCACTGCATGGCTTTTTTGCATGTCATTAATCACCCTCAGACCCTGCCTCTTTAAGTGTTTCTGTTATCATTAAAAGAGCAATAAGGCCAGGCGTGGTGGCTCATGCCTGTAATCCCAGCACTTTGGGAGGCAGGTGGATCACCTGAGGTCAGGAGTTTGAGATCAGCCTGGCCAACACGGTGAAACCCCATCTCTACAAAATTACAAAAAATAGCCGGCCGTGTTGGCGGGTACCTGTAATCCCAGCTACTCTGGAGGCTGAGGCAGGAGAATCACTTGCGGTTGCAGAGAGCTGAGATCGTGCCACTGCACTCCGGCCTGGGCAACAAAGTGAGACTCCATCTCGGGGAAAAAAAAAAAAGAAAAGAAAAAGAGCAATAAAAGATGGCATAATTGGAACACAAAGGCGATGGCCTGGCCTGCCGCCCTGGGGAGTGGAGTGCCAGGAACTTGGGTGTGATCCTACCTGTGATTAATGCTGCCAAATTACAGCCTTCCGCGTACAGGTGTGTACAAGCCACGGGGTGGGGTACCGAGCAAACACAGCATTTCATGAGGGCAGTAAAACCCAGGCCTGTGGTGGAGAACCACAGTCAGAGGCTTTCTCCTCTCCCTCCCTCTCCTCCTCACCTCAGGAGACATTGCCGGTACATGGCTCTTCAGTGTTTGCAAAGTGCTTGTGGGTGTACGGCGCTTTACAGTTTGCAAAGTGTTTGTCGGTGCACCGCACTTTACAGTTTGCAAAGTGTTTGTCAGTGCACAGCCCTTGACAGTTTACAAAATGTTTGTATGGACAAGCTCCCACGGAGGGGCAAGAAAGGTGAGGGGCTGGGAACTGCAGATGAGGGACTAGCATGCCAGAGCTTGGGGGCTGGTCATAGGGTGGTGTGAAGTCAGGACCAAGGGTCACAGCCCTGGATGGAGGATTCGGAGAAGGCAGCAGGGCAGGTTTTGGTCCAGGAGACAGAGGCTGAAGAGGTGTTCCATCATCTTGATGGCCCAGGAAGCCTTCCTGAACAAGGTGGGGTGTGGAGAGTGATCCTAAGAGTCCCTCTGTCTCCACTTATTCCTGAGCTGCAGCCAGAAGGATGTCTTCATTTTGAAAGGGAGAAGAGGGACACCCACTAGGTCCCCATCCGGTATCAGAGCTGCTATGCAGGGCTTCTCAGCAACTTGCCGTGGTATCGGCTGAAGGACCTGGGCTCCGCCAACCCAGCCCAAGCCCCAGGGCTTGGAAACAGGCTCTCGTGGGCTTCCTTGAGCCCTGTCGGGTGGCGACTCTCTCCATAGTAGAAAATCTCTTTCCTATGTAGGAAGCAGAAGGCCAAGAGCTGAGTGCTAAGTTGCTTCCAGGGAAGCTTGGGCATTGGATACGGGGTGCATGGGGGCTTGGGCCACCAAGGAAGCTCCGCTTTGATCCAAAGCTGCTCCTAGGGCCGCAGTCATAGGTCCCCTGGCCCTGCAGCTGTCTGTTGGCCCTGAGCACTGGCTGCAGGGCTATGGGCTTTCTTGGGTTCACCGTGTGCCTGCCTTGCTCAGAGACCTTCAATGGCTCCCCATTGCTGTTTCCTCCAAACTGGGGGGCAATTCCTATGGATCTAGGACTTGGTATTCAGGGATGAACAAACCACCAGACCTATACCTGATAAATACTGATGTTTACTTTCTTGGCAAGTTACTTATGTTAATATCATTTCAAAAGTGTGGATATGTAATGTGTTCACACGGTTCGAAATCCAAACTGCTATGAAAAGGCATTTATCACAAGTCCCTTTTCTATCTACATTCCAGGGATCTCATCCCCCGATCCCTAGAGGAACGATCAGTTTCTTGTGTATCCTTCTAGTTTTTTTTTTTTTATGCAAATGCATAGAGCAATCTGCATTTGGTGACATAGAGGCTATTCTTTTTATTTATTTTTATCTTTATTTCATTTTTATTTTTTTGGGACTGAGTCTCAATCTGTCACTCAGGCTGGACTGCAGTGGCACAATCTTGACTCACTGCAACCTCCGCCTCCCAGGTTCAAGTGATTTTCCTGCTTCAGCCTGCCCAGTAGATGGGATTACAGGCGCCCACCATCATGCTCAGCTAATTTGTATTTTTAGTAGAGGTAGGGTTTCACCACGTTGGCCAGGCTGCTCTTTTTTTTTTTTTTTTTTTTGAGACGGGGTCCCCCTCTGTCGCCCAGGCTGGAGTGCAGTGGCCGGATCTCAGCTCAGTGCAAGCTCCGCCTCCCGGGTTTACGCCATGCTCCTGCCTCAGCCTCCTGAGTAGCTGGGACTACAGGCGCCCGCCACCTCGCCCGGCTAGTGGCCAGGCTGCTCTTGTGACCTCAGGTGATCCACCTGCCTTGGCCTCCCTAAGTGCTGGGATTACAGGCGTGAGTCACTGCGCCCGGCCTATTTTTATTTTTTTGAGACAGGCCTTGCTGTGTCACCCAGGCTGGAGTGCAGTTCCATGATCACAGGTCACTGCAGCCTTGATCTTCCAGCCTCAAGTAATCCTCCTACATCAGCTTCCCGAGTAGTTGGGACTACAGGTGTGAGCCACCATGCCAGCTAATGTAAAACATTTTTTGCAGAGATGAGGTCTCGCTACGTTGCCCAGGCTGGTCTCGAACTCCTAGGCTCAAGCGTTCCTCCTGCCTCAGCCTCCCAAAGTGCTGGGATTACAGGCATGAGACACCCCACCCGCCTATGGTGTTCTGCTCCTTGTGTTTTTACCTAATTCTATCTGGAAGATCTTTCCGCATCAGTATATAGAGAGCTTTCCCCTCTTCCTCCTCTTCTCCTTCCCCTCTCCCACCTCCTTTTCCTCTTTCTCCTCCTCCTTTTTCAACAGCTTCATAGTACTTCATTGTGTGGATGTACCATGATTTATTTCACTGTCTTTTTGCATAGATACGTGTGAAACAATTGGATTGCTGCCAGCTTGCTGCTGGCTGCTGTTACACGCAGCTGTGATGATTAAGCTTATATGTACATCATTTCTCACATGCTCAAGGTGAAACTGTTGAACACATTCCCGGAAGTGGGACTCACAGGCCATAGGGTGAATGCATCCGTAACTTTGATAAGAATTACTAAATCACTAGCCACTGGGGGTTGTATCGTTTTGCATTCCCACCAGCAACATGCCAGACAGCCTGTTTGCCTGCACAACAGCCTCATCCTTGGGCCATGTTGGCATACTTTTGGATTTGGGCCTATCTGATAGGTAAGAAATGGTATTCTGGTGTGGTGTATCATTCATTTCTCTCTCTCTTTTCTTTTTTTTTGAGACAGGTCTTACTCTGTCGCCCAGGCTGGAGTACACTGGCCCGACCTCAGCTCACTGCAGCCTCTACCTTCTGGGCTCAAGCAATCCTCCTGCCTCAGCCTCCTGAGTGGCTGGGACTACAGGCATGTGCCACCATGCTGGCTAACTTTAAAAAAATATATATTTGTAGAGATGAGATTTTTACCCAGGATGATCTCAAACTCCTGGGCTTAAGTGATCCTCCTGTTTTAACCTCCCAAAGTGCTGGAAATAGAGGCATGAGCCACCACCGAGGCTCACTTTTCTCTTAATGTGAATAAGATTGAGCATTTTCATGTGTTTAAAGCCCACTTATATTTCTTTCCTTTAGAATGCTCTGTTCAAATCCTTTGTCCATTTTTCTACTAGATTTTTTGTTGTTTTTTTCTTTTGTTGTAAGAACTTTTTACCTACTAGGGAGAACAGCCCCTTGGCTGTAATATGAGTCGCAAATATTTTCTCCCTGCTTGTCTTTTGACTTACTTTGCGTGTGATGCTCTTTTTCATGTGGAAGTTGTTCATTATTGTTATTAATTAATGTAATTAATTTTTTGAGATGGAGTTTTGCTCTCGTTGCCCAGGCTGGAGTGCAGTGGTGTGATCTCAGCTCGCTGCAGCCTCTGCCTGCCGGGTTCAAGCAATTCTCCTGCCTCAGCTTCCCAGGTAGCTGGGATTACAGGCACATGTCACCACGCCTGGCTAATTTTCTGTAATTTTAGTAGAGACGGGGTTTCGCCATGTTGGCCAGGCTGGTCTTGAACTCCTGACCTCAGGTTACCCGTCTGCCTTGGCCTCCCAAAGTGCTGAGATTACAGGCGTGAGCCACTGCCTCTGGCCCCATTATTATTATTATTACCATCATCATCATCATCAACTTAAACGCTCACTATCCCCCCTCCTCAGTTTTTGGATTTTACGTCATTGGAAGATGATCCCCAGTCCAAAGTTATAAAGGGATTCATTCATATTTCTTCTGGTTCTCTTAGGATTTTAATGTTTACATCTAAATCTTGGACCCATTTGGAATTTGTTTTTGTGTTCTGGCGAACAGATTCACTTTTATTTGTTTCCAGATGGTTTCCTGGTTTTACCAACACCATTTATTAAAAAGCCCACGCTTACCTCGCTGATGTAAGGCCCTCTTTATCATATGCTAAATTCCAGTATGTTTTGGGGTACGTTTTGGGGCTTTCTTTCCTGCTCCATTGACTTCTCTGTCTATTCATATGTGGTAAGTAATTAGAAAACTTGTTTTTAGGCCAGGCGCGATGGCTCACGCCTGTAATCCCAGCATTTTGGGAGGCCGAGGCGGGTGTATCACCTGAGGTCAGGAGTTCGAGACCAGCCTGGCCAACATGGTGAAACCCCATCTCTACTAAAATTACAAAAAATTAGCCAGGCATGGTGGCATGTGCCTGTAATCCTAGCTACTCGGGAGGCTGAGGCAAGAGAATTGCTTGAACCCAGGAGGCGGAGGCTGCAGTGTGCCATTGCAGTCCAGCCTGGGTGACAGAGCGACTATGTCTCAAAAGAAAAAAAAAAAAAAAAAAAAAAAAAACTTTAAAAAAAAAACAAAAAACCAACGCTAGTTGGGCATGGTGGCTCATGTCTGTAATCCCAGCACTTTGAGAGGCCGAGGCAGGAGGATCACTTGAGCCCAGGAGTTCGAGATCAGCCTTGGCAACATGGTGAGACCCTATCTCTACAAAAAAATTAAAAATTAGCCTGGCGTGATGGGTGGTGGTGTGCACCTGTGGACACAGCTCCATGGGAGGCTGAGGTGGGAGGATTGCCTGAGCCTGGGAGGTTGAGGCTGCAGCGAACCATGCTAGTGCCACTGTTCTCCATCCACCCTGGGAGACAGAGGGAGACCCTTTCTCAAACAAAACAAAACAAAACAAAACAAAAACCCAAAACAAAAACCAACGCTGTATTATGGAGAAGGATGCAAAAGTTGCATGTATTTTTGAAGATAAAACTCTAGATCCCAGCTGGACACGGTGGCTTATGCCTGTAATCCCAGCCCTTCAGGAGGCCAAGGGGGACGGATTATGAGGTCAGGAGTTCTAGACCAGCCTGGCCAACATGGTGAAAATCCATCTCTACTAAAAATACAAAAATTAGCCTGGCATGGTGGCACGGGTGTGTAATCCCAGCTACTCAGGAGGCTGAGCCAGGAGAATTGCTTGAACCTGGGAGGCGGAGATTGCAGTGAGCCGAGATCGTGAAAAAAAAAAAAAGAAAGAAAGAAAAGAAGCCTCTAGCTCCAAGAGATTCTGACCTTGTCCCCAACATTTTCTCCTCTCTCACTGTCCCTCCACTCTCTCCTCCACACAATGGACCCACCTCTGGTATTAATCACTGTCTTGCCATCAAGAGAATTGCACTCCAAGTGCTCTTAATGGTTATTAGCTGAGTTGTCCCCTCCTCCAGGAAGACTTCCTGGACATCTCCTTGCCTCCAGGCAGAGTGAGTAATTTGCCCAGCAAGCCAGTCACTAACCCTGAGCTTGGAAAGCGAACCCTGAACTTCCTTCTCTCAAAGCACCTATTAGCTTTATTGGGCGGTACTGCAGTCGTCTTGTTTACTTGTCTGGGACTGGATTCCTCCCGGTCATGAATCCGTGAACGTGCTGCGTACTCATTTATAGGGCAATAATCTGGGGAGTGCCACGTGCAACGTGTTTGAGTCTTGTAAAGTGTCAATCAATCCCCGGACATTTCCTGAGTCCCCTCTTGGGGCTTGGCGCTGGATGTGTCTCCTCCGTTGCCCCCCATCCCTCAGTCTTGCTACCCCCTCCATGGGCTCCATGCAGACTCCCTCCCTCTCCCCCAAGCTGTGCCTCCTCACCCTGGGAAAGAGGACTTTATTTATTTATTTATTTATTTATTTATTTAATTTTATTGTTTTGAGACAGAGTCTTGCTCTGTCGCCAGGCTAGAGTGCAATGGCGCTATCTCAGCTCCCTGCAACCTCTGCTTCCCGCATTCAAGTGATTCTCCTGCCTCAGCCTCCCGAGTAGCTGGGATTACAAGCATGCACCACCACGCCTGGCTAATTTTTGTGTAGTAGAGACGGGATTTCTCCATGTTGGTCAGGCTGGTCTCAAACTCCTGACCTCAGATGATCCACCTACCTCGGCCTCCCAAAGTGCTGGGATTTGAGCCACCACGCCCGGCCAGGAGCATTTCTTTAGTCCCTTCTCTGCTGATCAGGAAGTAGCATCCCTTTCTTGAGTGTCTGTCACTTGGTGCCAGTCCCTGCGAACCAAATAGACCCTGGGCGGTGATGGAGGTGCCGCTGTTATTTAACTCTCCTGGCTCAGGGTACGGGAGGACGAGGGGGCCATTGTCTGACCTTCTTCTTGCTCTGCACTGTCCGAGGGGAGCAGGCCCTGCCAGCCTGGATGTTTGGGGGTAACGTCCCTCAAAAACATTCTTCCCACACCTGGATCTCCTCTTTGTGTTTGTTTTCCAGAACTCTCTCATTCAATCCGGCTTCCGTCCTTCCACAGAGGGTGGCGAGTCTGTGGCTCCAACTCTCCTGATAATTCAGGTGTTGGTCAGACCGCATGGACTTCACCCTTCTTGATCGGGGAGGCTGGCTGGGATTCCACGAGCAGGGACAGAGTGGCTATTTCCAGTCCTCATTTCATCCCCTCTCCCACAATGGCTGTAGGTATTTCCCTAATGACTTATCCAAACAGAAAACACGCCTTGCCAAAGCCAGCATCCCATTTTCCTGGCGTATAGCCTTGCAGAAGGACTTTGATGCAGATTCTTGCACGAGAGTTATTCCCAGCCAGGTGCAGTGGCTCATGCCTGTCATCCCAGCACTTTGGGAGGCCGAGGACAGAGGATCACTTGAGTCCAGGAGTTTGACGCCAGCCTGGGCAACATAGTGAGCCCTTGTCCTTCCTACAAATAATTAAAGAATTAGCCAGGTGTGGTGGCGGGCACCTGTGGTCCCAGCTACTTGGGAGGTGGAGGTGGGAGGATCACCTGAGCCCAGGAGTTTTCAGCTGAGGTGAGCTACGATTGCATCACTGCACTCCAACCTGGGTGACAGTGTGAGACTCTCTCTCTCTTAAAAAAAAAAAAAAAAAAGGCCAGGCACGGTGGTTTTTGCCTGTAATCCCAGCACTTTGGGAGTCCAAGGCGGGCAGATCACCTGAGGTTGGGAGTTCAAGACCAGCCTGACCAACATGGAGAAACCCCATCTGTACTGAAAATACAAAATTAGCGGGGTGTGGTGGTGCATGCCTGTAATCCCAGCTACTCGGGAGGCTGAGGCAGGAGAATCGCTTGAACCTGGGAGACAGAGGTTGTGGTGAGCCGAGATCGTGCCACTGCACTCCAGCCTGGGCAACAAAAGCGAAACTCTGTCTCAAAAAAAAAAAAAAAAAGTTATTTCCTCTTTACAGGTGAGAAGGCAAGTGTATGACTTGTATCTCGGCCTGGCTACTTCGTGTTTTGTTATTTGCATCAAGAACTTCAGCCAGAGAGTAAATGACATGTCTGGCACGCAGTAACTGCTCAGTAAACAGAACTGCTGTTGTCACCCGGCATCAACACTCCAGCCTCTGACCCCTTTGATTCCCCACCACCCCCTGCCCTGGATCACATTGAGTCCTTTTTCCAGCTCCAGGTCACACCAGTCCCTTCTCCCCAGGCCCCACCCCCACCCTATTAGAGCCAGATCGTAAAATCTCCAGGGGAGGGAGGCTGGTGACATCTTTAGTGGCGACATTTGGGTGAAAAATTCATGACCATCAGTTACTCTCGGAAGAGAGGGAAAAATGAGCCATTTCCGCCGCTCCAGAATGGGGCTCTCCCTGGCTGTGAGTCCACAAATCTATTTTATGTGACGAGATCTATAGTCTAATAGAAGGAGCTTATCACAGACTTAAGAAGAAGTGCACAATAACCTGCTACTCTTTCCACACTCTCCGCCCTGCGAGGCGCCCTCCCCTAAGATGAGGGTGATGGCGCCTCCGGGAACCACGGAGAGTTCATGGGCCAGCCGGGCCCCATGGGGGTGATGGCTGGGGTGACCGGGGTAAGGACCGGGTGGCCCCCTTGCCTGGTCTTTGTTCTCCACCTTCCGGGGTGGGGGTTGAGTCACTGCTCATCACCACAGTGGAGAGGGCCCTGGGACACCCACCACCCTGTTTTGTCAAAATGTCTCTGCTAGGCCTGGGAGTTTTGCACCTCTGACCAGCTAGGTGGCCCACTGTCTGCCTGTTTGTCTGTCTGCCCATCTGCCCGTCTCCCTGCCCACCTGTCCATCTGTCCGCCTGCCCACCTGTCCATCTGGCCGCCTGCCCACCTGTCCATCTGTCCGCCTGCCTACCTGCCCGTCTGTCTGCCTACCTGTCTGCCCGTCTGACTGGCTGCCTGCCTATTTGCATGCCTTTTTGTTTGTCTGTCTATCTGCCTATTGCCATGAAGGAGAAATGGAGCTTTCACTTCTACCACCATCTCTCACCCTGGGGAAGGATCTGAGGAGGATCCAGGGCTGCACTGAGGCAGGAGGAGGGGATGAAGGACGGGGCATCTGCAGTCATCTCTAAGCCCCAAGAGCCTTGGATCCAGTCCCTGGAGACCTGGGGCAGCTCTGAAGAGGAAGGAGCTTGGTTCCCGCTGGGGTGGCGGCCACCCTGCAGGGAGCCCTGGCCTGTTGCCTGGGGAGGTTGGAGCTGTGTCTGCAGGGGAGGCCTTGGAGATGCCTGCATAGGAGCAGGTGACAGAGGCTACAGACAGCGGGCAGGGCCGGGGTTCTGAGGCCCCATATGGGAGCCTGCATCCGCTCCAGGGAACAGCCTCTGCCAGGACAGAGCCAGGCCCGGAGGCACATGGTGACTTCGGACTCTGCAGCAAGCCTCACACCAGGGTGAGGACAGACTGTTCCACAGGCCCCATTGGTCAGCTGCTGAGGCCAATGTCCCCTAGGCCCAGGGCAGCCAGGGGGTGAGCCAGCTAGAGCCTCAGACCCACCATCTGCTGAACAAGTGACTGAGTGAATGAATGAACAGATGACTTGGGGCGGGAAGAGGGCCTTGCCTCCCTAAGATGTCTTGGCATACGCAGAATGGGTGCAGGTCGGCCCGGGTTCATTGGCACAGGAAGCCTGGGGCCCCCTGGGAATAAAGTCACCCTGCCCTCATGACACTCACCTTTGGACAACAGCTCAGTGCTGGGAGGAGTGGGTGGGTGGGGAGTCATTTTGAATTTGTTTATTTGGTTAGTTGCACCTGCCTTGCTCAGGAAAGGATGTCAGGAGGCGTATAGAGATGCATTTAAACATTAGGAGAGGCCGGGCGCAGTGGCTCACACTTGTACTCCCAGCACTTTGGGAGGGCGAGGCGGGTGGATCACCTGAGGTGGTGAGTTTGAGATCAGCCTGGCCAACCTGGCAAAACCCCGTCTCTACTAAAAATACAAAAGTTAGCCGGGCGTGGTGGTGCCTGCCTGTAATCCCAGCTACTCATGAGGCTGAGGCAGGAGGATCTGTTGAACCCGGGAGGCGGAGATCATGCAGCACCAGCAGGCAGCCTGGGGTCCGGGCGTTGGTGGCAGCCGCAGCTCCATCGGGAACCAGCCAGTGCAGGCAAGGATGCACCTCTGCCGGGCTCAGGCCAGGTTGTCTGCTAAAGGCCAATGCCACACTGGTGCAAGGTGTGCCTTGAGGAAGGATGAGGAAAAGCAGTGGAAGATAGGGACTGGGCTGTTTGCCCGTGAACAAGGTGGGCCCTCTGCTGCTCCAGGATCCCCAATGTTACCAGTTCGAGGGATGGTGGAATGGGACCCCTGGGAGTTGGACGCTCACAGATCGACTTCCACCAGCCTGCACTTGGCCCCGGACGACCAACGTGCCTCTGTCATGGGGGTGCTGTCCAAAATGCTACCCTCCCCCTGCCCCTGTGCCCACCTATGGGAGTGCACAGAAGGCCTCTCTCCCTGGTCTCAGTCCTTGGAAACAATGTCCATATCCCCAGCAGCTGCTTGGACCCATGAATGTGATGACTGATCGAGTTTCCCTCTTTGCTTTGCCTACTAGGACCTTAGAAATCTAATTGTCCCTCTCTAGCCTTCCTCAGCTGGGACCTTCACCTTGACCTCTCTCTCCCAGCCACACTAAACTCCAGCCCCCACATTCTTGCAACGCCCTGAGCCTTTGTACGTGCCATTTCCTCTGCTGGAACACCGTTTTGCCTGCATCCTCTTTTTTTTTTTTTTTTTTTGAGACAGAGTCTTGCTCTGTCACCCAGGCTGGAGTGCACTAGCACGATCTTGGCTCACTGCAACTTCCGCCTCCCGGGTTCAAGCAATTCTCCTGCCTCAGCCTCCCTAGTAGCTGGGACTACAGGTACCCGCCACCATGCCCAGCTAATTTTTTGTATTTTAGTAGAAACGGGATTTCACCATGTTGGCGAGGCTGGCCTCGAATTCCTGAGCTCAGGCAATCTGCCTGCCTCGGCTTCCCAAAGTGCTAGGATTACAGGCATGAGCCACGCACCCAGCCCTCTTTTTTTTTTTTTTGGAGATGGAGTCTCATTCTGTCGCCCAGGCTGCAGAGTAGTGGTGCAATCTTGGCTCACTACAACCTCTGCCTCAAGCAACTCTCCTGCCTCAGCCTCCCGAGCAGGTGGGATTACAGACGTGTGCCACCATGCCTGGCTAATTTTCATATTTTTAGTAGAGACAGGATTTCACCATGTCAGCCAGGCTGATCTCGGCCTCCTGACCTCGGGTGATCAACCCGTCTTGGCCTCCCAAAGGGATTATAGGTATGAGCCACCGCTCCCAGCCATGCACCCACACTCTTAAAAACATTTTTTTTTTTTTTTTTTTTTTGAGATGAGGTCCCCCTATGTTGCCCAGGCTGACCTCAAACACATGGCCTCAAGCAATTCTCCTGTCTAAGCCTCCCAAAGCATTAGGATTCCAGGCATGAGCCACTGCACCCAGGCTGTACCCTCTTCTTGCTAACTCCCCAGGTATGAGCTCAGAGGCCACTTCCTCCAGGAAGCCTTCCCTGACTCCCAGATTGAATCAGACCCCTCCATGTGCCCCAAAGCTCCCCTCCTGCCCTCATGGATGCCTGTGTGGCTCCAGGCTGGGACTGCCCGTGTCCTCACCAGAGTCCATCTCACACTTCATGCAGGCAGCACCTCTGTCTACCTGGGCACTACCATGTCCCTGGTGCCCAATGCAAAGCCTGGCACATGTCAATGAGAATGTGCCCTTCACAGCTGTCCCTGGCTCTGCACTGGGCACCAGGGACATGGCAGCGTTGAATGAATGAACGAATGAAGAATGAGTGATTTATTGTCACTCGTACAATCGTGGGAGATGGCTCCTTGGTCCAATCTGGTGTCCCAGGTGCTGGTAGGGACAGCAGGGTCTTCTGCAGGCCTCAGCATCCCAGTGATTGGTTTGGAAGATGGTATAACCAGAATCATCACTGCCAGGCTGACCTGGAGCCGTGGAGGGAGAGGGTAGCTGTTAGGTGCAAAAGAAGAGAATTCTTCTTTCTGGGACTCTGGGGAGCTGCAGGTGGAGCCCAGGAAATGGTGTTTTGGAGACACTATTGTAATTTCCAATTTTTGTTTATTATTTTTCTTTTATTTTATTTTTATTTATTTTTGAGGTGGAGTCTCTCTCTGTCATCAAGGCTGGAGTGCAGTGGTGCAATCTCGGCTCACTGCAACCTCTGCCTCCTGGGTTCAAGTGATTCTGCTGCCTCAGCCTCCCGAGTAGCTGGGACTACAGGAGTGTGCCACCATGCCCGGCTATTTTATTTTATTTTTTTAAAATAGAGGCAAGGTTTTACCATGTTGGCCAGGCTGGTCTCAAACTCCTGACCTCAAGTGATTCGCCCACCTCGGCCTCCCAAAGTGCTGGGATTACAGACGTGAGCCACCGTGCCTGGCCCTATTTTATTTTTTTGAGAGGGAGTCTCACTCTGTCGCCTAGGTTAGAGTGCAGTGGTACGATCGTGGCTCACTGCAACCTCTGCCTCCTGAGTTCAAGTGATTCTCCTGCCGCCTCCTGAGTAGCTGAGATTACAGGCACCCACGACCATGCCCGGATAATTTTTGTATTTTAGTAGAGACAGGGTTTCACCATGTTGGTCAGACTGGTCTTGAACTCCTAACCTCAAATGATCTGCGCACCTCGGCCTCCCAAAGTGCTGGAATTACAGGCGTGAGTCACTGCACCCAGCCCAGTTTTTGTTATTTATTTATTTCTATTTTAGAGATGGAGGTCTTACCCTGTTGCCCAGGCTGGAGTGCAGTGGCACAATCATGGCTCATTGCAACCTTGAACTCCTGGGCTCGAGTGACCCTCCTGCCTCAGCCTCCCAAGTAGCTGGGACTACAGGCATGCACCATATGCCTGACTAACCTTTCCTTTTTGTAGAGATGGGGATTTTGGCTGGGCACAGTGGCTCATGCCCCAGCACTTTGAGAGGCCAGGGTGGGAGGATCACTTGAGGCCAGGAGTTTGAGACCAGTCTGGGCAACATAGCTAGACTCTGTACAAAAAATTTTTTAAAAAATGAAATTAGCCTGGTGTGGTGGTGCGTGCCTGTAGTCCTAGCTACTTGGGAGGCTGAGACAAGAGGACTGCTTGAGTTCAGGAGTTCGAGACTGCAGTGAGTCATGAACATACTACTGCACTCCAGCGTGGGTGACACAGAGAGAGACCTTGTCTCAAAAAAAAAAGAGAAAAAGAGACACAGGATCTTGATATGTTTGAAGAGACCAGGATAGTTTTGAACTCCTGGCCTCAAGTGATCCTCCTGCCTCAGCCTCCTGAAGTATTGGGGTTACAGACATGAATCACTGTGCCCAGTAATGCTGGGCACGGTGGCTCAAGCCTGTAATCTCAGCACTTTGGGATGTCGAGGCGGGTGGATCACCTGAGGTCAGGAGTTCGAGAATAGCCTGGCCAACATGGTGAAACCTTGTCTCTACTAAAAATACAAAAAATTAGCCGGGTATGGTGTGGCAGACTTATAATTCCAGCTACTCAGGAGGCTGAGGCGGGAGAATTGCTTGAATCCAGGAGGTGGGGGTTGCAGTGAGCTGAGATCGCACAACTGCACTCCAGCCTGGGTGACAGAGGGAGACTCCATCTCAAAAAAAAAAAAGGC
>NC_045441.1:10537838-10578890 GCF_002776525.5 Piliocolobus tephrosceles | reverse complement strand
AAAAAAAAAAGAGAAGTAGTAGTGTGAAGATATGCATGATATGCATGTGCTTTCTCTCTCTCTCTCTCTCTCTCTCCAGCACATGCTGCTTAGCACCCGCCCACCCCAGCCCATGGCTGTATTAATGAATCCCAAAGAAGCACCCAGGAAGGGCTACACCGAGGCAGAGCAGAGCACGGGCTGAACCTGGATCCAACTCCCAAGTGTAGGACTTGTTCTATGAAGCCTCTTGGGGGCACTTTCTGGAATGTCCCACAGCACCTATGGCTCTCAGCCCGAGACCCTGAGAGGTGGATGCCAGTGGGTTTTGGGGTCCCTGGGGGCTGCCTGGACTGGCCTAACCTGACCCAGCTCAACTTACCCCTAGGTGCTCTGGGGCAGTCATAACAGGTGACACTGTCCTGATGACTGGAGGGCAGAGCTTTCTGGGTTACCCAAGCCAGGTGATAAACAGACGGGGTCTGTCCCCAGGGATGTGCCCACAGGAGAGGATGGCTTTAGCTGCATGCTGGGAGCAGCTTCTGGACTGCTCTCAGAAGCGTGGGGCCCCGTGCAGGGCATCGTGGCACTGAGTCACCCTTTTTCCTAGCTGCAGTCCACAACGGCACTTTGCCCTACCCCTTAAGTACATGCATGCGTGAGTGCATGCGTGTGTGTGTGTGCGCGCGCACGCGTGTGTGTGTGTGTGTTGTAAATTCATTGCTTTTGGTCTTCCTTTTATTTTCTTTCTTTTTTTTAGAGACAGGGCCTTGCTTTGTCACCCAGGCTGCAGTGCAGTGGCATGATCACGGTTCACTGCAGCCTCCAACTCCTGGGCTCAAGCAATCCTCCCGCCTTGGCCTCCAGAGTAGCTGGGACAACAGGCACACATCCCCATGCTGGGCTATTTTTTAAATTTTTAGTAGCGATGAGGTCTCGCTATGTTGCCCAGGCTGGTCTCAAACTCCTGGGCTCAAGCAATCTGCCCACCTTGGCCTTCCAAAGTGCTGGGATTACAGGCACAAAACACCGCTCCCAGCCTTCTTTTCTTTCATGAATGTAGTGACAGACCTTGGTTGGTGTCTAGTCTCTCTTCTGGTTTGCTGTGTGACTCTGCACCAGTCACTTGGCCTCTTTGGGCCATAGTTTTATCATCTACCCTAAATGCCCTTTGAAAAGTTTCTTTGTAAATTGGATGTTTGGGGGCATGGTACAGGTTGCCGATGGACCAGCATCATGGTGGTGGTGGGCTCTCAGCTCTTCCCTCACCTGACTGAGTTCACTACTGTGTCTGAGCCTGGGACCATGGGAGGCTCTGATGCCAGTTTCCTGAGGCTGGGACCCAACTGAAGCCTCCACTTAGGGATCAATCAGGGAGGGCTTCCTGTAGGAGTTGATGCTGGAGTGGGCCCTGAAGGGCGAGGTTGGGGAAACACCTTTCCCGACAGGACGATCAGCCATTGCAAAGGCCAGGAGGCAGCTGTAGGACAGTGGGGGGTCTCAGAGGGACAGAGGTGGAGCATAGAGTCAGGGATGTCTGAGCAGGGCCTGGTCACTGTGCCTCAGGGTTTAGTTTTGGGCAGGAAAGGAGCTGGAGGGGCTCATTGTGGTCAGAGTTGGGGCACCCCAGGGCATGGCATGGGCATCTGCCAGACCTGGGATCCACCTACCATCTACCCCCATGTGACCTTGGGCTTTGAGCCCCACCTCTCTCGTTGGTAAAACATCTAATAGACATGTTGGGAGGAGTAAATTAAAGCGGCTCCTTGCTCCTGGTACAGGTGGGGTCTGCCCCTTGCCCCCTTGGTTTTGGGGTAGTGGCACCCTTGAGCCTTCTCACTCTCACACGGGGGCCTAAAACCACTACCCCCAAACTAGGGGAGAAAACGCACAGGCGAGGAACTATCCTGGAAGGATGTGAAGAGGAACTATCCTGGAAGGATGTAAGTGAGGGTGCACCCTCACTTAGGGAGCCCCGCTTGGGCCAAGCCTTCTGCCTGGCACTCAGCATGGCATCCTCCCTTACTCCGTGGACTGGGATTCTCCTGGGTGGCCGCTCCCTCCCCACAGTTGATTCCTATTCGTCCACTTTGTCCTGCGTCCCAGGGGCATGGACGGGCGGTGCACTCCAGGTCTCCTGCTAAGGGACCGAGAGGCACCTGGGACCACGGGAGCTACCGAGGGCTAAGAATGCCAGGGATGGGGAGGGAGGGTGGCAGAAGGGGCCCCGGGTGCGTGTTTGAGCTTTGAGGCGAGCCTGGGGCCCCGGGAGTAGGGCCCCGGGGAGTGGGGACCCGGTTGGTGGCAGCGGGGCCCCTTCGGTCTATCCCGATCCTCGTTAGCGCGGCGCCACCTAGCGGCGTCCGAGGGAAGCGGCAGCGCGACCTCTGCCAGGGCGGCTCGTGGGGTCCAGAGTTCCCCGCGCTTCTGCTGAGCCCTCGGGGAGCGAATGACGGGGGGACGGGGGTGGGTACAGGAAGGGGCAACCCTGGCCTCGACCAGAGGAGCAGGAGGCGACGGCAAGGCTGTAACTCCTGACACCTAAGGGCCTGGATGCCCGGGGGAAGAGGCGGGAAGAAGGAAGGCAGGGCTGACTCAGCGCTGATCTTGGCCCTGACCTTGACCCCAGGCCCTGTAGTTTGCTTCCTTAACCCCAGTTTCCATGAACAGAAGCCTCCACTTAGTCCCATCAGGGAGGTCAAGGGGCAGGCAAGACAGGTGGGATGTCCAGCCTGGGCAGGGAGGAAGGTCAGCCCTGGGGGTGCAGCAGGGATGGCGGGGGCTGGGTAGGGTGAGCTCAGGGTGGCGCTGGGAGGGACAGGAGACACAGGCTGTGGGTCACATGCCCAAGATAGGCTGCAGGGTGGGACCTGTGACAGAGGATCCCAGGAGGCGGAAGGTCAAGGACCTGCGAGGCCAGGGGCTGGAGGGCGCCCATCCCCACAATAGGACCCCACCTGGTTCCTTGCAAGTAGGAGGCCCCCAAGCCTTTGCCCATATATCTATCCTGACCCCCAGTCCTGCAAGCCACAGCCTCTTCCTCCCTCCCCTGTCTCTGGAGGACCCACCAGAAATTCCATGTTTAAGTCAAGCAGAACGGACACGTCTTTAGGGAGCCTGATGGTGGGGTGCCAGGGTCTGAATGGCGCTGTGTGTAGGGGGGTCGTGTGCTCGGCTCCCAAGCCGGGGGCAGGTCGTTCTGGCTCTGCCCAGATTCCACGTTGACTTTTGGAGCAGACCAGCATCTTCCCCAGCAAAAGGCCCCGTGGCACCGGAAATTCCTGTGTGTGGGGCTGCAGATGAACCATCTATGGGTGAATGGACCCCAATACTATGGCAGAACCCCAATACTGCAGTGGCACCTCAGTGCAAGGTAAGGCCATGCACACTTGTCATAGGACATGGAGAGACATTAGCGTAGTAATGATACCTATGTGTGTGTGTGTGTGTCTATGTGAGTACAACTCTGTGTTAGTGTATGTGTGTGTATTTGGTGTGTGAATACATGTCTGTGTGTGTGTGTTTGTGAGTGTGTGTCTCTGTGTGTTAGCATGTGTATTCATTTGAATGTGTAAATACATGTCTGTGTGTAAGTGTGACTCTGTGTGAACGCCTGTGTGTGTCTCCGCGTTAGTGTGTATGTGAATGCATGTCTGTGTGTGCCTGTGTGTATCTGTATGTCTGTGAGTGTATATGTGAATGCACATCTGTGTGTGTATGACTGTAGTGTGTGTGTGTGTGAATGTGTGTCTGTGTGACTGGGGGTTGGAGGGTGTGAGTGGAGCTCTGGGCAAAGTGGTCCCTGTAGCTGTATAATTTGGAAAATGCCTTCTATGCCTTGCCTGCTTCCCTGGGGCAGGGGGTGCCTTCCTATTTCCCTGGCGAAGGCTGCAAACTCCTCCTGGTGTAGGGGGTCCCCTTCTCTCCTCTCCCTCCCCTCCACGTCTTGCCCACAACCCACAGTCCTGCTCTTTGCAGAGGCCCCCTTGGGCTGTGTCTGCTGGTTGGGGCTTGGGGCCACCCTGCTTCGTGACTTTAGCCTGAGAATCTTTTTATTTATTTATTCATTTTTCTGAGACTGAGTCTCACTCTGTGGCCCAGGCTCCCGGGTTCAAGCAATTCTCCTGCCTCAGCCTCCCGAATAGCTGGAATTACAGGCATGCACCACCATGCCCAGCTAATTTTTCTATTTTTAGTAGAGACGGGGTTTTGCCATGTTGGCCAGCCTGGTCTTGAACTCCTGACCTCAAATGATATGCCCGCCTTGGCCTCCCAAAGTGCTGGGATTACAGGTGTGAGCCATTGTGCCTGGCCCAGCCTGAGAGTCTTATATAAGGAGATTCAGGTGGAAAACAATGAGGACATAAAGCTATATGGTATGTGCTTTAAAAGTCAAGATGTGGGCCTGGCACAGTGGCTCACATCTGTGATCCCAGCACTTTGGGAGGCCGAGGGGGGCAGATCACCTGAGGTCAGGAGTTCGAGATAAGTGTGAGTAACATACCAAAACCCTAGCTGTGCAAAAAATTTGAAAAATCAGCCGGATATGGTGGCACGTGGCTGTGGTCCCAGCTACTTGGGAGGCTGAGGCAGGAGGATTGCTTGAGCCCTGGAAGTCAAGGCTATAGTGAGCTGTGATTGCGCAGCTGCATTCCAGCCTGGGCCACAGAGTGAGACCTCAGTTCTAAATCAATCAATCAATCAATAGAAAAAGCCAGGTGTGGCCAGGTGCACTGGCTCATGCCTGTAATCCCAGCACTTTGGGAGGCTGAGATGGGTGGATCACCTGAGGTTAGGAGTTTGAGACCAGCCTGGCCAACATGGTGAAACTCCATCTCTACTGAAATACAAACATTAGGTGGGCATGGTGGCGCGCCTGTAATCCCAGCTACTCAGGAGCCTGAGGCAGGGGAATCACTTGAACCCGGGAGACGGAGGTTGCAGTGAGCCAAGATCACGCCACTGTACTCCAGCCTGGGCCACACAGCGGGACTCGATCTTAGACAAACAAACAAACAATAAATAAATAATAAAATGAAAAAGCCAAGTGTATGGGGATTCTTGCGTTTTTTTCTGCTGTGTCTGGGGCCTGGAGAAGTCCAGAACTTGCCGCTCCAGACTGGAATAAGGAGAAATAGAGACCTAGTTTCTCAGTGGGAATCTTGGACCCTTAAGGTTCCCTTGCTGTTCGTTTTTTTTGTTGTTTTGTTTTGTTTTTTGAGACGGAGTCTCACTCTGTTGCCCAGGCTGGAGTGCAGTGGCGTGATCTTGGTTCACTGCAGCCTCTACTTCCTAGGTTCAAGCGATTCTCCTGTCTCAGCTTCCTGAGTAGCTGGGATTACAGGCGCGTGCCCCCATGCCCGGCTAATTTTTGTATTTTTAGTACAGACACGGTTTTGCCATGTTGGCCGGGCTGGTCTCAAATTCCTGGTCTCAGGTGATCCAGTCATCTCGGCCTCCCAAAGTGCTGGAATTACAGGTGTGAGCCCCCGCGCCCGGCCGCCTTTGATTTTTTGACCGTGCTTGGAGTCTGTTTTCTGGAGAAGAGGAAGCACGTCAGCCCGATTTCTATCTTGAAATGACAGGACTTGGGGACATTGGAGGATGCTGCATAGAAATTTGACCAATGTTTTTTGCCCTTTTGTCACGCCAGTCAGGGCGCAGATGGCCACGGTTGGGAGGGAGGGGAAGTCCCCTTCCTGTGTGTGCGCCTATGGCGTGCGTGGCTGTCTACGCCCTGACCACATTCAGCTTCTCAGCTTCTCAGCAGCCCCCTGGGTGTAGGGGCAGGGCTGAGCCTCTGAGAGGTTATAAACCCTCCTCGATCAAGGTCCCTCCATTTGTAAAGTGGTACAGCCAGATTCGAATCCAGGCTTGACCGACCCCAAGGCTCTGCACTTGCCGAAAGGCATGAGCTCAGACCCACACCAAGGGGACGGTGGGGCCTGGGTGTGCCTCAGTGTGGGCACCGCTTGTGCCCACTGCCCAGAAGCCTGGCTGTTGCTCCCCGGGGCTGTGAGAGCTGGCCTTCAAGGTCATGGTGGACAGTTATTCTGTGCTTGAGTTTTGGGCTCAGAGTTCACGCAGACATCTGGCCACTCTGAGAACCGTCCCCAGGTGTCATCATTCCTGGGGCCACACAGAGCCCTGACCTGTGCCCCACTTGGGATTGTCTTTGTCTCCATTGTCTGGTGTGGGAGGAGGGCACAGGGCTCTGGCAGGCTCTGACGACCTGCAGCTGTGCTGTAGGGCTTGGGTGGTGGGACTCCAGCTTCTCCTCTAGGCTTTTTCTCTTTCTCAGCTTCCTCTCCTGCAAGACGGTTTAGCAGCAGGATCAGGTGAACTTGAAACCAGCCTGGCGGCTGCGGGTCTCTCTGCCCTCTGTGCTCCAGCCAGTCATCAGTCCTGCCTAGACACCTGGATCCAGTTCCTGCTTTCCTCTGTCCTTTTATTTATTTATTATTTATGTATTTATTTATTTATTTTTGAGACAGGGTCTCAACTCTGTTGCCAGGTTGGACTGCAGTGGTGTAATCACAGCTCACTGCGGCCTCCAACTCCTGGGCTCAAGGGATCCTCCGGACTCAGCCTCTCAAGCAGCTGGGACCAGAGGCACGCACTACCACGTTCAGCTAATTTTTTAAATTTTTTATTTTATTTTTTGAGATGGAGTCTTGCTCTGTCGCCCAGGCTGGAGTGCAGTGGCCGGATCTCAGCTCACTGCAAGCTCTGCCTCCCGGGTTCATGCCATTCTCCTGCCTCAGCCTCCTGAGTAGCTGGGACTACAGGCACCCGCCACCTCGCCTGGCTAGTTTTTTTGTATTTTTTAGTAGAGACAGGGTTTCACCGTGTTAGCCAGGATGTTCTCGATCTCCTGACATTGTGATCTGCCTGTCTCGGCCTCCCAAAGTGCTGGGATTATAGGCTTGAGCCACCACGCCCGGCAATTTTTATTTTTATCGAGATGGGGTTCTCCCTGTGTTTCCCAGACTGGTCTTGAACTCCTTGGGCTCAAGTGATCCTCCCACCTTGGCCTCCAAAAGTGCTGGGATTATAGGCGTGAGCCACCACACCCAGATGCCCAGCCTCCCTGCTCTTTAAAATAATTTTTTTTTTTTTTTTTTTTTTTAGAGGCAAGGTCTTGCCCTGTCACCCAGGCTGGAGTGCTATGGCATGAGCATAGCTCACTGCAACCTCCAACTCCTGGGCTCAAGCGATCCTCCTCTCTCAGCCTCCAGAGTAGCTGGGCTATACTATAGATGCTCACCACCATGCTTAGCTAATTTAAATTTTTTTTTTTTTAGACAAGGGTCTTTCTGTGATCCCCAGGCTGCTCTCAAACTCCTGGCCTCAAGTGATCCTCCCACCTCAGCCTCCCAAAGTGCTGCAATTACAAGAATGAGCCACCTTGCCCAATCCTGGTTCTTTACAAGTGATTTCCTGCCCATCCTCGGCTCGGGTCTTTCATTGATCAGCATCTAAAAATTGAGACTGATATTAGTGTCAAAAGACAGGTAAGGAAACTGAGGCATGGGGAGGAAAATGATGTACCTGAGGATGCACAGAAATTGGTGGGTGAGTTGGGCCAAAACTTGGAGCCCTGGGTGGTGTCATTTCACTGGGGATTACTGGATGAGGAGTCCAGGGACATCTCTTGTCTTAACGAGTGACTCCCTCTGAATAGTTTTGCATTTTATTTTGTTTTTTGAGATGGTCCCACTCTGTCACTCAGGCTGGAGTGCAGTGACACTATCTTGGCTCTCTGCAACCTCCACCTCCCAGGTTCAAGTGATTATCCTGCCTCAGCCTCTGGAGTAGCTGGGATTACAGGTGCGCACCACCACACCTGGCTAATTTTTGTCTTTTTAGTAGAGGTGCAGTTTCACCATGTTGGCCAGGCTGATCTTGAACTCTTGACTTCAAGTGATCCATCCACCTCAGCCTCCCAAAGTGCTGGGATTACAGGTGTGAGCCACCATGCCCGGCTTCTGAATGGTTTTAGATTTCACCATGTGTGAACATAGGGATGATGGTGATATATAAATATAGGTAACATATTTTGAAAACAACATAGAAGTTTGTTTCTCTTGCATATAATAGTCTGACCACAAACAATCCAGGGCTTCCATGGCAGCTCCACAGTCTCAAGGAACCATTTTCCGTTTTCCTTGCATCTTGCTGGGTTTTCTTGTCTTGCTCAGTAGGTGACTTCTATCTTTGAGTCCAATATGGCTGCCTCAGCTCCTGCCATCACTTCAGTAACCCAACCAGTGGCAAGGGGGAAAGAGGAAGGGAAAAGTGTGTGCCTTTCCTTTCTTTCCCCCTCCAGTTTAAAAAAATCAGATGGACTGGATGCCGCAGCTGACGCTTATAATCCCAGCACTTTGGGAGGCCGAGGCAGGTGGATCACCTGATGTCAGGAGTTCGAGATCAGCCTGGCCAACATGGTGAAGCCCCATCTCTACTAAAAATGCAAAAAAATTAGCTGGGCGTGGGGGTGCACGCCTGTAATCCCAGCTGCTCAGGAGGCTGAGGCAGGAGAATCGCTTGAACCCGGGAGGTGGAGGCTGCAGTGAGTGGAGATCACACCATTGCACTAAAGCCTGGGCAACAAGATGAAACTCCGTCTCAGAAAAAGAAAAAAAATCAGATGATGCAGCCTGGGCAACATGGTGATACTCCATCTCTACTAAAAATAAAAAAAAAAATTAGCGGGGCATGGAGGTGCATACCTATAGTCCCAGCTGCTCAACAGGCTGAGGTGGGAGGATTGCTTGAGCCAGGGAGGTCAAGGCTGCAGTGAACTGTGATCGTGCCACTGACTCCAGCCTGAGTGACGGAGGAACACCCTGTCTCAAACAAAACAAAACAAAGCAAAACAAACCCAAAAAACAACCACCAGATGAAGATATTTTAGTGACGAGATTAAGGCTCAGAGAGGTTAAGTGCTTTGTGCAATGTCACACAGCATGTGAATGACAAGGCTGGGACTCATGGGTCTGCTGACCGTAGGACTTCGCTTGAGCTATGTGTGCTGTTTTCGGGAGAGGCTGTGGCCATATACAGGGCACAAGGATGGGGAGGGGGGCTGTCCCCAATGTTCCCCCTACCCCCAAGCAGACAGAGAAATCCATCTGGGACCTCCACCCCTGGGAGCCAGGCCAGGAATTTTCCCCACAGCCTAGGAGAGGTCACATTAGTAATCTGCCTGTCCTTCCCTTCTCTTCCCAGGAGCTTTAAGATGCTGGGAAAATAGGAATGACTTAGTAATGAGTTACTTTAATTGGATTTTCCCCCAGTATTGGTATGCAGAGGTTATCGTTGAATGATTTACTGAGTAGCCCATGCCAGAGTTCAGCTGTGGTGCAGGCGTGTGTGTGCGTGCCTGGTGTGAGTGCACAGACACGCACTTCTGTACAGATACATGTCTGTGTGCATGCGTGTGTTTCCTGCACTTTCAGAAGGGCCTCAAACAGCTCTTTATCCAGTGGGCACTTCTCCCTCCACCCCTCCATCCCCGCCTCCCGCAGGAGGGAAGCCAGGAGGGGGATGGCTGGCAGCGGGGCACAGCGAGGAGCTGTGTCTGGGATGGTGTGTGTTGTCACTGGCAGCCAGGCGTATGAGTCACCGGCCAAATTAACTCAAGTTTCCTTTGGGGAAAAATGTAATCAGTTATTGCATTCTGGTTCATTTTAGCAAATTAACTCATTCGGTTTTTTATTTTTATTTCTTTTTAATTTTGGGGGTGGCGGCGGTGGCTACAGCTGGGAGGGGGTTGGTGGAGGCCTGAGTGGAGGCAGCCATGTGCGCATGTGTGTACGTGCGTGTGTGCATGTGTGTGTGCGTGCGTGTGTGCGTGCGTGCGTCCATGTGTGTGCCTGTATGCATGTGTGTGCGTTTGTGTGTGCACATGTGTGTCTGCGTGTGTGTGCCTGTGTGTGCATGTGCATGTCTGCACGTGTGAGCGTGTAAAGGCCCTAAGGGTACTTGAGGACCGGCTTCCAGAGAAGGTGGGTCAGGACCGAGCCTAGGACAGGGGCTGCTGTCCTGGGGCCCGACGTGACCTCATGTCCTGCTCGGAGCTGCAGGTGGAAACACCTCTCTGAAGAAGGACTTTGCTGCCCACAAAGCACATTCCCTCGACACTCTTGTGCCCACCAACCAGGAGGGCATGGTGGCTGGGCTGTGCCCAAGTGAGGGGGGCTCCTGGGGCCTGAGCAGGCCTCCTCGCTGCAAGGCACCGGTCTGGAAGATTCCACCAGGCCTGTCTGTGTGTGAACGATCCCACTGTCATGACTCCCAAGGCACTGAGGGGCTCAGTCCTCCAGCCTGGGGTTTTTATGTTTGCTCTTGCATTTCATTCTTACTTCTAGCCCTAAGGTAGGTACTGCAAACCCTGTTTTACCTCCTGAGCACGGGAATCTCACCCGAGTTCACAAAGTGACCCCAGGCGCTGCTCCCTTCCCCTCTTAAGCGGGTCCTGTATCTTCCCCGCCTCAAATGGTGGGGAGTACGAAGGGCATTTTATCCTTTTTTTTTTTTTTTTTTAAATGGGGTTTCGCTCTCTTTGCCCAGGCCAGAGTGCAATGGCATGATCTCAGCTTACTGCAACCTCTGCCTCCTGGGTTTAAGCAATTCTCCTGCCTCAGCCTCCTGAGTAGCTGGGATTATAGACCCACTGGAGTCATGGGTCTGAGCAGGGGGTCTGTGGGATGGGGGCCGGGGCAGACAGTGCTGTGTTCATTTTGAATAGGACAGTGCCAGGAAGGCCCCGCCAGAGCCCCGTCCTTCCTTGGTTTGTCCCCACCATGCCTGGCTAATTTTTTTTGGTATTTTTAGTAGAGATGGGGTTTTGTCATATTGGCCAGGCTGGTCTCGAACTCCTGGCCTCAGGTGATCCACCCACCTTGGCCTCCCAAAGTGTGGGATTACAGGTATGAGCCATTGAGCCCGGCCAGCATTTGATCTTGAAGAGTTGGCTGGGTGCCGGGGCTCATGTCTGTAACCCCAATGCTCTGGGAGGCCAAGGTGGGAGGATCAGTTGAGGCTGGGAGTTCAAGACCAGCCTGGGCAACATTGTGAGACCCCATCCCTAGATAAAAATTTTAAAATTAGCCAGGTGTGGTGGGATATGCCTGTAGTGTAGTCCCAGCTACCCGGGAGGCTAAGGCGGGAGGATTGCTTGAGCCCAGGAGTTGGAGGCTGCAGTGAACTATGATAGCGCCACTGCATTCTAGCTTGAGCAGCAATCAAGACCCCTGCCTCTATGAAAAAAAAAAAGAGGTAGGTGTGGTGGCACATGCCTGTAGTCCCAGTTACTCGGGAGGCTGAGGCAGGAGGATTGCTTGAGCCCAGGAGTTGGAAGCTGCAGTGAGCCACGATGGTCCACTGCACTCTAGCCTGGATGACAGGGTGAGACCCCGTCTCTTAAAAAATAATCATAATAAAATAAGATAGCCATTCCAAGCCAAAGAGCCTGAGGGTGGCCAGTGGTTCCGATCCTGGGGGCTTCCCTTGGGTGGTGGTGGGGAACTGTGGCCTTGCGGGCCTCCCTGCCGACCAGACGACATCTGCTTCTGGTTGGGGTCTTAGTGCAGACTTTTTCTCTCCTGGAAAGTCCCCTCCTCCCTCTGCATCAGGCCCCATCCAGGCCTTAGCAGCCTAACTTCTGCTTTCCCTGAGAGCCTTCGAGATCTCCCCTAGCTCGTGCACCCTCCCCCCAACTTCTCCCACCTTTCCATGTCCCACTCTGCCGTGCTCTGGTCCTGCTGACCATGGCTGCTAGATGGGGATCCACGGTGGGGATGGAGAAGAGCCCCAGCCTGCGTGTAGGGTGGGATGGGCCACCCCACTGGAGTCATGGGTCTGAGCAGGGGGTCTGTGGGATGGGGGCCGGGGCAGACAGTGCTGTGTTCATTTTGAGCAGGACGGTGCCAGGAAGGCCCCGCCAGAGCCCCGTCCTTCCTTGGTTTGTCCCCAGATACCGCACAGCCCCCAGACAGCTGGGCTGGGCCTTGATCCCAGAAGTTTCTTCTGAGTCCCCTGAGCCCTTCAGCCCAGCGGCTTTCATTTCTGCTGGGGATTCACTGACCTCAGTGCTGCCACGACATTGCCTTGGGACAGTCTCTCTCCAGCTGGGACCTGGGATTCCCGCTCCTTAGGTGGGAACAATAGTAGGGAATAGTTTACATAAGCTTAAGTTCATTCATACTATCCTACAGGGATATATATATATGTATGTGTATAGATATTTATGCATATGTAACCATCCATCCACACACATGGTCACCAATGGTAACTGGAGTACCTCTGGGTCATGGAATTATCAGTGATTTCTATTTTGTTTCTTTTTTTCTGTCTCTTTTTTTGGAGACAGGGTCTCACTCTGTTGCCCAACTTGGAGTGCAATGGTGCAATCTCGGCTCACTACAGTCTCAAACTCCTGCCCTAAAGCAATCCTCCCACCTTAGCCTCCCAAGTAGCTAGGACCACAGGCATGTACCACCACAGCTGGCTAGTTATTAAAATTGTTTTTGTGGAGAAGGGGTCTTGCTATGTTGCCCAGGCTGGTCTCAAACTCCTGAGCTCAAGCGATCTTCCCATCTCAGCCTCCCCAGTAGCTGGGACTACAGGTGCACTCCACCATGCCAGACTCATTTTTCTATATTTTGTAGAGATGGTTGGAGCGGGGAGGTCTTGCTATGGTGCCCAGGCTGGTCTTGAACTCCTGGGCTCAAGCGATCCTCCTGTCTTGGCCTCCCAAAGTGCTAGGATGACAGGCATTAGCGTCCCCAGCTGAGACCATTTTCTCTTGTGCTTCCACATCATGGGGCTGGTAGCTTTGAGGATGATGAGATGGTGCCTTGTAGAAGATTGTGATGCTGTTGACATTGGACGCCCACACTTTGGAGCGGACTTCACATGTGTTTGCTGTGGTGGCGTATTCCATGAGGTGGGCAGTGTGGCCAACCCTTGGGGGTCCTAGTAGCCCAGGGGGCTGCAGTGCCATGCAACAGGAGAGGGAGAGCCTCAGGGGTGCACTGCAGCCAAGCTGGAGTTTCGAGGGCCTCCGTGAGCCCTCCCTGGGTTCCTGGCATAATCTGGGAGGATCTGGGGGGAACACAGGGACCTCCTCCTGCAGAACTGCGGGCTTTCAGGGGCACAAGCCCGGCCCGAGGGTTGGATGGGGGAGGAAGATACATCTGCCCACACGCGCACGCACACCATGGCAGGGTGGGGCTGAAACCACCCGAGGGGTTCACCTTGCCCGCTGCCTAGATAGAGCTGATTCATCAAGACAGGCAATTGCAATAGAGAAAGAGTAATTCATGCAGAGCCGGCTGTGCCGGAGACCAGAGTTTTATTATTACTCAAATTAGTCTCCCGAGCATTTGGGGAGCAGAGTTTTTAAGGACAACTTGGTGGGTGAGAGGAAGCCAGTGAGCCAGGAGTGCTGATTGATCAGCGATAAAATCATAGGGAGTGGAAGCTGTCTTCTTGTACATGTTTAGATGCTGTTTTAATTACATGCAAATGAAGGGGTGGAGTATTCAGAAATTTATAGAAAGAGGGTAGTAACTTCTGGGTGTTGTGGCAAAGGGAAACTGACACGGGGCTGGTGGGCATGGCTTATGGAGAGGGGCTTTTTGTGCTTCTTCCTTGTTTCAGCCAGTCCTCAATCTGGTCCTGAGTCAAGCCCCACCTCCTACCTCATATCCACATACATATTAAAAAATCAATATAGGGCTGGGCACGGTGGTTCACACCTGTAATCCTAGCACTTTGGGAGGCCAAGGTGAGCGGATCACCTGAGGCCAGGAGTTCGAGACCAGCATGGTCAACATAGTGAAACCCCGTCTCTACCAAAAATATAAAAATTAGCTGGGGAGTGAGTCTGCTCACCCAATATCCTCTGGGAAGCTCTTCTCAGCTTCCTCTCTCATGACAAGCCCTACCCCTGTTATAAAGGGAAATAACAGATTTATTTTTTAACCGTCTGGTTGTGACTGTTGTCATTTAATGGAGGTTTCTTTGCACAACTGTTGTCTGGGTTGTGCAAACCTGGCAGTTTGCTAGGTCTGAGGCCTCCCTGGGCTGTCCCTCCAGGCCAGGCTGGGGCCAGGGGATGGAGCCAGGTGACTTCCTATGACCTCACCTAGCCCAGACACTATTTTCTCTCCATCTAGATGGTTTTCCCAAGCGCCGGGTGAATCTGAGTAAGACTGTCTATTCTTTCGACGACTACCTTTCAACTCAAGTTATGGTTTTATAAATAATATATATGGCAAGTCGGTGCTGGGGAAAGGACGTTCATTCCGCTCTGAAATATTTATGGCCTGGAGTGTCTGCTTACTTTTCCTTGGAGTCATTTTTTAGCACGGCCTGTCGGAGAATACGACAGCCCAGGGCATCTTCCGAGGCCACTGCATCGAGAGCCCTTCCAGGCGGGCTGCAGGGTTGATTCATCCTGCGGATGTCAGGGGTGGAGGGAGATGGCCGCTCTGCCCGGGAATCACTCCCAAACCCAGAACTCCTAAATTATATCAGGGAGGGCTCTACGCCAGTGACAAGAATCAGCGCCGCTGCCTTTGAAACAGTCACTTTCCAGCATGCAGTTTGAATAATAACATGCACTCCTCTGGCCTTCTCAGATAGGACCTATCCTGTGAGGCGAGCATTATAACCCTCATTTTGCAAATGGGGAAACTGAGGTTCAGAGAGGTTAAGAAATGCCTCAAGGTCATGCTGTCACCAAGTAGGAAAGCCTGGATTGTCAGCCAGCCTGGCAGACCTCTCGTCTCAATCTTTTCTGCTACACTGAGCTGCTACCCACCCTGGCCCCATTACTCAGTAGTAGCTAGGGGCCAGAAAATGGATTCTTTTATTTTTATTTTTTATTTTTTATTCTGTTTGAGACAGAGTTTTGCTCTTGTTGCCCAGGCTGGAGTGTAATGGCGTGATCTTGGCTCACTGCAACCTCCGCCTCACAGGTTCAAGCCATTCTCCTCCCTCAGCCTCCCAAGTAGCTGGGATTACAGGCATGCACCACCATGCCCAGCAAATTTTTGTATTTTTAGTAGAGACAGGGTTTTGCCATGTGGGCCAGGCTGATCTCGAATTCCTGACCTCGTGATCCACCCACCTTGACCTCCCAAAGTGCTGGGATTACAGGCGTGAGCCACCACATCTGGCTGGATTTATTTTTATTTTATTAATATTTCATTTAATTTTATTTAAGACAGTGTCTCACTCTGTTGCTCAGGCTGGAGTACAGTGGTGTGATCGCAGCTCACTGCATCCTTGACTGGCTGTGCTCAAGCGATCCTCCTGCCTCAGCCTCCTAAGTAGCTGGGACTACAGATGTGCACCACCACAACCAGCTAACTTTTATTTTTATTTTTTGTAGAGACTGGGTTTTGCTGTGATGCCCAGACCGGTCTTCAACTCCTGGGCTCAAGTGATCCTCCTGCCTCGGCCTCCCAAAGTGCTGGGTTTATCAGTGTGAACTACTGCACCCAGCCAGAGAATGGATTCAGATCAGCTTCCATTGCAGTGTCTGCCTGTTTGCAACGGTTTGAACTTCAGGGGAGTGGGATCTGGGGCAGAACAGGCTACACCGAACATCTGGGCTGAAATCCCAATCCCAAGGCAATGGTTGTATTCCTGGATGTGTGGAACGGGGTCGGATGAGAATCTGAAGAATGGTGGTGCTGGGAGGGCCCATAGAGTCATCTTGTCTGACTTCCTGTGATCCAGGTGGGAGATTAAGACTCTGATAAGGGAGGAACCTGCCCAAGACTATGAAGGTAGCTGGGTCCCCTTGATCATAATGGTGGCTCTTGGAGTCCAGCCATCTGGTCAACCTCTCTGTCTCCATAACCCCCCTTTCTCCCAGAAGAAAATCAAGACTTGGGAGGGGAGGTGCTTGTTTAGAGTTCCTGGGTGGTTGGATAGAGAGCTGTGCATGTCCTTGATCTGGCTGGAAATCCATGAAAGAGTTCAATCATTTGGAGACTGTGGCTTGAGGAAAAAAATTATGGATCTTTCTGAACTAGCTGAAAAATGGAGTGGGCTACAGTCAGTCCTCTCTCTCTCTATAAAATTATATATGTTTATAAAGATACTAAATTTATATTTATATTATATATTATAATATATTTATAATATAATTCAAATAAATATATAATATAAATATAAATACAATATAAATATATTTGCAATAGGATCTTTCTCTGTTACCCGGGCTGGAGTGCAGTGGTGTGATCATAGCTCCCTGTAGCCTCGACCTCCTGGGGTCAAATGATCCTCCCACCTCAGCCTCCTGAGTAGCTGGAGCTATTGGCATGCACTACCACGCCAATCTTTTTTGTAGAGGTGGGTTCTTGCTGTGTTGCCCAGGCTAGTCTGGAACTCCTGGCCTCAAGTGATCCTCCTAACTCAGACTCCCAAAGCATTTGGATTACAGGCCTGTTATTAAATATAGAGATATTGAATCAGTGATTTGGATTGAATACTGAGGACGGGAATATCTTGCACTGTTCCTCTACCTGGAAGGATCATTTTCTATAGGAAAGACAGTTGGTTAGCACAGGGGCTAAGTCATCACTGTGGCAGATGACAGAACAATTGTGAAATAAATGGATGATGGTGCTTGTGGAAAAGCCCAGCTCAGTCCTAGCTGGAGGGAAGAGTCAGGCCACCTGTTCTCTGACTGCCTTTGCACTTGTCCCACCCTGGACCTGCCCGCCCTCGTGGTGGATAGTCACCAGAGACAGCCCCCAGTGAACCATGCCTCTTGGTTTTCATGCCCTTATATCATCCCCTCTCCTTGAATACGTAGTGGCTGGCCCTGGGTATACCAGGAGAACACAGTGGAGAGGACTGTGTGCCCTGCTAAGTCAGAAGTAGGCTTGCGGCTTCCACCTGGCTCTCTGGTAATGCCTGCTCTAGGGGAAGCCAGCCACTGTGTGACAAGTCTGACTCCTCCGAGGTGGCCATGTTGGAAGGAAGCCCAAGGAGCCTCATGGGGAAGTCTGGCAGGAGAGAGAGTGATTTGGCCAGGCCCTGGGTCTTCTAGCTGAGCCACCAGACACGTGAGTAAGGACCCTCCTGGACTTTTAGTCAGATGACACCAGCCGCTGATGCCATCTGACTATAACTCTACAAGTGACCCCAGGCCAGAACCACCCACCCAGCTGAAACCAGTAAGCCCTATGAAACCATGAGGGTGAGAATCATAAAATTTGTAAAACCACAGTGCTTTGGGTGGCTTGTTAGGCAACAACAGATAACCAGCCTAGCACCTCACACTGCTGATGCCTCCTGGGTCTAGACCAGGACTTCAGGGTGATGTGAAGGTTTCAGCGCTAGCCTTCTCACAAACAGGACAGAATCCAGGCAGCTTTTCAGAGCCTAGACAGTCCGTATTTCCTCTGAGATGGCCTCTCCACACCAGTTAGTAAGCTGCTGAAAGCATGTCCAGGCGTAGCAGAAAGCTAGGCCTGGGCCTGGCGCAGTGGCTCATGGCTATAATCCCAGCACTTTGGGAGGCCAAGGTGGGTGGATCACTTGAGGCCAGGAGTTCAAGACCAGTCTGACCAACATGGTGAAACCCATCTTTACTAAAAATACAAAAATTAGCCAAGTGTGGTGGCACACATCTGTAGTCCCAGCTATCTGGGAGGCTGAGGCATGAGAATTGCTTAAACCCAGGAGGGGAGGTTGCAGTGAGCCAAAATCACACCCCTGCACTCCAGCCTGGGCAACAGAGAGAGAGAGAGAGAGAGAAAGAAGGAAGAGAGAGAGGACGGAAGGAAGAGAGAGAGAGAGAGAGAGAGAAAGGAAAGAAAGAAAGAAAGAAAGAAAGAAAGAAAGAAAGAAAGAAAGAAAGAAAGAAAGAAAGAAAGAAAGAAAGAAAAGGAAGGAAGAGAGAGAAAGAAAGGAAAGAGAGAGAGAGAAAGAAAGAAAGAATGAGAGAGAAAGACAGGAAGGAAGGAAGGAAGGAAGGAAGGAAGGAAGGAAGGAAGGAAGGAAGGAAGGAAGAAAAATGGGGCCTGTTTCTTCTTCTGGACTCGGAACTTGCTCCTGGCTTTGATTTCTGACTATCTACCAAAGAGTGAGGTTAGGAGGCCCCAGAGAATACCCAGGAGACCCACAGTGGGTGAGAGCAGGGCTGCCTCCAGGCCCAGCACTGGGCAAACAGTTAGTGGTTGAGACACGATGAACACAGAAATTGAGAGTAACATCCAGTCACCCAGATGGAAATTCGACATTGCCATGACATTGAAGCTTGTGATCCTCAAACACACAGGGGATTAGACCAGTTTGAGTTTTGTCAGCTTCTGAACTGTGTCACGTTTGATTTGAGCAGCCCTGATTTTGTATGGGTGGGCCACGTTTTGTGCATGATGGCCATCTAGTTTGAGAAGCAGAGTTCGAGCTTTCAATCCTCCTCGGGGAGGAGCCAGTCTGAGATCATATATGCCATTGGTGAGTGCAGTGTGAGTGCAGAGTGAGTGCAGTGCAGTGTGGCTGGATCTTAATTCCCATGTTCACTCCCCCTGACATCCCAGCTGGGGGCATTTGTGCAGTGCACAGGCTGCACAACTGTCTGTGGTAGCCATGAGTGGCTGCAATAAGACTTAAGCAGCCTAAATCTTTCCTTCCTTCCAAAGCTAGGCCTCTAGGGACTCAAGGGTTGCCTCATAAAAGAAATCTGGTGTCCCGTCTTTTAAGGCAAACAGCTAGAAGATTCTAGAAACTTGCATGTCTATTTGTAAAACCAACTGATGACACAGACTCTGGAAATCAGTGGCTTGAATTTCACTTAAAGGCACAAGACCTCAAGTAGCAAATTCATTTAGGCTGTGATTTTTAAAATATCTGAGGAGGAGTCAGAAAGCTCAGTGGACCCCAAGCGCTGGCACTTCCAGAGGCCCGGAGCCAGCTGGCTGTGGTTGACTGGGAGGTGGCTCCCCTAGTCTATTACACCTGGGGTTGTTTGGGGGAAATGCCATATCTAGGTTGGGTCATTCTCAACGGCTCCAGAGTTGTCCTTGGACATGTGGTTGCTCCAGGGTTAATTAAGTCTTGGCATACAACTCCAGCCAGCTCACCTCCCTAGAGGGCATCCCCACAGCCCAGACAGGAGCCTCCAGTTGGAGGGAGCACTTCCCCTAGGGACTCCCTTATTGCCAAGCCTACTCTGACCCAGCCTCCTACAGCAGACCAGGGGTGGGTTTGCGGGTGGCAGGGAGCATCTGGCCCTGGCTCCTTTAAAGATTTTGATAACCTTGGTGAGATAATCACTTTTAAAACTGGTTTTACTTTTTTTTTTTTTTAGACAGAGCTTCACTCGTTGCCCAGGCTGGAGTGCAGTGGCGCGATCTCGGCTCACTGCAATCTCCGCCTCCCAGGTTCAAGCGATTCTCATGACTCAGCCTCCTGAGTAGCTAGGATTACAGGCATGAGCCACCACGCCCAGATAATTTTGTTTTTTTGTTTTTTGTTTTTTTTTTTTTGAGACGGAGTCTCACTCTGTCGCCTGGGCTGGAGTGCAGTGGCCGGATCTCAGCTCACTGCAAGCTCCGCTTCCCGGGTTTACGCTATTCTCCTGCCTCAGCCTCCCGAGTAGCTGGGACTACAGGCGCCCACCACCTCGCCCGGCTAGTTTTTTGTATTTTTTTAGTAGAGACGGGGTTTCACCGTGTTCACCAGGATGGTCTCGATCTCCTGACCTCGTGATCCGCCCGTCTCGGCCTCCCAAAGTGCTGGGATTACAGGCTTGAGCCACCACGCCCGGCTAATTTTGTATTTTTATTGGAGATGGGATTTCACCATGTTGGTCAGGCTGGTCTTGACCTCCCGACCTCAGGTGATCTGTCCAACTTGGCCTCCCCAAAGTGCTGGGATTACAGGCGTGAGCCACCACGCCCGGCTAATTTTGTATTTTTAGTGGAGATGGGGTTTCACCACGTTGGTCAGGCTGGTCTCCAACTCCTGACCTTAGGTGATCTCTCCGACTTGGCCTCCCCAAAGTGCTGGGATTACAGGCATGAACCACTGCGCCCAGCCTGTTTTTAAATTTTAATTAGTATAAGGCCAGGCTTGGTGGCTCACACCAGTAATCCCAGCACTTTAGGAGGCTGAGGCAAGAGGATTGCTTGAGTCCAGGAGTTTGAGACCAGCCTGGGCAACATAGTGAGACCCTGTCTCTACAAAAAAAAAAATACAAAAATTAGTGGGCGTACCACTAATTTTTGGTGTGTACCTGTCATCCCAGATACTCAGGAGACTGAGGCGGGATGATCATTTGAGCCCAGAAGCTCGAGGCTACAGTGAGCCATGATTGCACCACTGCACTCCAGCCTGGGCGACAGAGTGAGATCCTGTCTCAAAACAAACAAACATATACTCATAGGGACCATTTATTAAATATCTGCTTGTGAGAGCTACCGTGTTTGGGGCTACTATTGAACAAACTCATCTTAATTTCACAAATCCTCAATAAGGACAATGAACATGGTGGGCAGAATAATGCCAGCACCATCCTCAACCCGATATCCATGTACTAATCCCTAGAACCTCAGACTCTGTTACCTTATCTGGCAAAAGAGAATTACGATTGCTGACAGAATTAAGGTTGCTAATCAGATGACGTTGAGATAAGCGGTTATTCTGCATGATCTGAGTGGATCCCTTGTAATCAATCAGGTCCTTTTTTGTTTTTGTTTTTGGAGACAAAGTTTTACTGTTGTCCAGGCTGGAGTGCAATGCTGCAATCATAGCTCACTGCAGCCTCAAACTTCTGGGCTCAAGCAATCTTTCCGTCTCAGCCTCCCAAGTAGCTGGGACTGCAGGTGTGCACCACCATGCCCAGCTAATTTTTTTTATTTTTTGTAGAAATGGGGTCTTCCTATGTTTCCCAGGCTGGTCTTGAACTCCTGGGCTAAAAGGATTCTCCTTGCCTCAACCTTCCAAAGTGCTGAAATAGTAGAAGTGAGTCATGGCTCCTGGCTATGATCAGGTCCTTTTTTTTTTTTTATAGAGTTTCACTCTTGTTGCTCAGGCTGGAGTGCAGTGGTGCGATCTCGGCTCACTGCCACCTCTGCCTCCCGGGTTCAAGTGATTCCCCTGCTTCAGCCTCCCGAGTAGCTGGGATTATAGGCATGTGCCACCACACCAAGCTTATTTTGTATTTTTAGTAGAGATGGGGTTTCACCATGTTGCCCAGGCTGGTCTTGAACTCCTGACCTCCGGTGATCTGCCAGCCTCGGTCTCCCAAAGTACTGGGATTATAGGCGTGAGCCCCCGCGCCCGGCCATGATCAGGTTCTTTAAAGCAGAAGGAGGCAGAAAAGGAAGTCAGCGTTAGAAGATTTGAAGATGCTACCTTCCTTGCTGGCTGATATGGTCTGGCTTTGGGTTCCCACCCAAATCTCTCTCTCTTTTTTTTTTTTTTTTTTTGAGATGGAGTCTTGCAAGCTCTGTTGCCCAGGCTGGAGTGAAGTGGTGCAATCTCAGCTCACTGCAGCCTTCACCTCCCAGGTTCAAGCGATTCTCCTGCCTCAGCCTCCCGAGTAGCTGAGACTATGGGCACATGTCACCACACCTGGCTAATTTTTGTATTTTTAGTAGAGATGGGGTTTCACCATGTTGGCCAGGCTGATCTCGAACTCCTGATCTCAGGTGATCTGCCTATCTTGGCCTCCCAAAATGCTGGGATTACAGGCGTGAGCCACTGTGCCCTGCCCCAAATCTCATTTTGAATTGTAATCCCATAATCCCCACATGTTGTGGGAGGGACCTGGTGGGAGGTAACTGAATCATGGGGGCATCTTCTCGCATGCTGTTCTCATGATAGTGAGTGAGTCTCACGAGATCTGATGGTTTTATAAGCATCTGGCATTTCCTCTGCTGACACTTATTCTCTCTCCTGCCACCCTGTGAAGAGTTGCCTTCCACCATGACTGTAAGTTTCCTGAGGCCTCCCCAGCCATGCAGAACGGTGAGTCAATTAAACCTCTTTTCTTATAAATTACCCAGTCCTAGGTATTTCTTCATAGCATCATGAGAAGGAACTAACACACTGTCTCGGAAGATGGAAGGGGACCACAGGCCAAGGAATGTGGGTAGTCTTAGAAGACAGAAAATTAAGGCCAGGCACAGTGGCTCACGCCTGCAATCTCAGCACTTTGGGAGGCTGAGGCAGGTGGATCACCTGAGGTGAGAAGTTCAAGACCAGCCTGGCCAACATAGTGAAACCCTGTTTCTACTAAAAATACAAAATAATTAGCCGGGCGTGGTGGCACACACCTGTAATCCCAGCTACTTGGGAGGCTGAGGCAGGAGAATCACTTGAACCCAGGAAGCGGAGTTGCAGTGAGCTGAGATCACCCCACTGCACTCCGTGAAACCCATCTCATACTTCTGGCTGCCAGAATGATAAGATAATACATTTGTGTTGTTTTCAGTTGCTAAGTTTGAGATAACTTATTGTAGCACCAATAAGGAAAACGACAACAGGATTCAGAGAATCTTAGTAATTTGTTCAAGATAGCACAGCATTGAGATGCAATCTCGGGTGGGTCTGAGTCCAAAGCCCTTGGCCTTTCCTCTGCTCCACACTGCCTCCTGCTGGCACTCAAGGTGCTCCCTCCACCCATGGGAAACATGCACATCCTGAGGGGTTTGGTTGTCTCAAAGGAGAAAAGATGTCTCTTGAAATTTGAAGAGATGCAGGTTTAAATCCCTACCACACCACTTGGAGAAGATACTTAATTTCTCTGAGCCTCAGTTTTCTCATGAACAAAAAGTGTGTGTGGTCTGCGCACGGTGGCTCACACCTGTGATCTCAGCAGTTTGGGAGGCTGAGGCGGGAGGATTGCTTGAGCAGGAATTTGATACCAGCCAGGGCAACAAAGTGAGACCCCATCTCTACAAAAAAGTTTTAAAAATAAGCCAAGCATGGTGGTGCATGTCTATAGTCCCGGCCACTCAGGAGGCTGAGGTGGAAGGATCACTTAAACCCAGGAGGTTGAGGCTGCAGTGAGTAGTGATTACATCATTACACTCTGGCCTAGGTGACAGAATGAGACCCCATCTCTTACACACACACACACACACGCACACACACACACGCACAAAGGCCCTGCTGTCCAATCCATGGCAGTTCCTGTTCTCATGAATTTGTAGCTGTTGTCCATTACTACTTAGCCTCATCCTAGCTGCTCTCCAGTCTTGAGCAGAATGCTTCTTTTTAACTCTCACTGAGTCTTTCTTGTGGATTCAGACACCTCCCAAGGCCAGAATGGTTCCAAAGGACCTTGGGTAGTTTGTCTTGTATTTGTCATGGTTTTACTCTCTCCATTTTGATATCAGCAGACGCCTTTCCCTTTCTTTCCTCCACACATGGGAGCTAAAGAGAGACACTCAGGTCACACAGTGCAGAGAGCTTGGTATCCCTCCCTGATCCCTCAGAAGGCTGGTTAGCAAACACAAAGGGGCAGCCAGCACAGGTTCACTAACAGTCTCTAGTGGTATGCTACAGGGCTCTAGCCTGGAGCTGGGTGTCGTCACTGATTAGGTGCCTGACAGAGATGAAGCCAGCAGATCAGATCTGCAGAATGTGCCCATTTCCTTGGGGGTTTCCAGGAACTGTGGTCAGGATGACAGTGCAGGGCACTTTCCTCACGGAGGCTGGGGGAACTGGCTGAAGCTGCATTATCTCCTGCAGGGAACACATAACACCTCTGGGTGACCGATTTCCTTTGCCTGGAATCTCAGGGTGCCCTTCCAATATATGGCACTCGTTGCAAGGAGGCTGCATGTGTTTCATTGCTAGGAAGCAGCTGACTGAGGTCTTCAGTGTTGGAAGGCCATTCAGGGGGTGAGCAGGACCTGGGCGGGGCTCAGGTTGGGTGTACTGGTGGAAGCACTGGAACAAGGGGGCCCCCTGCCTAGCAAGCTCCTCACGCAGATGGGTGTCCGTGCACCCTTCCTGCTGCCCCTGTCAGGACAACCAGACTGGGAAGCCGGGGCAGCAGCCGTTCCTCTCTGCTCAGCCTCTGCTTGAAGGAACTTCTTCCTTGGGCAGTGGTGCCATCCTAGCTCACTGCAGCCTTGACCTCCCGGGCTCAAGTGATCCTCCCACCTCAGCCTCTTGAGTAGTTGGTACTACAGACACCTGCCACTAGGCCCAGCTAATTAAAAAAGTTTTTTTTTGTAGAGACAGGGTCCTGCTACATTGCCCAGGCTGGCCTCAAACTTCTTCTGCCTCAGCCTCCCAGAGTCTCGGGATTATAGCTGTGAGCTACTGCACCTGGCCTTCCTGCACCCTTTTGTCAAACGTCACCTTCCCATTGAGGCCTTCCCTGGCCACCCTGACTCAACTTTCACCCTCTAACCCACCACAGGCATTTCATGTCCGTCTTCCCTGTTATTTTCCTCCTTAGCACTTAGCACTATCTAACCTATTGTATGTTATTTTACTTGTGTATCTTTCTCCCTAGAATAGAAGCTCCAAGAGGACCAGGGCTTTGTCCATCTTGTTCACTAAGGTGTCCCCAGTAACAAACACATTGCCTGGCAGAAGGGATGCTCAAGACATCATGTTTATTGAATGAGTGAATGAATGAATGAATGAATGAACACAAGCAGTCCTCTGCAAACATGATCCTACTTCTGGCCTAGTGCAGTGGCTCATGCCTGTAATCCCAGCACTTTGGGAGGCCAAGGCAGGTGGATCACCTGAGGTCAAGGGTTCGAGACCAGCCTGGTCAACATGGTGAAACGCCATCTGTACTAAAAATACAGAAATTAGCCAGACGTGCTGGTACGTGCCTGTAATCCCAGCTACTCAGGAGGCTGAGGCAGGAGAATCGCTTGAACCCGGGAGGCAGAGGTTGCAGTGAGCCAAGAACACACCAATGCACTTCAGCCTGGACGACAAGAGCGAAACTCCATCTCAAAACAAAAACAAAAACATGATCCTACCTCTGAGCAGTCAGAAGAGCTGGTCAGTTCAGGGATTGGTTTTCTTGCAGAGCCACCAGTGACAGAGGAATCTTGTTGGAGGTTGACCGAGGCAGCTGTGAGCTGAGGATTAGATGAGAACCAGATGTGTTCAGAACTCCATCTCCAACACGTCCCAGCTGTACAACTGGGGCAGGTGACAGATTTTCCAGTTCTGGAAATTTGGGATGACACAGCTGACCTCAGAAGCATCAAGGGCTCTGAAGGGGTCCTCGGCCCCTGGAGACTTTCTGTTAGGGGGAGCTGAGGTTTTGTTTTGTTTTTTTTTTGTTGTTGTTGTTGTTGTTTTTTGGCAGGGGAACAGGGTCTTGCTCTCTTGCCCAGACTGGAGTGCTGTGGTGCAATCATGGCTTACTACAGCCTCGTCCTCCTGGGCTCAAATGATCCTCCCTGCTCATCCTCCTGAGTAGCTGGGACTACAGACATGCACCACGCACCCAGCTAATTTTTAAACTTTTTGTAGAAACAGGGTCTTGCTACATTGCCCAGGCTGGCCTCCAACTCCCAGGCTCAAGCAATCCTCCTGCCTCAGCCTCCCAAAGTGTTGGGACTACAGGCAGGATCTGCAGCACCCAGTCGAGCAGAGGTTCTTGAAAGTGGGGAGGATATGTCTCCGTTCTCCAGTTCTGAAAGGACAGACCAGCCAGAAGCATGGGACAGGCGTGGGTAATGGGTCATGGTGCACAGGGTCTGGGGTCCCTGTGGGAAGGGAGAGTAGAGGAAGCAGGCCCTGGAAATCCCAAAAAGAAAAATGGCTCTAGAAGGCCAGGTCCCCCAGAATGCAGACTCTGGATGGAGGTTTTATGGTCATATGGTCTTGGGATCAACACCTGTAGGGGAGGAGGACAGCAGCAGGGGGCACAGAGGGAGGAGCAGGGCAGTTGCAACAACAGCTCAGTCCACCCTCAGACCCTCCAAAGCTGGAGCCAGGCCAGCCAAGCTCTGCCCCCATCTGCACCGTTGCCCAAGAAAGGCTTGGCCCACAGAGGGTAATACCCAGCCACCTTCCCAGCGGGCAGGGGATGGAGGCGTGATCTTTGGGTCAACAGCACAGAGTGATTAAGATAGAGCATGCCGGGCGCGGTGGCTCACGCCTGTAATCCCAGCACTTTAGGAAGCCGAGGCAGGTGGATCACCTGCGGTTGAGAGTTCGAGACCAGCCTGACCAACATGGAGAAACCCCGTCCCTACTAAAAATGCAAAATTAGCCAGGCATGGGGGCGCGTGCCTGTAATCCCAGCTACTTAGGAGGCTGAGGCAGGAGAATTGCTTGAACTCGGGAGGCAGAGGTTGGAGTGAGCCGAGATCATGCCACTGCACTCCAGCCTGGGCAACAAGAGTGAAATTCTGTCTTAAAAAAAAAAAGACAGGGCTAACCTCAGCACCCCCCTCCTGGCTCCACTGTGGTCCTCCAGCCTTTGACATCTGTGACCAATAGTCACAGTCCTCTGTTCTCCTCACTCTTGGCCCCCTGCCTCCCCTGGGAGCATCTGCGGAACCCGGATCCTTACCTAGAATGGGAATGGCAGAGGAAGACACAGGGGCCAGGCTAAGTGTGAGTGAGGCTGGCGGAGGAGGAGGAAGGGCATTGAGGCTGAGAGCAGGAAGGTAAGAAAGGTCTTAAAGGCCAACGGGCAGAGGATACGGTCAGAAGAGCACAGGGTCTGCACTCTAGGCCTCCTGGCTCTGCTGTGTGGCCTTGGGAAATTCACCTCCCTCTCTGATCTTTTTCTTCTTTACCCGAACAATGGGGACTCGGGGCTCGGGGGAGCAGCAAATGATACGTGGATGAGGAAGGGCCTTGTTGCCCATGAACATGGTCTCAGGGGGCCTCTGCCGGACTCTGGGGCCTTCAGGGCCCGCTGTGTACAGGAGTTGACTGTCTCCGTCTCCCAGGCTGTGTTGCTGGGGGTTGTACTTGGAGGCCTGCCTGGGGCTGGGGAAGGAGATTGCCTCCTTCCTTGGTCTGCTTTCCTTGGAGGCATCCAGGGGGTGCTAGGGTGGCCCCCAGGGTGGTCCCCATTGCTCCACTATTGAAGCCCACGGAGAAGAAGGTTTTTGGCTGAGGTTGAGGAAATAGACAGCCGGTGGTTGCTACAAAGCAGAGTCCAGGAAAAAAAACCGCAGGTTTCCCCGAAGCCTGCACAACCAATCCAGGGCTGGGGAAAACAGCAATTATGAGCCGAGATATTAAAGGCTTCAGGATTTTAATTAACAATGGAATTACCTGGTGGTGGGACCTGCGAGGGAAGGGATAATGAAGGATTGCTGGAGGGTGGTTCGGGGCTTGCATTCCAGCCTCTCCCAGTCCTTGAGAGGCCTGGGAAGGCGCAAAGGGGCTGGCTTTGCACTCGCTAATGAGGAATCTGCAGAGAGCTCAGGGGAGGGCCAGGCAGAGGGGAGGGGCCGCGAGTGCCCCGGAGGCCACCCTTCTCCTTTGGGGAGCAACCTTGGTGATGTACTCAGATGTGTTTGCAGACAGGGCGGTGAGGGGAGCCCAATACAACTCAGGGATCCCCGGCTACAAGGGTCAGTAGGAGGGAGGCCATGCATGCTAACTGGAGCCTCCTGGGTGTGCGGCGGACTTCTGAGTCCCATCTCAGATGCAGGTTAATGAGTAGCCTGGAGATTCTTGTCACATTCAAGTTTCAAAACCAAAGAATTTGAGGCCATTGGTTTTCAAACTCCCCCCACCTTTGATGTTGAGTCTGACGGTGTGACTTGCTTTAGCCAATGATGGTGAGTAGAGGTAACACAAACTGAGGCTTTATTTAATTAATTAATTTATTTAGACAGTGTCACTCTGTCGCTTAGGCGAGAGTGCAGTCTCGTGATCATGGCTCACGGCAGCCTCAACTTCCTGGGCTCAAGCAATCCTCCCACCTCAGCCTCCCGAGTAACTGGGACAACAGGCATGCGCCACCATGCCCGGATGATTTTTTTCTTTTTCGTTTTTAGAGATGGGGTCTTGCTATGTGGCCCAGGCTCGGTCTTGGGCTTGTGGCCTCAAGTGCTCTTCCCACCTCATTCTCCCAAAGTGTTGGGATTACAGGTGTGAGCCACTGTGCCTGGCCAGCCTCTAAATCCTTCCTCTGGCTCCTCTCACCTGTGTGTGACCTTTGGCAAGCCACTTGCCTCTCTGAACCTACCTCCGGAGGGGTGCTTGAAGATGAAATGAGATGACACATGGCGTGTATTAGTCTGTTCTCATGCTGCTAATAAAGTCATACCTGAGACTGGGTGACTTATAAAGGAAAGAGGTTTAATTGACACACAGTTCAGCATGGCTGCAGAGGCCCCAGGAAACTTACAGTCATGGCGGAAGGATAAGCAAACGCGTCCTTCTTCACATGGCAGCAGCGAGAAGTGCCGAGCAAAAGGGGGAAAAGCCCTTTATAAAACCATCAGCCTTCATGAGAACTCACTGACTCTCATGAGAACATGAAGGTAACCGCCCACGTGATTCGATTACCTCCCACTGGGTCCCTCCTGTGACACGTGGGAGTTACGGGAACTCCGATTCAAAATGAGATTTGGGTGGGGACACAACCAAACCACATCACGGCCCAAACTCAATGGGTAATTCTCAGTATGTGTCATGCCTGACATCTCAGCTGCATTGGGCGCCATTAACCTCTGCTCTCCTGGAAGCACATCTTCCTGCCTCTTTCCCTGCACCCTCCTCCCCCCGCACCCACGACTGGCTGTTCTTCAGCAGCTCCTGTGTGGTCAGACTGTTCTCTTCGCTTCTCCTGTAGGGTCTGAGTGGACAGACCTTCTCCTAGGGCCTGGCGGGCAGATCATTCTCTTAGTTTCTCAACTTTGGACAGATCTTTCCTTTGAGGTCTGGATCAGGTATCTGAGTGTCTCTTGAGCTCAGTTCTGATGTCTCTGACATCAAGTGGCTCTCTAGGTTACACTCGCAACTGATGTTTAATAAAAGAATATTAAATAACAATCAAGAGAAGTGAAGTGGGTCTAATTGCTTGTAGGACATTCACTGCTACATAAACTTCAGTTTCTTGGGAATAACTGAAAATCATGCTTAGAACCAGAGTGTCACTGAAGTTGTAGGTTCAGCTATTACAAGAATGCACGTGGTATTAACACTTCTATTGTTTGCTAAGCACTTTCATGTACATTATTGTTTGCTGAGCACTTTGACATCATTCCATTTGCTCATCTGACCTAGGATTCTTTTTTCTATTTGACAGATGAAATTTGGAGGCACAAAGGCTTAGGCCATTCTGCTCAAGGCCCTGTGCTCCCTACTCCACAGCTCTCTGGAAATACACTTAAAGCACTGGACAATTATTGAAGAGATATTTCTGGCAGAGGGTGAAAGATTACATACAGTCTCAGACTTAACAGTGGTGCAACTTAGGAATTTTCGACTTCACGATATGTATTCAGCAGAAACTATACTTTGAATTTTGAATTTTGATATTTTCCGGGGCAAGCGATATGCAGTATGATACTGTCTTGCAGTGAGCTGTAACTCCCAGTCAGCCAGGCAACCATGAGGGTAAACAATCATACTGTACAGTGTACTCTGTTGCCAGATGATTCTGCCCAACCGTAGGCTAATGTCAGTGTTCTGAGTGTAACCAAATTGTGGGTTCAGTCACTTGCTGCTTGTAGAGTCCAGTGAACAAGAGCAAAGTCTGATATAAAGAAAGTGACTTTTTGCTGGGCGTGGTGGCTCACGCCTGTAATCCTAGCACTTCGGGAGGCTGAGGCGGGCGGATCACCTGAGGTCGGGAGTTCAAGACCAGCCTAACCAACATGGGGAAACACTGTCTCTTCTAAAAATGCCAAACTGGTTGGGCGTGGTGGCGCATGCCTGTAATCCCAGCTACTCAGGAGACTGAGGCAAGAGAATCGCTTGAATCCAGGAGGCGGAGGTTGCTGTGAACCGAGATCGGGCCATTGCCTGGGCAACAAGAGTGAAACTCTGTCTCAAAAAAAAAAAAGGGAAGAAAAAGAAAGTGACTTTTTGTTTGTTTGTTTGTTTTTGGAGACAGAGTCTCCCTCTGTTGCCCAGGCTGGAGTGCAGTGGCACAATCTCCGCTCACTGCAAACTCTGCCTCCTGGGTTCAAGCCATTCTCCTGCCTCAGCCTCCCAAGTAGCCAAGATCACAGGTGCGCACCACCACGGCCGGCTAACTTTTGTATTTTTAGTAGAGATGAAGTTTCACCATGTTGGCCAGGCTGGTCTTGAACTCCCGACCTCAGGTGATCTGTCGCCCTGGCCTCCCAAAGTGCTGGGATTACAGGCGTGAGCCACCACGCCTGGCCAAGAAAGTGACTTTTTATTCCAAAGCTAGCTTAGGGGGAGAAGTACAGGCTTCCTGCCTTAAGGGTATCACTTCACTTTCAGGGCAGAAGGCAGGTGAATGACATGCAGGGAAGGAAGCAGGCAGGTTGGGGAGGGTCTTCATGCTAGCTTTGGTGCTGGCATGACCAGACAGTTGAGCTGGTGACTGCTGGCACCTTCGTGGATAGGACTGCGTTGGAGTAGTGGCCAAAAACTCTCCAGGTGGGAGAGAGTTTTGTAGCGGGCACACTTTGGGTGGCAGATGGACTGTTGTCTCCCAAGACAACTTCCTGGTGGGAGAGAGTTCTGCTCTGGTGCTTCTAAACACACAGTTAAATGAACTTACCTGTAGGGCAGCGGTCTACAACCTTTTTGGCACTAGGGACTGGTTTCATGGAAGACAATTTTTCCACAGACCAGAGGTGCAGGGGATGGTTTTGGGATGAAACTGCTCCACTTCAGACCACCAGGCATTAGTTAGATTCTCATAAGGAGCATACAACATAGATTCCTCGGATGCACAGTTCACAATAGGGCTCGCGTTCCTATGAGAATCTAATGGCATCGCTGATCTGACAGGAGGTGGAGCTCAGGCAGTAATGCTCACTCACCTGCCACTCACAGTTCGGTTCCTAACAGGTTCCTGACATGGCCTGGGGGCTGGGGACCCCTAAAATAGGGAGTATCTGGTGCAGGGGAGGTAAAAGGCTATAATTGCATTTCTGAATAGCTATAGGAAGCAGTGTAAAGGAGGAGAGAGAAAAATAATTAAACTATCTCTTAGAAAAAGGGGGTACTTGGTTACACGAGCGTGTTTAAGGTAGGCTTGACTAAGCTACGATGTTTGATAGATTAGGTGTATTAAATGCATTTCCTTCTTCTTCTTCTTCTTCTTGTTTTTTTTTTTTTTTGTTGTTGTTGTTGTTTGTTTGTTTGTATGTTTTTTTGTTTTTTGTTTTTTGTTTTTTTTGAGACAGTTTGACCCTTTTTGCCCAGGCTGGAGTGCAATGGCGTGATCTTGGCTCACTGCAACCTCCGCCTCCCAGGTTCAAGTGATTCTCCTGCCTCAGCCTCCTGAGTAGCTGGAATTACAGGCGCATGCCACCATGCCTGGCTAATTTTTTTTGTACTTTTAGTAGACACAGGGTTTCACCATGGTGGCCAAGCTGGTCTTGAACTCCTGACCTCAGGTGATGCACCCGCCTTGGCCTCCCAAAGTGCTGGGATTACAGATGTGAGCCACTGTGCCCAGCCTTTAAATGCATTTTCAACTTACAGCGTTTTCCATTTGAGATGGGTTTATTGAGATGTAACCTCATCGTAAGTCAAGGAGCATCTGTAGAGCTGATCTTCATCATTCGTGGATTCTGCATTTGTCAATTCACCTACACACTGAAATTTGTTTGTAATCCCAAGGTCGATACTCACAGTGAGTTGGTACTCCCTTGTGCTGTCACTCATGGATATTTGTAGGGTGGTGAAAAATTTACGTTGCCTGATGCACCTGTTCCCAGCTGAGGTTGAACAAGGCAATGATCTGCTTTCTTGTTTCAGCCTCATGCAGAGATGAACAGAAATAGAGGTGGGAGGAACAAGGTAGTACAAGGAGCTCTGGCTCTGGGGCCAGTTGGACAGGATTTGAATCCTAACTCTGGCCCCTGTTAGGTGGGGAAGCTCCAAGCAAGTCACTTCATACTTCTGAACTTCATTTTGTCTTATGTAAAATAAATAAAATAGAATCTACCAGAATGTGTTGTTTTTATTTCTTTATCTGTAATTTTTATTTTATTTATTTATTTAGATGGAGTTTCCCTCTTGTCGCCCAGGCTGGAGTGCATTGGCGTGATCTCGGCTCACTGCAACCTCCACCTCTCAAGTTCAAGCGATTCTCCTGCCTCAGCCTCCCAAGTAGCTGGGATTACAGGCACCTGCCACCATACCCAGCTAATTTTTGTATTTTTAGTAAAGACAGGGTTTCACCACGTTGGTCAGGCTGGTTTCCAACTCCTGACCTTGGGTGATCCGCCTGCTCGGCCTCCCGAAGTGCTGCGATTACAGGCGTGAGCCACCACGCCTGGCCAGAATGTGTTGTTTTTAGATTATAATCTATATGAGTGTGGTGTGTATGTGTCTGTGTGTGTGTGTGTGTATGTGTGTGGTGGGTGTACCCACACACATATTTCTCCTAGGAATTGTAAACCAAAAATAAAATTCTAAGTACCCCTGCCAGCCAAATGAATAGTTCCCCCCTCTTGGCCAAGGGCATTCTAAAGTAAACCTGAAACACTAGTTCAGGCCTTGATGGGAATGGTTTTAGTCAGACATGCCTCATTATACCCACCTCCCTTTGGAATTCAGGTACAGCTGACCAGCATTCACATTAAGACATAGACCCTAAGAATGACAAAACGGTCTCTCTTTAGCAATAAGATACCAGCATGACAGATAGCAGGCCCTGAAAGAAATCAAAGTCTTTTAGCCACAGCTATATTTATTTGGTGTGTTTTGAAATGGCCCTGCAAAACTGTCTTTCATGGGGAAAATCTACATCCTGTTTTTTTGTTTGTTTGTTTTTGTGATGGAGTTTTGCTCTTGTCGCCCAGGCTGGAGTGTGGTGGTGTGATCTCGGCTCGCCACAACCTCCGCCTCCCAGACTCAAGTGATTCTCATGCCTCAGCCTCCCGAGTAGCTGGGGATTACAAGTGTGCGCCACCACGCCTGGCTAATTTTTATATTTTTAGTAGAGATGGGGTTTCACCATGTTGGCCAGGCTGGTCTCGGATTCCTGACCTCAAGAGATCCGTCCATCTCAACCTCACCAAAATGCTGGGATTATAGGCGTGAGCCACCGCAGCCAGCCACAAACTGAGGTTTTAAATGTCCTTGCATGATTTAGCTTTGTCCCTCTGAGCCTGTCACTGCTGGGAGAAAAACATGCCCTAGGTAGCCTCTCCTGCTTCATTCAGCTTGCTCCCTGCGAGAATATGCTTAGAGGAGACACACAATATCGAATAATTAGAAGACCTAGCAGAGCGGGAGCTGGCCTCTGATCTTCGACTGAGAAATCGTTTTTGGTGGTGTAAATCACTGAGATTTTGAAGTTCTCTGTTATGCAACATTATTACAATAGTATCTAACTAATAAACCAATGGAAGACAAGAAAAGAGAGAGACAAAGCAGGAGAAAATGTGAGTCAAATAGGAAACTACAACAAGATGATAGCAATAAACCCAAATTGCTCACTAATCCCTTCGATGTAAATGGACTAGCTGGGTGCAGTGCCTCACGCCTGTCATCCCAGCACTTTGGGAGACTGAGGCAGATGGATTGCCTGAGCTCAGGAGCTCGAGACCAGCTTGGGCAACGTAGTGAAACTCCGTCTCCACTAAAATACAAAAAATTAGCCAGGCATGGTGGCACCTGCCTGTAGTCCCAGCTACTTGGGAGGCTGAGGCACGAGAATTGCTTGAACCCGGGAGGTGGAGGTTGCAGAGAGCTGAGATCGTGCCACTGGACTCCAGCCTGGGTGACAGAGTGAGATTCTATATCCAAAAAAGAAAAAGAAAAAAAAAGTAAACAAACTAAATTCTCCAGTTAAAAGACAAAGATTGTAAAACAAAATTAAAATAAAATTCAAGTATATGGTATTTATAAGAAACACACAAAAACATAAGAACACAGAAAGACTAGAAATCAAAGGATGAAAAATATGCTCTCGGCAAATAAAAAAAACCAAGATGGTGTGCCTATATTAATGTTAGAAAAATAGATGTTAAGGTCTAATGCATTACTAGAAATAAAGAGGGTCAATAAAGAATAAAACAGAGTAAATTCATTAGAAAGACAGAAATTTTTCATCTTTTATACATTAATAACATAGCCTCAAGATAGTTAAAGCAAGAATTGACAAAGAAAACTTGGGAGTCTGGCTGGGCATGCAGTGGCTCACGCCTATAATCCCAGCATTTTGGGAGGCCAAGGCAGACAGATCACACCAGGCCGGGAGTTCAAGACCAGCCTGGCCAACATGGTGAAACCCTGTCTCTATTAAATGTATAAAAATTAGCTGTGCGTGGTGGTGCACACCTGTAATTCCAACTACTTGGTAGGCTGAGGCAGGAGAATCTCTTGAACCTGGGAGGCGGAGGTTGCAGTGAGCCGAGATTGTGCCACTGCACTCTAGCCTGGGCGACAGAGAGAGACTTCGTCTCAAAAAAAAAAAAAAAAAAGAAAAAAGAAAAAAAAAAAAAAGATGATGATCATGATTGATGATGATAATAATAATAATAATAAAGAAGGGGTATTCCCAGCTCCTGAGAATAAAGACCTTCTTTCTCAACAGATAAATTAGGATGGCACTGAAGTTGGCTTGGTTTATTAGTGGAAAAAAAAATGGGTCCTGTTGAATTTGTTCTTTTTCCAGATGGTATTCATTTCAGGAGACATCGTGAGCATCCTCGCTGTACCTCATCTGCTGAGACGAATTCCCCACACATAAGGGCTTGTTCCATCTCCAGCTGCTGCTTCCACAGCTGAGATCGTGGCATCTGTTCTTTAGCCTCGGGCCCTGTCTTGCTCTCCCCTCCCTCCCATTGCTCTTCATCTCCTTTTCTTAGAGTCTCAGGGCTGGAGATCCTCATCTCATGCCTGAATCCCACCAGCACCATCCCAGCAGGGTTGATGTGCAGCCTTTGCTTACACACCCCCTCGGATGGAGAACTCACTCCTTCAATTGGGCTTCCTTATTTGAACCCAAATGGAACTCCCTGCAGCACCCTCCCCTTGCTAATGGCTCAGCAATCTGGGGTCCCAGACCGCAGTTGGTCTGTGTCCTCTTCCTCGGATCTTCTACGTACCTTTACTGACAGCAGCTGAGCCTCCTGACCTCCACCCTCAAGCCCTTCCCTCCAGGAAAATTCCTTTAGTTTCTCTGTCCATCCCTCACTCCAGTTCACTGCCAACCTCTCTGGAACAAACTCCACCCCTTCCTGAGCATGTACCGACGTGGGATTTGATGAGGCACTGGGGAAAGTGTTTGTCAGAACTGGAGTGGGCTGAGATGAGAGGCGGGAGGAATCAGTGTGGGGCGGGGCGGGGCAGGAAGATGATCCCGGGGTCTAGAGGGAGTGTGGATCAATGAACCAAATACAGAGCCCGGCCTCCTGGGCTGTGGGATGCTGGCTGGTCAGGCAGCAGAAACATCTCTGAGGATCCTTAGGGGCTCATTCATTGATCCCCATAACCCCTCGATGAGTGAAGACATTAGCCCATTTATGGGGTTCCTCTCCCTCCACCCTTGTGGTCTCTGAGCCTCCAGGGTCACCTGTCCCACAGTGAGGTAAATGACTTCCTCTCCACCCCATTCAGACGCTTCCTTTGACTGTCACACCTTGGCTTGCTCATCAACCATAATGTGATTCCGGAATTTTTTTTTTTTTTTTTTTTTTTTGAGACAGGATCTCACTTGGTAGCCCAGGCTGGATTGCAGTGGCACCATCATAGCTCACTGCAACCTTGACCTCCCAGGCTCAAGTGATCCTCCCACCTCAGCGTCTAAGTAGCTGGGACTACAGGCACTCACCGCCACACCTGGCTAATTAAAAAAAATTTGGGGGGACAGGGCATGGTGGCTGACACCTATAATCCCAGCACTTTGGGATTATAGTCCCAGCACAAGGCAGGTAGATCACCTGAGGTCAGGAGTTTGAGACCAGCCTGGCCAACATGGCGAATTCCCGTCTCTACTAAAAATACAAAAAGTAGCTGGGCGTGGTGGCACACACCTGTAGTCCCAGCTAATTGGGAGGCTGAGGTGGGAGAATTGCTTGAACCTGGGAGGCGGAGGTTTCAGTGAGCTGAGATCGCACCACTGCACTCCAGCCTGGGCGACAGAGCAAGACTTCATCTCAAAAAATAAAAATAAAAATAGGCTGGGTGCAGTGGCTCACGCCTGTAATCCCAACACTTTGGGAGGGTGAGGTGGGTGGATAACCTGAGGTCAGGAGTTCGAGACCAGCCTGGCCAACGTGATGAAACTCTGTCTCTACTAAAAATACAAAAAACTAGCCAAGCATGGTGGTGGGCACTCATAGGGAGGCTGAGGCAGGAGAATCGCTTGAACCCGGGAGGCAGAGGTTGCAGTGAGCTGAGATCGTGCCACTGTACTCCAGCCTGGGTGACAGCAGAATGAGACTCTGTCTCACAAAAAAAAAAAAAAAAAAAAAAAGTGGATATCAGGTTGGCCCTAAGCAGTTCCCAGCTTGACTTTTCTCCTTAGCTTAGTGATTTGAGGGCCCCAAGATTTATTTTCTTTTCACACTATTTAATAAGCCTGAGGACCATATCATTTTTTAGACTTCCAAAACCTTCACAAGTATATTGTCTATCCATTCCTCCCAGAGGGAAAAGCAAATAAATAAACCAAGAAAAAGGGAGGGCCAGGCGCGGTGGCTTATGCCTGTAATCTCAGCACTTTGGGAGGCTGAGGCAGGCAGATCATGAGGTCAGGAGTTTGAGACCTGCCTGGCCAAAATGGTGAAACCCTGTCTCTACTAAAAATACAAAAATTAACTGGGCGTGGTGGCTCATACCTATAGTCCCAGCTACTCAGGAGGGAGTTAAAATAGGTTAAAAATACTTTCCCTCGAGAACCCAGAAGACACTTCTCTGTTGCTTTCTTTTCTTTTCTTTTCTTTTTTGAGAAAGAGGGAGGCTGAGGCAGAAGAAATGCTTGAACCCAGGAGTCAAAGGCTGCAGTGAGCCAAGATTGAGCCACTGAACTCCAGCCTGCTTACTCCGTCTCAAAAAAAAAAAGAAAAGAAAAGAAAGAAAGAAAAAAGAAAGAAAGAAAGAGGGAGAAATGAGACACAGGCGACAGTGGCTGCAGCCCTGGGGAGTAACGGAGGCTGTGACCAGATGCCAGGATCCAGACTAGCAAAAGAGGATGGGTGAGTAGTGAACACCAGTGACCAGAAACCCAGGGAAAACGAGGGCCCTATAGATTTGATGGCATTTCTGAAACATCAAAAGAACTCAGGATGCAGAAAATGCAGGCAAAAGAACAGCATTTAGAAACTTCCAGAGAAAGAAAAACTGGACCTTAAAGCGAAAAGCATTCACAGGCCAGGCACGGTGGCACTCGCCTGTAATCCCAGCACTCTGGGAAGCTAAGGTGGGAGGATTATTTGAGCCCAGGAGTTTGCGACCAGCCTGGGCAACATAGCAAGACCCCACCTCTACAAAAGAATTTTTCAGTTTTTAAATTCATTTTATTATTTTTATTTTTATTTATTTATTTATTTCAAGACAGAGTCTCACTCACTCTGATGCCCAGGCTGGAGTGCAGTGGCCTGATCTCGGCTCATTGCAGCCTCCGCCTCCCAACCCTGCCTCCCATTCTACTCAGTCACCCCTCTGCTCACTGAGATAAAGGCATATATATATATTTTTTTTTGAGATGGAGTCTCGCCCTGTCGCCCAGGCTGGAGTGCAGTGGCGCAATCTCGGCTCACTGCAAGCTCCGCCTCCAAGGTCCACGCCACTCTCCCGCCTCAGCCTCCCGAGAAGCTGCGATTACAGGTGTGTGCCATCACAATTGCCTCCTTTGGAGAGGCTAATCAGAAACTCAAAAGAATGCAACCATTTGTCTCTTATCTACCTATGACCTGGAAGCCCCCTCCCGCTTAAGTCTTCCCACCTTTGCTTTGAGTTGTCCCATTCTTCCAGACTGAACCCATGTTCATCTTGCATATGTTGGTGAATGTCTCATGTCTCCCTAGAATGTATAAAACCAAACTGTGCTCTGACCATCTTGGGCATATGTCGTCAGGACCTTCTGAGGCAGTGTCATGGGCGCGTGTCCTCAATCTTGGCAGAATAAACTTTCTAAATTAACTGAGACATGTCTCAGATTTTCCAGGTTCACAATAGTTGGATTGGGTATAGAATTGTAGGTCAAAAATACTTTCCCTTGGCCAGGTGCAGTGACTCATGCCTGTAATCCCAGCACTTTGGGAGGCTGAGGCGGGCGGATCACGAGGTCAGGAGATTGAGACCATCCTGGCTAACACGGTGAAACCCTGTCTCTAAAAAATTAGCTGGGTGTGGTGGCGGGTGGCTGTAGTCCCAGCTGCTCGGGAGACTGAGGCAGGAGAATGGTGTGAACCCAGGAGGCGGAGCTTGCAGTGAGCCGAGATCGTGCCACTGCACTGCAGCCTGGGAAACAGAGCAAGACTCCATCTCAAAAAAAAAAAAAACCAACAAAAACAAAGCAAAACAGAAAACCAAAACTTTTACTTGAGAACCCAGAAGACACTGCTCTGTTGCTTTCTTTCCTATTCCTTTTTGAAACAGAGTCTCTCTCTGTCGCCCAGGTTGGAGTGCAATGGCGTGATCTCAGCTCACTGCAACCTCCACCTCCGAGGTTCAAGCGATTCTCGTGCCTCAGCCTCCCAAGTAACTGGGACTATAGGGATGTGTCACCCCACCTGGCTAATTTTTGTATTTTTAGTAGAGATGCGGTTTCACCATGTTGGCAAGGTTGGTCTTGAACTCCTGACCTGAAATGATCCGCCCACTTTGGCCTCCCAAGGTTCTGGGATTGCAGGCGTGAGCCATCGTGTCTGGCTGATCAGCAGTTCTTTTGTACTGACTTGCTTTTACCTCTGCCCACTGGAAATATTTAGGACCATCTGTTTACCACTGGTATACCTACTGAAGTTTCTCCTTGCCTTTTCTTTAGTTTTATTTAAAATTTTATTTTCTTGGCCTGGAATCCCAGCACTTTGGGAGGCTAAGGTAGGCGGAATGCCTGAGGTCAGGAGTTTGAGACCAGCCTGGCCAACATGGTGAAATCCCGTCTCTACTAAAAATACAAAGATTAGCCAGGCACGGGTGGTGGGCGCCTGTAATCCCAGCTACTCAGGAGGCTGAGGCAGGAGAATCACTTGAACCCAGGAGGTGGAGGTTGCAGTGAGCCAAGATCACACTATTGCACTCCAGCCTGGGCAACAGAGCGAGACTGCCACTAAATAAATAAATAAATAAATGAATAAATAAATAAATACAAACAAAATAAACTTTTATTTTAAATAGAAATGGGGTCTCACTATGTTGCCCAGGCTGGTCTTGATTTCCTGGCCTCAAGCAATCTTCCCACCTTGGTCTCCCAAAGTGCTAAGGTTGCAGGCATGCACCACTGCACCTTGCCGTCTTTAGTTTTATTATCGCGCTGTATGGCCAGTCAATCTGAAGGCTCCTAGCTTTCTGTTCTGGGAATCTCTCTTCTTGTGTGTCTTTGATCACTTACTTCCTTCTATATTCTCTGTTCTGTCTTTCTGGAACTCCCAGGGTTAGTGGTTGGATTTTCCCATCTACCTCTGATCTTTTATCTCCCATCTCTCTTTTTCCTCCTTTCTGGGAGATTCCTCAGCTTTAATCACCAACTGTTTTGTTACCTTGTAAAAATTCTAGCAAAGGTATTTTGAATCCCCCAGAGCTCTTTTTTTGTTTACTTAGTGAATCCCCTGGGGATGTTAATTAGAGTTTTTGTTCAAATTATCTTCTATCTCCTGCGTTAACTTTGTTTCCTCAAGGGCACTTTTTAATTGACATTTTACATACGCGAAGGTAAATTTATTGACATTTAACATATATGAAGTTAAAAGCCAGAAAGAGTTGGCTTTTCTTCTCTCTCTTCTATTTTGTTTTGTTTCGTTTGAGACATGTTCTTGCTCTGTCACCCAAGCTGGAGCGCAGTGGTGCAATCATGACTCACTGCAGCCTTGGATTCCAAGAGAGAGTCGCTATGTTGCCCAGGCGGGTCTCAAACCTCTGGCTTCAAGTGATCCTCCCACTCAGCCTCCCAAGTAGCTTGGACTACAGGTGTGTGCTACCACGCCCAGCTAATTTTTAAAATTTGTTGTAGAGATGAGGTCTGGCTATGTTGCCAGGGTTGGTTGCCAACTCCTGGGCTCAAACAATCCTCCCACCTTGGCCTCCGAAAGCACTGGAATTACAGGGCGGAGCCATGGCACCCAGCCTACAGCTGGCTTTTCAAACCCTGCAAACCCTGACATTTCTGGCTTCTTCCTTTTTCCCTTCTAGTTTTGCTTATAAACTGGCCAAATCTTTCCTGAGCTCAGTTTTGTTTGTTTGTTTGTTTGTTTTTTGGAATGGAGTCTCACTCCATTGCCCAGGCTGGAATACAGTGGCGTGATCTTGGCTCATTGCAGCCTCTGTCTCCAGGGTTCAAGTAATTCTCCTGTCTCAGCCTCCTGAGTAGCTGGGATTACAGGCGTGCGCCACCACACCTGGCTAATTTTTGTATTTTTAGTAGAGACAGGGTTTTACCATGTTGCCCTAGCTGGTCTTGAACTCCCAACCTCAAGTGATCCACCCGCCTCAGCCTCCCAAGGTGCTGGGATCACAGGCATGAGCCACCCTGCCTGGCCAGAAGGTAGATTATTTACGAGGGGTTGGGATGGGGAAGGGAGTGAGGAGTGACTGCCAACGAGTACAGGGTTGCTTTTTGGGGAGATGAAACTGTTCTAAAAATTGATTTTGGTGGTGGCTTTACAACTCTAAACATACAAAAATTCATTAGTTATTGAATTGTACACCTCAAATCAAGCTTGTCCCACTCGTGGCTCCTGGGCCACATGTGGTCCAGGACGGCTCTGAATGCGATCCAACACAAACTCGTAAACTTTCTTAAGACATTTTGAG